>NC_134288.1:11123191-11429483 GCF_949628215.1 Phalacrocorax aristotelis | reverse complement strand
TCAGATTTCTGAAACCCACCTTTAAAATGTCTGCTGTTTTTTATAAGCAATGACTTCATTTTATTAGCTGGGAAAAAAAAAATAAAGCAAGTGTTTCCCATGGATAAGGGCTTCAGTTACACTGCAGTTGTTCTGTAGAACCTGATCTTCAATCAAAAAAAAAAAATCACTGACTGAGTAGGGTGGTTAATATCTCCCTGTTATAACTTGCATATTTTTCCATTCATTCTTACAGCAATTTAGAACAGATTTAAACCCCAGGAGATCATGGCTGGGCCACTCGCGAATATTTATTTTTCCTTAAAATCTCTAAAATGCTGACATATTTAAGGGAAATAGGCATTTGCCAGGAGCCTTTAAATACCTGTCCATCAGAATGAACAGAAGTGAAATGTCACTGCAGACGACGGTGGAGGAAACTTGTGCATGGGCTGGTTCTGCCAAAAGCAATAAGGTTGAAATGTGTAACACAAAAATGACAGATGCCAGCGGTGCGTTGCAAAAGGCCAACAGCATATATTTTAAACCTGGTGTGTTGAGACTGAGACAAGGGGGGGACACTGTTTCCATCAGGGTGGTTTTACGCTGACCTGACATTTCTGACCCAAACTGAATAAAACTGAAATCCAGAGCCACAAACTAACTGCAGGTGCTCGAGGTCTGTGGGCTGGAGGCGGGCTGTCCTTAGCCAGCCAGCTTCGTCAGTGCTGCAGAGGTGACGTGTAAGTCAAACTGATCCTCTGCCATGATTAAGTTTGTGACTGCATCTGCATTTCAGTCTTGTTCAGGTGAACAAGTTAAAACAAGACTGTCTCAACAAGTCCTGAATGTAACATCTTGGGAACTCCAGTGTGAAATAAGAAATAAAACCCTTGCTTCTAAACTGTTGACATAAATTCAGCTAGGCCTGCGGTATCCCTCCTGCTGCAGAAAGCACTGTGATTGCTTTATCACAGTGACTGCAGGGTCATTAAATCTGTGGTGCAAGGAGCTCGTCTGCCTAAGAGTGCTCCTCTAAATGCTTTTCACCTTACCATCAGTGCATGCAGTGCAGAGACATGAGAAAGATGCTGTGTGTTCGTATGCCTATATTGATTTTGGTCATGATAATTGGAAATAATTACTTCTGTATTATTTAAAACAGAAGGTGTTCTGGAATCTATGTCTGTTCAGTGACTTGGCCAATGTTGCTTATTTCTGTGATCAGAGCAGAACCCAGCACATGTTGTACCAGTGTTGAGACTGTCTTACCAAGCGGGCAGTGCCCATCTCCAGGACAAAGCCGGCTGAGAGGAGTACTGGGTCAAAGCCTACTCCCCACCAGGTGTATAAACTCCATTTAGTACTGGTCCAGTGCAGTGAACAGATGTACTAGAGAGACCAAGAATGTAAAATAATATATAGGAACTGCAGGAAAATTCTGTATGTTCTTCTCCATCTACTCTTTCAGTGCCATCAGTGATGTATAGAGCTGTAGATCTCAGCTTGCGGTCCCTTAACTAAAGACTGCAAAAAATCTGGTTATTGTTTCAGACAGCCGGCTGGGCATGAGCCAGCAGTGCCCAGGTGGCCAAGGAGGCCACCAGCCCCCGGGCTTGTGTCAGCACTGGTGTGGCCAGCAGGAGCCGGGCAGGGATGGGGCCCCTGTGCTCGGCCCTGGGGAGGCCCCACCTCGAATGCTGGGCTCAGGTTTGGGCCCCTCGGGACAAGAAGGCCCTGGAGGGGCTGGAGCGTGTCCAGAGAAGGGCAGCGGGGCTGGGGCAGGGTCTGGGGCACAAGTGTGCTGGGGGGCGGCTGAGGGGGCTGGGGGGGTTTAGCCTGGAGAAGAGGGGGCTGAGGGGAGCCCTTCTCGCTCTCTGCAACCACCTGAAAGGAGGCTGTAGCGAGGCGGGGGTCGGTCTCTTCTCCCTGGTAACAAGCGATAGGACGAGAGGAAACAGCCTCAAGCTGCGCCAGGGGAAGTTTAGGTTGGACATTAGAAAAAACTTCTTCACAGAAAGGTCTGTCAGGCCCTGGCACAGGCTGCCCAGAGAGGTGGGGGAGTCACCATCCCTGGAGGTATTTAAAAGAAGGGCAGACGTGGTGCTTGAGGGTATGGTTTAGTGGTGGCCTTGGCAGTGATAGGTTAGCGGTTGGACTCGATGATCTTAAGGGTATTTTCCAACCTTAACAATTCAATGATTCTATGATTCTATTGTCATGGTGAAATGTAACTTTTAATTCTGCCACCTTCTCGTAGGTCCTGGTCACCATGCTGATTCACGCTTGTTTCTTTTTTGCCTGCCTGCCTGTGGTGAGCCATGTCTGGGGACGAGTGGGCCAAGGTAAGGAGCCCTCCTGCCCTTGCTCTGGGCAATTCCCTCTGGTTTGGGTTTCACCTGGGTTAACTTGCCCAGCCCGAGCCCTTCTTGTTGGCAGTGGCTCTGCATGTGAGGGATGTCTCCAGTCACACGTATGATTTCAGGGGACTACTGTGCTCTGATGTCTGTTGGTGAAGCTCCAAACAGCCCATTCCCACACATGAAGAGCACCAGGAGATCAGGGGCCCATCTGGGGAGAGTATCTCGATCCCTCCCCACCCTGCAAAGCCTGTCCTCACCACTGGCAGCAGTTCAGCGTGCTGCTCCCTAGCACCAGGAATGCATTTCACCCTGTATAAGCAATGAAAAGTGTTTGTGATCTGCAAATGGAGCTTGAGAAATAGGAAGAAAAAGCAGTTTTGCTTCTGTTAGTGACTGCATCTGTCCTGCACTCTGAAACTATTGCTGTGCATGTATATGGTGATACGTGGTGCAACATCTGGATAAGAAAGCACATGAGGTGCATTCCTCCTGTAATGTATAGGGCTCCCATAGTACCACAAATGATCAGAAAATATCTATAGCACTGCACCATAGCCTTTCTGATGTTGAAGATCCACCTTTATATTATGTTTGAACCTTCTGTAGAAGTGGTCAACACGAAGGTTTCTAGAGAGGTGATGGCACTTCAGAGTTATCTTCCAGATCAGCCTCTGAAGTTGTTTGGACTTAACTCCCTCTCAGCCAGAAATAAAGGTTACAGCATCAAATAGCACACATCCAACACAGGGAAGGGAAACAGTGGAGCTTTCATGGTACTGGGGTTCATTTGCATCCAGCATATAATGGTGCTTTAGAGGATGCTGTCCTTTCTGATCTGTCTGGGGACATTCTTGCCTTTTTAGCTTCCCGGCTCCTAGAGTGATGGCTGAAGAGCTGGACCACACTTGGCCAAAAGAAGACAGCTCCATGTTTAATCTAACTATGAATTCCCCTCATTGTTCCATGATCTTTTACCATTTCTCTTAGGCATGATTCTGGGATTTTATTTTGCCCCTCACCCTTCTTACCCATGTTTTCTTTCTTCCCCTTCAGATTTGCCTGGGGTGAGATGTGAATCTGAGCTTTGTTTCCCCAAAATAGTTATCTGCTTGTTGGGCAGCCTGCAGGAAGTCATTGTGTGGAAAGGTTAAGGGACAGATGTTGGGCTGAGACAAGCAAGTCCTCAGTGCCAGCTTTCACTGCTTCCCTGAGCTGTGACTTCATGGCAAAGATGTCAGGAGATGTCTGGACATGCTACAAGACCAGATTAGGGACCTGAGGAGTCTGTTCAACAGTTTGTCAACACTGAGCAGGACACTCCAGGTCACCCTAAGCTTTTTTTAATGAGTAATGGTAAAGGGAAAGAGATTGGAGAGACTGCAAATAGGGGAGGGCATTTGAGTGCAGATGCTTATGGTGCGCAGGCAAAGGATGCGCTCACTCATTGCAAATTAGGGCAGCCTCCTGGAAAGGCAGCTGTAGGTAGTGTCAGGAAGGAGAGGAGATAAATCTGCTGAGTTGCTGTCCTATATCCAGCCAAGTGAAAAAGTTTCATGCGGTGACATTTGTATGACTGTACAGCTGTGTTTTACCAAGGAATCATTGTTTCAAAGAGTGACACGTGAGCTCAGACATCTAGCTGGGGTTTAAAAGATATCCATGAAATTTGGAGATGATAAGGGAATGTGCTGGTTTTATTTTTACCTTCTTGTCTGATATTTTCTTCTTTAGGATTTGTCATTTAGTTTGCTGCTTCCTGCAGCAAACAGATACAAGCTGGTGCCCGTGAGTTATGGTCCTGCCAGGAGCTGTAACTTACACTTTACCAGGTTTTCTTTCTTTTCTCTTCTTCCCCCCTCCCCCTCACACCTTTCTTTTAAACATAGCTGGTCCTTGAAGCTGCTTCTGAAATTATCTTTCTGCAGAAATATGGATCCATCACCTGGGGAATTTCTGTATTTCTCAGCAGCCCAAGCCTATCCAGGAGCCTCATTGAGCCCTTTTATGCTTCCTGCCCTCCCATTTCAGATGTTTGCACTAAATACACTTGCTGAAACAAAACATCCTGAATGAAAGCTCCCAGGAGAGCCCTCCAAGATGTGAGGGGTGCAGAGAAAGCCCTCACTTCTGTAGGAGTCTGTTTTACATGTTTGCAGCAGTATATATTAAGGTCTCGTTCAAGTGCATGAGAAACTCCTCTTTGCATAAGGTGGAGGCTGCAGGTTTGCAGTGACTCATAGTAGGTTTCCTGGCAGAGGTGCAGGAGCTGCTGTGTAGCGTCAGGGGATGCTAAGGGCTTACATGGGATGGTGGAGGTTTCCTTTGCTCTGCAACTGTTCCTGTGTCCATAAGGGAAATGGCATTTGTATTGTTTTGTGTGTGCCTGTGCAGAGGGAGGAACTGCATCCGTAACAGCATGGACACATCTCCTCTGCAGGGTCAGGCAGGCTGAAACTCACTGTTCTTTCGGAAGACAGGCTCCAAATGAAATGGAAAGAGACTGAAGGGAACATCAATGGCTACAAAGTTCGGGTAAAGCCCATGGCAGGTATGTGCTAATGCACCGGACATCAGACCCAGCAGAGACCTGAGTATGAGTAAGGGACCAAGCTTCACTTTTTGACTGGTGGACAACAGGACTTAAGTAAGAGCATTATTTAGACCTTAAGGTGAGAGAGGTGAGGTAGAGGGAATTATCTGCTGGTTGTTCTAGTTTCAAGTGTTGATTACCTAGATCAAATCGTTCCACTGGGCTGTTCACACAGTATGGACAAGAAGCTTTTCTGGCTGCCATGAGAGCAGTCCATAGTGCCATGGCAGTGCAGGCACAGTCCCTCTATCTCTCATTCACAAGAAAGAGATGAAATTCAGCTCTCTTCATCCTAGGGGAAAGGCTTAGTCAGAAAGTTTTTCTCTTTGGGACCGTGTAAGGAAAAAAAAAGTTGAGGAAAGGTTCATTGCCTGATTCTTCTGTGGAAGCTCCCAGATCTCCCCCCACCTGCCGGGTCACAGGATGGGAAGTCTTTGACCTGTGTGTGTGGGGCTCAGCCCCTTTGATACCTACCCCAGCCAAGCTCCATCTCTCCTTGACTTCGGACACTGATCCTGGTGGTGTTGGAAGGACACGATGTCCTTTGGCAGGGAGCAATGGTTGGAGGCAACCTTAATCTTGGCTGGCATTTGGTTTTCAGTCACTGCTGGTCTCCCAGCGAGGCAGAGAGGGGAACTGCCAGGCAGGAGTGCGTGCGGCAGAGCTCTTGTGATCATCCACCCGCTTTTAGCTCATCCCCCACCTGTTTCCCAAAGCAGGAGGTTTCTCATTCCTTCCCTGCCCTGCTCTTCCTTGTGCCTCAGCTCAGCAGAGAGCGATGAGCATCCCGGGAATGCAGGAATCCCCACTGGCATTCCTGGCACATGCCTGAGGCTTTCCCTCTGCCTAAGCTGGGGAGCTCCATCTCTGGCCCTAGGCATGAGCACAGGAATGGCTGGGTGAGAAACACAACCATCTCCATAGTTTAAAGCTTGTAGACCTTTCTTACTCAAAGGATTTTACGGACATAGTTTGCCTCTCTCTTGTGTAGCACAGAGACCGTGGTGCAGCAATTTGCAGAGCTGTCCCCCTCCATCTGCTCACTTCTGCTCCAACACATGGATTTTAAAAAACTAAACGTTTTCAACTCTGGATTGGGAAAAAGAGTAAAAATCAGAGATCCACAAAATTAAAGAAAGAAATAGGAGTTGACTGAGATCCCTAGGCAGACATTCCCTGCATTTCAGCAGTGCTTATGCTACTGTCAGCTTAAGTTTAAGCTCTAACAGGCTTCATCCCACCTCAGGGGACTCGGAACAAGAAGTCATGCTGAAAACCAAGACTCCGAAAGCCACAGTGGGGGGGCTGAGCCCTACCAAGGCATACACGCTGCAGGTCTATGTACTCAATGGCTCCCAGGAAGCCCTGTTTGCCAAGAGGAAATTTGTGAGTAAGTAGTGTGCTACATTCTACCATTCAGAGAGCTCCTGAGGCTCTTGGAGATGTGGCTCCTCAGAGCTCAGCCTTTGGCATATGTCCTGTAGACTGTGCTGCAATCAGAGATCCTGTTACTACTTTGGTTGCAAGGTTAGAAAGAGGGAAAGGTGAAGACCCAGGGGACAGACCGTGACTCACAGACCTGTCTAGGCTGACTCTCTTTCTCTGTTTTTGGTCTTTCTACAGTAGAGGAACTCAAAAATGCATCCCAGACTAGAAATAACCGAAGAAACTCAGGAGCTGCATCAGGAAAGAATCTCACCTCTTTGGGAAACTCAGCAGTCGAGCACAGTGGGGTGGCAGAGGCTACCCCACCACCCCTGAACACTGTATTGACACAGCCAGGTGGGTGCACTGACCATGCGGATCCTCAAAGAGGATCTCAAAGCAGATCCTTTGATAGCAAGCTGTTCCCTAAGTACTGGGGCTAATGGTGCTTGATTTCCTGAGCTCTGTGTCCCAAGGTTGGCTGCAGATGGTCTACAAGAAGGTGTGAACCTTCCTCTATGGCTGAGGACTGTATATAACTATAAATTCTCATGTGTCTGGCAACAAGGTTTGCACGAGTTCAAAAGGCAATGTGTTGATGGAAGAAAGATCTATCAGGGCCATTATACAAAAAGACTTGCACTGGCTCAGAATGTTTCTGAGTCACGGATTGCTGAGATCTGGAGAGTACAGAGGGTATTGGGTGCCATGGTATGTTTTCCCTGATTCATATTTTATAAACATTCATTATTTTCCATCATCAAAGATAATGGGAAGAACAAACTTTTGATGCAATCCACTAATAACACTATTATTAACTCATGAGTCCATTTACAGCCCTCTCAGAAAGGCATGAATGGAGACGGTGTCCTTCATCTAGCTACTTATTTGCATAAAGCTTGTAGGGCTTTTATTCTCTCCGAGTCCCTACACCTCTGTCAAATGTGGTAAATCAGCCGATGAGTGGAGCAGGTTGCATGGGGATAACACAGCTAGGGATAATGTTTTTTTTCTCTTTGAGGCACAGCAAAGGACAGAGCTGAAAAGAAAAGGCAGAAAGGGACTCAGCCAAAAGGCTCAGGAGAAACAATAAGAAACCAGCCCAGCGTGGAGGCTGGCGTGACAGAAGCAACACCAACAACCACAAAATCATCCCAGCGCACTCCTGGGAACCCCGAGCGAGAGACTCTAGGAAAAGAAAACCCCACAAAGGATTCATTGAGGCGAGGTGAGAGGGGTTTCAAACATGTCTTGTTCCTTCCTCCCTACTGTTTTCCCTAACACTCATTGAATACAAGCTTTCCATCCCACTCCCTGTCACCAAGATTTTCAGGAGTACAGTGCTGCTGATAGTGCTTTCAATTACGAGGTCATGCTTTGGGGAACTGTCGGCATCACTGGAGAAATTTGGAGTTCTGTAGAGCCTCACAGATTTTAAGGCAAACTGGAGCTAGGCCAAAAATTCTTTCCAGATGATTTAATTTCTTGATTTGCCACTATTCTCTCTCTTCATGTTGCCACCTCCCCCTGCTTCTGACAGATCCATGTAAGAATTTGTATTCTTCAACAGACCCCCCTCCAGCCACGGACCTGTCCAAACCTTCAGAAGGGGAGGAGCGTCAGTGATGTTTGTTAACCAGCCTGCTCCATCTCCTGGACTTGTTCTTCATGTCTCACAGATAACTGATCCATGATGATCCTTCAGGTTCATCTGTTGAGGCTATGGCAGGGCAGATGGCTCGCAGCACTGCTGAAGCGGTGGGAATGGGATTGACCAGAGCATCCTCATTTGATCCCTTGAGACTAGTAGGAATCCATGGCTGTGAAAAGAGAGAGGAGAGTAACCTCTTTGCAGCCCACTGGTTCTTGATGGGATCATCTACTTCCCTCCACCAAAGGTGGAAAAAAACCCATTTGAAAAATATTTGGGGAAGATGCATTTGATCAACAACATGCCCTATCTTATCCTCAGTTAAGCTGCAGGCCTGGGGTGGGGAGAAAAGCAGGGCCTGAGTATCTGTGACGCTAGCAGGTTTTTACAGAGAGATTGGATGTAATATAAAGCCACAAAATAATTATAGCCCACAGGGGATCTTGTGATGGAATGGAATTAAGCAATCACCTGCAATTCTTGGAGACTTAGGCTAGATAAAAGGGAAACACTGGGCTCAGGTTGAGACTTAATGGAGCTGACAGCTTGCAGAGAGGCGTGCTTGGGTGAGGCACGCACTTCCTGACAGCTTTAACCCATTCTTTGCAGAAATGCAGCTGTGTATCGCTCGATTTCTTGGTGATGAGATGGGTTACCTTTAGCCACGTGGTTTTCCCAAGATTCTGGGATGTGTCAGGCTGGCAGATGGTCCAGTCCACCATCCAGACAAGGCCTTACACTGCAGATTTACTTTTTATCTTAAAACTGAAGCAGTTTTTCCTCCTTTGCAATTGCTTCTCACAGTATCAAACCTTATACCCCCTCCCAGGTTCCCAGTTTCAGTGTGACACACCTGCAATGACAGATATCGTCCTGCTTGTGGATGGATCCTGGAGCATTGGACGCAACAATTTCAAGCTCATTAAGGAGTTTCTGAGCAATTTGATTTCTCCATTCAGTATTGCACAAGACAAGATAAGAGTAGGTAGGATACTCTTCTGTTTTCTGACCTTGGGAAGTCTGTATTTGAAGGGGCCTTGGTCTCTGTCCCTGTGGTTATTTGCTCCTCTGAGTGGGGTCCTGCTGCTGCTCTTGACAGCTTTTCCCATCTGGTAGCAAGCTCTGGCCTCTAGTGGTTGTAAGAAATAGCTACGCAGTGAACAGAAGCAATGTCTTCTGGGCAGCACCAGGTCCGGCACTGATGCTGAGACACATCTGGGATTTGCTGCCTACCTCTGATGAGGCGCTCGGCCTCTGCAGTGCTGTACAGACACTGTGGCAGTGCTGCTTGGCGCTGCTTTGATTTCAGCTAAGAACGGTGCTGCTTCTGGTTCTGAGTGATTCTGACTCCAGCAGGTGACACTGGCCAGGTTGTGCATGAAGGAGGACAGTGTAAATCCTTCCTACCCCTGGAAGTCTGACTCTGGTTAACACTGAGACCTTATCAAATGTTTTGCCCTCACACTGCAGGGGTGTCACTGTACCCAGCGGGGTCTGAGGTATCATCTTGCTGCCTGCATGACAAGGACTGTGCGGAGAAGAGGCTGTAGAAACCAAATCTGCTCACCCACAGTCCCATTCAATATTTTGAGTCATCATCCCATGGCAAGCCTGATGCTGCCTCCCCAGAACGAATCTCCTCTTGCAGCTTACCTTGGCTTGTGTGATGCCAATAGCTCTTGCCTTCCCAGGGCTGTCCCAGTACAGCAGCGATCCCCGCACAGAATGGGATCTGAGCGCTTACTCTACAAGGGACCAGGTGCTGGAGGCCTTGAGGAATTTGCGGTATAAGGGTGGCAACACCTTTACAGGTAACTCCAGCTCTCAGGTCTCTGCTAAATGATCTGTGTGGCTGCAGTGGGGAAAGCTGTTCCCATGGGATGACCTCCATGGGATCCAAAGCCACTGGCAGCAGAGAAAAGAGTAAAAGCAGGGGGGTTGTCTGCAAGGCTGTAGCACACCATCCATCTCTGCTCCTCCCCAGGTCTAGCACTGACCCACGTCCTGGAGCAGAATCTGAAACCAGATGCTGGTGCCCGGCTGGAAGCTGAGAAACTGGTAATACTCCTGACTGATGGAAAATCCCAGGATGACGCCAACCTGGCTGCTCGGACGTTGAAAAACCTGGGCATAGAGATATTTGCCATTGGTAAGATCACAGCCATTGATAAGCTGTCGGACTAAATCAACGTACTTTTGACCTTCTTCAATTTGAAGGTTGTGTTCCCTCAACTTTGATAGGAGCATCCCAATGCTTTAAAACTAAGGTGATGGGTAAGACCTCATTACACTGCGCTAAGATGAAAATTAACTCATTTATTCAGCACAGGCAGTGTCTTCAAAAGGGATTTTGTTTATTTAGAAAAAACACTCATTCACGTGAGATATTTCACACCTCCCATCCATGAAGACCTTTGCAGTCCTCAGAGACCTGTGCCATGAGAACAATATTCTCAGCTGTGGAATTAGGCAAGACAACATTGTATTGGGGAGGGCAGGAGACCTTCTTTATAATTACTGCTGCTCACAACTTTCCATTTCTCTGTGTAATAACATTATCTTCTTTTTGCTACCCAGCAGCAATAATGAGGCATAAAGTGGCCTTGAGCAGCCCTGTCCGTGATGACTAAACAAGTCTGCTAGACTAATATATGGGCAATAAAATTACACAGAAAACTCACCTAAAATTGCAATCTCCAAAACTTTAAGTGCTAATTTATGTTGGGAAAACACAGGCAAGGTTTTATTGCATAGGGTTGTGTAGCTAAGTGGCTGGCACTGTGATTTCTCTCATGGACTGTGTGAAGCTGCTGAGCCTCAGCTCTATGTTGTACAGCACAACAGACTAACAGACTAACAACTATGTACCTGAAATTACTTGGAGTTTTGCACTTGGAGATTTGTTCCTGGCTGGGGTCTTTGCCTTTCCTCTCTGGTCAGAAAAGATAACATTGTTTGGTCCTTCAACATCAGGACCTGAGTATTAATCTCAATAATGCCTTGGTTCTCACTGCAAGAGCAAGGGGAAAGGAAGCTAGCAAACTATTAAGGTAATGGGCTTGGACTTGAGGAACCAGGTGGGATCCCTGTCTAGCATTGATACTGCTTGGACAATGCTAGGGTGACCTTCAGCCTAGCACTGGGAAGCAAAATAAGTTGTATGCTGTGGGGCTTGGTCTGCAGAGGGTTAATGAGGACGCAGAGCAAAAGGATAGGGGTGGAGGATGCTCTGTGATAGTCAAGTTCTGCTAAAAAAATGGCCTGCTTATTGCTCATCCCTGACACTCTTGAAATGTAATGTGAAGTTCTGATGAACAACAGACTCTCTGTGGGGAGTGCTGGCACCTCATAAATATAAAATTGTTTTTTATTCACTCACTCATTCCCCAATTTATGCCAACTGCCTCTTAGGGTGAAAAATATCTGCCTTACTGGTAGTGAAGCCTGCAAGTGATGTGGAGGCAGGAAAACAGAAGAAGGATTCACTAGACTGTCTCCAGGCTACAAAAGACCTTCTGAGCCTGCAGAGCTGAAAGCCCTTCCCACGATGGCCTGAGGCTGTTGCTGTAGGAAAGCCCAAGGCCATTCTCAGATACTACCACCCCACTGGAATGGCTGGGAGGATCTGCTTGGAGAGCAGGGTGACGGTGGACCCATCCTGCCCGTGAACAAACAACACAGAAGCAGGAGGCAGAAGCTGCTGCTCTCTGGGGAGTTTTCTCAGTCTCATTCTCTGCTCTGGTTGCAGGGGTGAAGAATGCGGATGAAGCAGAGCTGAAGCAAGTGGCCTCGGAGCCGCTGGAGCTCACGGTGTACAACGTGTTGGATTTCCCACTGCTGAGCTCTCTGGTTGGCAGGCTCACGCAGGTCCTGTGCACCAGGATCAAAGAGAAGAGCAATAAGGAAAACACAGGTGAAGTGAAACTTCCTCAGTGAGGGCTGAACTTCCTTCTGCTCACCATTCACCTTCATTACCATCAGGACTGACCCTTTCTCATACCTTTCTCTCCATGTGCTCCACCACCCTGTCAGCACCACCTAACTCTTCTCCTCCACTGCTGATCTCCCTGTGCAGCCCTCTTGCTGCCTGACAATGGTCCTTGACACGTCAGTGTGTTGGCCAGTTTCTCCTGTGATCATTGTCTTCTACAAGACCCTCTGGATGCAGTTCTTCTACTCTCACTCCACTGAAGACTCCCTGCTGACTCTAACAAGTCACAGAGAGACGTTACCTGTAGATGTTTCCGTTCTGATGCTCTTGGTTCAATTATCTGGTTTTGGCCTGTGAGCCATTCATGGCCTCCAGCCATTCCTACCAGGGGTTTGGATAACTCTTGGTGGATATAATCACCTAATGACAATAACTATCACTGTAGGGAAGAGGGGTCGTCTTTTCCCTGTTCCATTAACATATGGTGTGATAAATGTGTTCTAACCATCTCATTTTCTGAGTTTCTTCCAACTAAGAGGAGGCAGAGAAAGCAGAAAAGCTGATTTGAGAATATAGTAGGGAGAGTGTACAGAGGAAATGTGGAGGTAGAAAGAGGAGATGATAAAACATCTAAAACCATTTTTTTCCTCCACACTTTACTTTAAAAGGTGGATCTCCAAGGCATTTTCAAGTTAAAACCAAACAGCCTATTTCTTTCCTTTGCTAAAGCAGCTTGTAGGATGAACAAGAGAGTGAAGAACCACTCCAGATGGTAGCTTAGATCTTCAGGAGAAGTATCATGTACATATTTCCATCTCTCTCTGCTCTAAGATTGGCCTAAGGAAAATGGGAAAGTCTAACTTTCAAGCATATTTTTTTAAATGCTCTGGAGATTCATGTAAATAAATTGATCAATCCTCATTAATTTGTACTTATTTGATATAATTAGACATTTTTCAAAGGAACAGATTAGGCTAAAGAAAGATGTGTTGCTCAGAAAAAGAAAGCAAAATACCTTCTTCTTGTTCATTTTGACAAATTTTCATGCCTGAGGAAAGCTGGGTCATCTTTTGGATATGCACAAAAATGCAGATTTCTGTTGAAAAAATATTCCCAGCAAAATACACAGCCTGTTCTCCATGGAGTATTTATGTTCTCTGTATGCCCAGTTTTAAAATATTTATTTCAAAGCAGTTCAGAACAATTTCTGTACTCTGTAGGGAAGAAAATTGTAACTTGATTTGAAAAATGTCACTCATATTTATGAGCTGGAAAGTACATTTGGCATGACAAGTCTGAAGTGAGAGAGTAACTCTGCTTTTAATTCCTAGGCAGCACTGTGAAAGATATCCCTGTGAACACGGGTCCCCAGCTGAGCCCAACTGACCTTAAAATATCAGCTGTGACCTCTAAGAGCATGCACTTGACCTGGAGTCCTCCTCTGAGACCACCAAAGAAATATCGGATTGAGTATTATCCATCTAAGGGTGGTATCACCAAAGAGGTGAGAGACCTTTCTCTGGACATCTGAGACTGCAGTATCTTCCAGATGGTGGCTGGGAATTTAAGTAGGCTTGAGTAGACAAAGAGATGAAGGTAGAGATGCAGTTCTTGTGGGACTTAAGCTAAAGCCAGAGATGAAATTAAACGCACGTTGAGTGTAAATGTGATCAGCTGATAGGATGACAAGATAGAAGAGGACATCAGATAAATATAATCTTGCTAGAAATACTGCAAGCCATGCCAAAGCCAATTTTTGTCTCATGCAGTGTTATCCCCTCCCTAAAGCACCTGTTTTGACTCAGAGGACACAGGTACACAGAGCTGTCCAAGGATGCTCATCTGTGATGGATATGACTTAGAAAAGCAAATTCAAATTGTTGATGGGTTTCCACTGATTTCAGTGAGAGCATGATTAGAGTCTTGTGCTTGGTGTTTGCACAGATCCCAGCCTTAGAAGACAGGAATGCTTAGTGCCTCTTACCTCTGTATTCTGGGAAGATGCTAGCTGGCACAAAATTCAGAGGGCAACTGGACTTCATGTTTCTGGGCACTGATCTGCCGCAAAGAAGCCATGCTTGCTAGCGAAGGCCAGTTCAGCCATTCCTTTGCTAAAGAGTGGCTAGCACCTTCCTGCCTTGACAGCCCTCCTTTGTGCTTTCAGGTGGTTTTAGATGGAGCAGTCTCCTCTTTGCGGCTTTCCAATTTGACCTCGCACACAGAGTATCTGGTGTCGGTGTTTCCTATTTATGACACAGTTGTTGGGGATGGGCTGAGAGGCGTCACCTCCACATGTAGGTCGTGAGTAGAGAGAATTATGCTGATGCATGGTTACGATAGGTGAACAAAACTCTTTCTTTGTGACCATCTCAGACTGGAGCCTGACATTGTATTTTTCCCCTCTTCCTCAAGTTCTGTCCATCTTACAGCTATCTCCATCTGTGGAGATGTTCAGAACTTGACCAGGCAAGACCCTGAGGAACCTGCCCTTTGAGTGGCAGGTAGGACCAGAGACCTTCAGGGGTCCCTATCCACCTACATCATTCTGCAAAGGAAACCACTGATGTGGAACTAACACACCACAGTAGAAATATCTTGCAACCCCTTGCTGCTTTTTTATCCTTGGACTCCAAGTGAATGAAACTATCCTCTGTAAAGTGGCTTCTCCCCTGTGTTAGATGTGGGGTAGCTGTCCACCAGCTTGCAGTAGCTCTTGCAAAGCCAGGTCTCCTCTGGCGTTTGAGCTGTTGCAGACCTCATACACTGAAGATATTTTTCTGCATTGTTTTTCCCTTCAGTGCCTTTGTCTTCCCCTCGCTCCCTGCGTGTCTCTGAGCTAAGCCACAACAGTATCAGGCTGAGCTGGAAGGCAGCCCAGGGAGCCACTCAGTACCTGGTGCTCTGCTCCGCAGCCCCCGATGGAGCAGAGGACTATACAATGGAGGTAGAGTTCATGAAAATAATGATAATATTTTTTTTTTCTCTCTCTGGGCTGAGTTTACTTATAGCTCTAACCTTTGTGAATTGGTATCATGTTTTAAAAAAACAAAGTGTCACCATTATTGCCAGCAACTTCTTTCATAGATTCTTTTTTTAGTGGTGTATCTCAAAGCAATTTATAACTGTGAGGCTTTCACATGGGAAAGTAAGGCATAGGGAGAGAACTGACTGCCTCATGGTTCCCTGGAAACCCAGGCACTGAATTAATCTTTGCAGCCCCAAGTCTACTTGCTGTATCCTTGAGGTTGTACATCAATGTCTTTATTGTGTTTATCTTAAAATGTCAGGTGAAAATTTGATAGGGTAGTTTTCACTGACCTCTAAAATCAGACCTATGAGACTGCATAAGAATAAACCAATGCTTGATGAATGAAAAATCCTTAAAAACATCTAAGAACCCTTTGTCACATGTGCATTTAAATGAGTTATCTGGAGTACCTGCAGGCTGAGGGTATGAATTTAAAAATTAAAAAAAAGTCTGGGGGTGACATGTATTGCCTCTTTGACTCAGATTCCCCTCCTCCCCGAAACGCACAGCAGTAGAAGCAATTGCAGGATAGTTTTCAAAACAGAGAAATTAATGCTTGTACTCTGCTTTCAGTGCATAATTGTGGGTTGGTTGTTTTTTTTCAAGATTCAGATCATTTAATGAGAGACCAATATTTAAAATTGCATTTTAGCATATTAGAACATTTCTGCAGTTGCCTGACCTACTCACTGTAAGAGTGCAATTCTCTAAGGCTACGGGATGTCTGCAAAATCAGCATTAAAATGTTCCCAGCCTTTTATAAAACTGTATTCCGTGTGTGCAGGCTCCTAAAAGTCTCTGGGCGCATTTCTGCAGCGAGCAGACGTAGGACGAGAGCTGTGGCCATGCTGTGCTAGCGGCAGGTGGCAGCCACCCGGCTGCTGTGCGTCTGCTTGCAGCAGGCAGCTTTTCTGCAAAAGCTATACATGTGTCTGAGAAGTGGAATCACATCTCTCACACGTCCCCTGATGCAACCCAGAATAACAACCGCATCATCTCTGTGTAAGGGACTTACACCTCTGCAGACTGGGGCAGAATGAGGTGGTGTGTACCTACAACGTGCTTGGTGTCCCTTGGGAAAAGAGGTAGAGCACCCCCACAAGAGGTGAAGTCCCAAAGTGGAAAAGTCCCCTTTGTGTAACCAAAGGGACCTTGACCTGTGTCTCTGTAAGGTCTTGCTCTGTTGAGGGCATTGGTGGGTTCCCCAGAACTGAAGGGTACCCCAAAGCATCTCTTTGCTGACAGGTGAAGGTGACCCAGCCTGAGGTCCTGCTGGATGGGCTGTCCCCCAGCACAGAGTACTCTGTCGCGGTGTACGCGATGTATGGGGAAGATGCAAGTGATCCAGCCAGCATCCAGGAAACCACCTGTAAGTGCTGCTGCTACTTACTGAGTTGTTATTAAACACTTAAGGCAGGAGAGACATGTTAAATGAGGTGCTTCCCATATTGTGCATGTGCCATGTAAACATGCTGCCTCTTCCCTGCCTGTTCTTAAGCAAATATTGGTCCCCAAGGGGATCTCTAATTACATGGTGAGCTGTGAAAAAGGAGTGATGTTCCCTGGTTAAAAAGGATTCCTGAAAGAGCTCTTCCCTGAGGTCTTTGTTGTCTGGGGAGAAAAAGGGAATTACTTGGCTGTTTCTTCACCTAAAACTCATGTAGCTTTTCAGGACATCCCAGAGGCATGTATGGTAATGACATAAAGAGAATATTTTTCCATGTGATGAATGAGTCTCACTTCAAGGTGGGGTCATCTAAGAGCAACAGGAAGCAACTGGTGGCATTGCCATTGTGCAGCCTGTGAAACCTCGGAGTGCTGTCACTAATTATTGTTGCAGTGGCCTTGAGTCCTCCCAAATACCTGAGCTTCTCAGAGCTCAGCCACGCATCCGTTCGGGTCAGCTGGGAAGCTGCATCCCCAGCTGTGAAGGCTCACCGCGTCACCTATGCTTCTAGCAAAGGGAGCAACACTGGGGAGGTGAGTCCTCAAGAGTCTGGTAGAAGGAAAAGAAATTTGGGAGGTCAGATACTGCCCTGGTCTCCTTCAGCTGCATGGTTCAGGGAGGGCTTATCTGCTGACAGTGGTTTAACCTGGAAATGGGTACTTTGGGTGCAGTTGCACCCACGTGCTAACCCCTCTGCAGCTGTCCCCACGCTTCTCTCCTAATACTCGTACAACTCCTCCACTGCAGGTAGAGGTTCCTGGCACTGCAACATCCACTGTCCTGAGACCTTTGTCCTCCCTCACCCAATACTTCATCAGTGTCCGATCTACATATGATGAAGGGGACTCCTTTCCAATTACCGGCAACGTTACCACCTGTAAGTAGGGAATCAAAATGTTTTTGGTCCCAGTAACAGGTGACAAAATTGGCTTGTGTGTGTCTGGACCAGGTTGTTTTGAAGATCAGTCCCAGCAACTTGTGGCCAAAACCCTTGCACAAAACCCAGATGACTGCTGTTCTTTGTGTGTGAGTATGTCCTACTGTGCTATGGTTAAAATGAGGTGGAAGGAATAAAGAAAGGAAGCAAATGAAGAAAAAGCATGATGTATCACTAACCTCTGTGTCCTTGAGAGCCCTCCTAGCCTTCTCCCCTTTACAATACCAGCATGGTATGTGTCCTTTCCACAAATGAGATAATAGTCCTTAATTAGGGTTTTAAAAATAATTTACCCCTTTCTATCCTGATGGATGTTGTCATATGGGTCTGAAGAAGTGAAAGACAGGCTGATCTCAGACATCTGCCTCGTCGATGTTTTGCTCCCCAACCATCTGCTTCCCACCTTGGCTCTGACAAAGTGCTGTCAGTGCCTGCATTTTACCTGGTTTTCCTTCTGCATCCTCAGTAAAGGTCCCCCCACCACGTGCACTGAAGGTTACTGAGCTCTCTGGGAACAGTCTCCGGCTACAGTGGGAAGCTGTTGCTGCCTCCGATGTGGTGGTCTATCAGATCAAATGGAGCACAGTTGGTGGAGAGAAGCCTCAGGAGGTATGGACCCATGCACAGCTCTAGGGAGGCTGGGTCGGCTTTGTGCCTGCTTGACGGCTCTGAGCTCGCTTGCAAGAGTGGCATAGGGAAGTGCAAAACTATTCAGGTTAATGCACTCAAGAAATTAAACAGTTCAGCACCCAGGCAAAAGACCCTATGGAATAAGACAGGGTGTGTCCTTGGTCTGGCTCTGTTCAATGGAGTTATCACCTTGAGTGCTGGAAGCAGGAGGGACTGTGGGACAGCAGGGTCAGAGTCCTACAGGCTCTGGGAAGATTGCAGAAGTGTTCTGGAAAATCTCAAGGATGAAATTCAATAGGGACAAGCAGAAAGTATTAAGCTTAGGCAGGAATAATTAACTACAGGTATACAGGATGTAAAACAAATAGCTAAGAAGCAAATCAGTAGAAAAAGATCTGGGGTTGCAGAGAACCATGAACACACAAAGTCAAGTTGCTGTGGAAAAGACAAAGGTAATAAGTATTTATAGCTAGAGGTATCGCCTTTAAGACAGGTGAAGCAACTTTTGCTTTCCTCAGTGCTAGTAAGCACCAACAACTTTTTGGGCTACTGCTCTTCAAGAAGGATGAGGTCCAGCTGAGGAACACACAGAGGAGAATGACCAGAGGAAGAGCTCGTGCAGCTCAGAAAGACCTCTTCCATCTCAAGCTCCTGCTTTCAGTATAAGCGCAAACAGCAGTTGAAGTGGGATAAACACACAAGTCTCTCATGCAGTGCTTCACATCTAGGCTGTAATAAGGGTGTGTTGGGGTGTCTGTTCCCAGCACATCTAAACGGTGGAAACTGAGCAAAGGGATTTCATGCTCAGGGCAGGTTGACTGTCTTATGTCAGAGCACTGCACTGTGATACTGCTATCGCAGTAGCTGCTAAATATAACGGGGCAGCAATACGTGGGCATCTACAATGCATTAGTCAAGGCTGGAATTTTGCCTTTGCTTAGATGTGTGCAACCCACAACAGTAAACTTTGTCCCCAAAGCCCAGTGCTAACTCCTGCCTATGGGCAATCTGTGAGACACTCAGATGGCATGAACTAGCTTGGGGAAGCCTGGGTATTTGACTGACTCGTTTCTTCCTCTGCTGCAGCTCTCCATTGCTGGAAACGTGGCAACTGCTGTCCTGCCAGGCTTACAGAAGAACACTGACTATAAAATATCCATCTGGGCCTATTACAAAGATGGTGCTCGAAGTGACACTGTTTCTGTTCAGCACAGGACCAGTAAGTGATCAGTGCTCGGTATTCACAGCCTAGGGGTAATAAACAGGGCACGAGATGCCTCAGAACCCATCATAGACCAGAAGCTCAGATCTTGTCATCTCCAGCTCTGAAAACCCAAACCTGAATATTTGAAAGTGGCTAGAGGTATTTAGCCTTCTGTTTTAAAGTGTTCTGAATTTGTCCTGAGAAAAATAGGCCGGGCAAACACAAACAGGCTGGTGCATCTTATAGGCATCTGATACCCTTGCAATGTGGTTCATGTAGAACACATTGCTTTCCCCCCCTGCTTCTGTAGAGTGTACTGATGCAAATGAATTGGCTTTCTGCAGGGTGTTTGGCTGCACGTGTCACTGTGCTGCCTAATGGATGTTTTCTGAGAGTAAAATATTGTCTGTTAAGGAGGGTGAGGATTTTTTCAGCTGCATCGTTGCTGAGCTGTGTTTCATCTGAGGGCACTTACAAAAATGAGAGAATCCTGCAGGCAGACTCTGCCTGGAAGCATTATCTAAATCTTGCTTTGTACAGGCAGGATATGAGGTTAAAAAGTGGCGCTCCCAGAGGTCCTCTTAATTAATATTGCTTGTATAATGGCTTTGTTGGCAGTGAATGGAATACAATTCATTCAACTGCAGCAGTCCTCTCTTCCCTCTCTCAGCTTTCAACTTTCTTTGCAGAATGGACACATTTACGCTGGTGTTGAGCTGATGAAGCTCAGAGTAAATGGCAGTCTTGGAATAGGAGGTCAGGTTTTGTTAATAATGAGGAATAATAAAAACATTTTTATATAAAGCTACCCCAAGCAAGCACCTAGGAGCTGCATACTGACAAGGAAAAACAAAATAAATTAAAGCATCCTACACGTATATAACGATAAAGCAACAATTAAAGCTGTTTGGAAAATGCATGGCTACATTTTAAGCCATGAATCACAAAATGTCAGAGGAGGTCCCTCAGCCCACCACAAATGGCATGCAATGGTGCCCTTCTAGGCGTATTTGAACAACGCAGTCCTTGCTATTGTTGGCACCCTGGTGGGACATGGAAGGCAATTTGACTTCCACTTGTCAGCTGCAGTCCTTGTTCAGGAAGAAGGATGCCTTAGGGATGTCAGACTTTGACTTGCTGCATGAAGAAAGCAAAGCACTCAAAGAAATCAGGTGTGCAGCTGGACAGCCAAACCAGGGTCTCAGTGCCTGGGGGCTGCTGGTCAGTTTGCATGGAGTCAGGACAGTGCCACACACTTCTCAGGGCTAATATTTACGAGTGCAATCAATGTCTTTGATGGCAATTTTGTCCTTTTAATGTTCAAAGTAAGAACTGCCCACAGGGAAGAAGTGGCACAGGACAAGGGATGGATGATGATTTCCAGGAGGCAGTGCTGATCTTGGGCAGTTCCGAGGAAACTTGTGGATGACAGCAAATTGAGTAAGGCTTGTGCAAGGGTTATATGGGAAGATGTGGCATTAAACAGGACTCTGGGAAATTCTGGGATGTGGGTATACTTCAAACCTTTACTGTTTCAAGCAAAAGCTACCATCTTTTATTGTGCAATTAAGAGTGGTTAGGATGTCTGACAGGGTCAATCTACATATCAGAGCTGGTGAATGGTAACTCACTCAGCCAGAGCATGGCAATCCCTTGTGGAAAATCCCAAACCCTTGGTTTGATTTTTATGAGTCCTTTGCACCCTAATTTTCATCATAAAATGAAATTCTGGGGGATGAAACGCCAGTAAAAGCTACCTAGACCTCCTCAGGATGGCAGACTTTGGGTTGCAACCTGGAGAATAGCAATAACCAGGCTATGCTGAACAAAACCAAAAGTACTCATTAGAGGAGGCTGAGAAACCACTCTTCCTTTCATTGTTGCTTTGCTCTTTTCCTGTCTCGGCAACGTGCCCTTATATAGGAATAGGCCAAGTAATTAACTTTCTCTTAACAATGTCTTGGTAGAATTTGCAAGAAACACTGAAGTTTAAGGGCAGTGGCTGAAGTGAAACTCAGCAGGAAGCACTGGTAACACAAGCTTCTCTCCCTGTCCTTCATCCTCCCCAGAATAGTTTCTTCTTTGAAGGTCAAGGGAAAAAATGCCAGGTCAGTGTAATGCTCGTTGCATGCTGGTTTTGTGAAATGGAACCACTGTCCTGGGGGTGAGGTGAGAACACCAAGTTCATTTTATTCAGGAGCACTAATCCCTCTCGCCCCACTTGAAACGCATTTCAAGGCCAAGCGACCCTGCAGCCACCAGTCCCTCACAGACAATAGGTCATCAGAAACATCACCCTATCTTATGAAAACCAAAACCATTCATTACTGTGATGTGTCATTTGGTAGGCTTGGGATGAGGTTTCTCTTCTTCCTATCAGGCACAAAATTTGTTTCAAAGTTATGGCTTGATATTTATCCTCAAAATGTTTATGAATTCACCTTGAAGTGGCTGAATAGCTTTAGTTGGAAAAGGAACAAAAGTTGGAGACAATTATATGGTGCAGGTCCCTTCTTATCTAACTCAGTACATAGCGTTTAAGATGTACTGGTGTAATTATATATTCAGAGAGAGCAAGAGGGAGTAAAAATTACTTTTGGAGTTAAGATGTGTAGCTGGAAAAACTCAGATCCTCAGTCTTTTAAAAAAACCTATTATTATTTATTTGAATATTTAAATATTTACATGGAGTGAGATCATTGCAACATAAACAACGGAAATACCTTAATTTCCTTCCCACCACCAGTGCCAGGTGGTCTGGGTGTCCTTCTAGGAGGAAGACACCCCCCTGCCCCTGTGGCTGCACTAGCAAGGGAGGGCTGACAACCACCTCTCTCAGTCTCTGATTCCAGTCCCTCTCTGCAATTGCCTTACTTCTATATGAGCCTGAAACCCAAGCGAAAACCTGATGCCAAAGGGAGTTCTTTAGTTGTTGCAAAATGCATGGAGCAAGTGGAATTTTTTCAATACTTAATGTTGACTAGGGGAAAAAAGTAAAAGTTAAGGATTATTTTTCAGTAACTCGATTAAGCAAACCTTTCTCTGCAGGCTTACCAAGATGCAGAGCAGGAACAAAAGCACACTGGTGTATTTCCCACGGATAACAAAACTGTTACAGCATGCTTATCCACAGTTCTGATGTTTCTTCTTGTCCCTCTGTTATATTTAGACTGAAGTCTTATTTGAGTTAAGAGCTCTTCTTTCAGTACATTACTATAAATTGTCAAGTGTAACGAGGTCCTTATCCTTGACCAAAGACTCTACATAGTGACCATTTATCATATTAATAAACACCTTAGTGGTACATCAAACATATATAAGCCTTCCACGCAAGCTAGTGGGAGTGCAGAAGGTGCCTTTTGGGAGAGGAATCTGTTGGGACATGGAGATGTTGCTGAGTGGTGATCCTTGGAAGATGCTGGAAGGAGGGGTGGCTTTTGATCCTGCTGAGAAGCCAAGGGGGATCTCTTTTCTACTGAGAGGAGGTCCTCTCATCCAGGCTGAGGAAAAGGAGCTTGAACAAAATAAAAAAGTCACCTGTTTGTTCTGAAGAACAAGGATATTGGGGTCTCTCTCTGCCACAGAGTTTCAGGATTGAGGTGCCGAGGCAGTGGTGATATGAATGAGCATCAGAGGACATGTTAGTGGTCATGGTGACACAGGGACTTTTCCCACACCAAAAGGACTGTGACTTGACTCAGGAACCTGAGCACTTTAATGTCTACTGTATATGTAACTGAATTTCAGCAGTATAATGAGTTATTCAACCTGTCAGTTGAATTATCCTGTCACTATCCTTGCCCAGCTTAGCTCAAATCCTACCCAGAAGTCTAAAGTGAAGTTGCACTGTGTCCCAGTGTAGTGGGGCCAAGAAAGAAGTCCCTCAGCTTGGCAAGGTGAGACAAAAATTAGTAAATAAGGACTCAGGAAGATCTTCATAAATTTGACATCCTCCCCATCTGCTCTTAAAGTGTGTCTTGGAAGTTTCTGCCACCACGGCAGAGCATACAAGCATGCCTCATCCTCTTCCCTGTAAAGAACGAGAGAGCAGCTTGGCTGGGAACTGCTGCTGAAGCTGGGGCTGAGCCACCCTGGCTGATCTTGCACTGAAGTGGATTGCAAAGTGCTTATGTGCCCCATTTTTCTAGTGAAGCTGTGACAGAAACATCTCCAGACTGGGGCTGATAAATGTCCTCAAGTTCTTTATCCAGCTCCTCAATAAGCTCTTCCTACCAGAGCATACATTGCAAATAATGGGTTGAAATATGGAGAAGAAGCTTCAACCCATGGCAGCAAGGGAAAAACATGGTCTATATAATCATCGCAGATAAGTATTTTGATGGAGCAGATTCCAGGGTTTGAAAATGTGCCTGTGATGCTGGTTAAACCCAAGAGCAAGCAGCCTGGGACAACTCTGGTGGAGGAGCAGAGGTTCAAGAGGTAATCGAAGGCACAGATGGTGTCCTCTGTGTCAGAGACGCTTCTTTCCTCCTAGGCAGCTTCAGGAGGTGACCTTTGCCCTGGCTGTCAGATCTATGCCATCAAACTCTGCTGGCCTGGGGGCTCTCCAAGAATAAACCCAACTCAGAAGATTTTTCCCTAACTTTCCCTTTGTTCACTTACAGAGTCTCCACTTACCTCAGCTGAAGGAAATAGCCAATGCAGCCAGCAAAGACGCAGACGTATTGCACTGCACTAATAATAGTGCTGTTGAAGTGACTTTACCTCCCACACTTGTTTTCTTCTCCACTTTACCTTGTGGTGATGCACAGCAACAGCCTCCAGCCTCATTCAGCTGCCAGCAAAGTTGGTTCAGCTTCAGTAAAATAAGCTCATTTTATACAGAAAAGGAAAGGAGGATCAATGAAGATGCAAACGATCTTCATTCAACCTGTGCTCTAAGGTTACCCTAGACTTTGCTGGGTGGGCAGAAGAGCCTTACAGGTAAAACTGCAGAAAAGAAACCTCATAGCCTGGGTGTGTGTCCTTGACCGTCTTTAGGGCACACCCGTAATATTTAGTCTCTTCCTTTTCTCTGTCCAAGACTTCTGTGTCTTCACACCAGCTTGGGTTCAAGGCCAGACATGTGCATTTATGCAGAGCAAGACTCTGGTTGGAAATGAGCTTCAGGAGCAGATGACCCCACGCTCTGAAGCCCCTTGTTTGAACAGTGGATGAATTTATCCCCCCTCTGCCTTTCTCTTACGAACCCTCAGTCCCTGCTCAGAGAAAGCATTTCAGCATAACAGCCTCTGTCACCCGGTCCAGTCTGTTACGTGTCATGACCCCAGGGACAGAAATGCATTTACACAATTAAAAATTGCTCAGCTTTTGTCTCTGGCTATTTCTGGCTGACCACGGCTCAGCCCATCACCTATTTGGGAACATCCGTACATTGCAGTGCAGGGTCAGAAAAGGGAGGGTAGCTCATGCACCATTCGTTATCCCCTCCTCGAGGCTGTGGGCATCGGTCTGAGAAGCGTGAGGCAAAACTGTTGTGTGCTGGCTGCTCTGGGATTTTTAAGAATACTTTTAAAAGAGAAAGAAAAAGCTGGAAAATATTAGAAATTGTGATGGATTAACTTTGAAGTGTGATCCAGGTTTAACCAGCAATCAGTCCAGTGCATCTCCAGATCTTTGAAGTTCAACTGCAGTTCAGCTCTTTATGAAGGATATCCTTCAGTGTTTGTGATGTGTACAAAGGATCTCTTCCCCTTGTGTTTCCAGGGCTCTTCCCTTCTTCCAAGATTTTTTTCCAGGTCCTAGGATTTGAACTGTTGAACGCTTGAGTTGTACTGTGTTGTACTCGGGCAGCCCTCACCCCGCCAGGATCTGTTTTCTCTCTTGCCTAGTCCCCAAAGTGACTGCTTTTCCTCTGAGCATAGGTTAACAGCACAGCAGAGCCTGAAGTGTTCAGAAACAGGCTTGAAAGCAAGTGCTGCTGGCCCAGTTTATAGACATTACTCCCTTGCTTTTATGTCATTCACCTTTAATCCCTGCCACAGATTCCCGGAGCCCGCCCACCAACCTCTTCATCGACTCTGAAACCCCCACCAGCCTCCAGGTCCACTGGACCCCCCCTGACGGACGCGTACAGCACTACAAAATCACCTACAACCCTATTTCTGATGCCGGTGCTCAGCAAACAGTAAGTCTCCAGCTCCTTTGTACATGACAGGTACTGGACCAGAGGGATGTGGGGACAATTTCATACCCACGGGAACTCTGATCCCTCCGTAAGGACTTACCATGGTTCACAGGAGTACAAAAACAAACCTCTTCCTCTGACTGGCTGATGTGTTGCTTTGTGAAGAGGACCTCCAGGCTTCATTGTCATTAAGATATTTGTGTCCATCAAAGCTGCTAATAATGCAGCTTTCTTCCCTCCCTGAATTGGGGTGGGGAATTCTTGGAGGCAGAGGGGTTCAGGATAAACCTACTGCCCCTCTGACTTAGGGAAGTTAAACATTAACCTTTTAAACCCCAGATTTTCTACTCAAACCCAGAGTGGTTACCATACTGTAAGGCACTTCTGAGCCATTTGCATGGGGAATATCGGGCTCTTTACATAGTGAAATACTCTTCCCTTGCACATGGTCTGATGGCGATGCCTAACCAGGCTTCCTTGGCTTTCACCATTGCCTGAACTAAGCAGGGATGCTGCCCTGAGTCCTGCTGTCCCAGGATTCACCACTAGAACGCCTCCATGTAACTCCAGGGTGCGAGTATGAGCTATAACGGGGAAACCTGCACAAACGTTGGGCTCTTTTTCCACCCTGCTGTAGATCATGGCTTCTGGCAAAAGTAGCAGCGTGACCCTGCAGTCGCTCCTGCCTGATCGAGCCTACAAGGTGATCCTTTCTGCCATCCACTACACAGGAGAGAGCGAGAGCACGTCCACAACGGGACGGACGGGTAAGTGTATCAGTCAGCACGTGCACGTTTCATAACCTTCCGCCCATCAGCCCTGAGGCAATCTCTAGTGGGGCAGCGATGCCCTGGCTTGCACTGGGCTGTGACCAAGGCCAGGGTTTTGCTCAGCAGGGTAGGCTACTAGCCTTGACAAGGGAAAATCCTGCCTCAATTTCTGCACTCCTCCTGTGCAGTTTTTGCGATTCCAGGATGACTGGGAAGGGCCGGCGACCACCCGGCTCTTGAGCCAGGCATTGCTGTCCTGAATAACAGAGCTCATGTGTGTATTGCTTTTTCTTTCAGCTCCTGTGCTGTCTAAATTCCCTTCAATACGAGGATTCGTTCCATCCAAAACAGAGGGTAAATCACCTCCTATAAAATCTTGCTTTGGGTTTGGGGCTGTTTTGGGTTTTGGGGTTTTGTGGTTTTTTGTGGTGGTTTTTTTTTGTGGTTTTTTTTTTTTTTTTTCAGTAACAAATCGCAGTGTGGGCTCTGCAGGGCAGGCAGGAGTGGGTATGTCATTTCTTTACACATGCCTCTGGGGACTGCCCGAGGACAGCCAGAAACTACATACCTTCTTAAAATCAGACTCACTTTGTAAAGAAACTGACAGTATTTTTAGAGGATTTCTGCACAACTTGACCAAAATGGAGCAAAGGGGATGATGACAAGTTCCAATTTAAAGTTCCCTGTAAAGTCTCTTAATAAATTTAATGAGCATATGTTCTCATATGCTGATATAAAGCAAACTATTAAATGGATTAGCGAGAAATGCTGAATTAACAGCGTTATAAAAAGTTATTAAGAAGCAAATGTTAGAATACAGATATTGGGGTAGTAATGCCTTTTCCTGTCTATTAGAAATGATTCTGAACAAAACTTCAGTTTTAAAACATATCGAGGGAAGCCACGAAGGAAGACTGAAGCAGATTAGATGAGAAAATTTTAGTTTCTACCCAACAAAGAACGTACCATACTAGGTTTTCAAGTGGCTTATTGAGGAAATCTACAGATGCTCAGACCATGATGGAAAAGTCCTGTGAAGTCTGTAGTAAAAACAATCCTCCCATAAGGCTGATGAGTCACCTTGTTGAATTTAATATGGCTGATGGGCTATGATAGCTGAAAAGGCAATAGGAGAAATATTAAATTCTGTATGTTTTATAAAGTAACTTTTTAAGAAGTGAAGATTATATGTAATAATACTGGGAAAACAGTTCGATGTGCAGTAGAAGACTAAAATATTGATATCTAACAAAATTATTGAGAGAAATGTTCTCACGTTGCAAGAGTGAACTTTTATTGTACAGTGAATAACTGCATTTGGCTGGGACTTGGGGAGAAAAACAAAGAACAAAGATAACAAGAGAGCAGAAATCCTAGGCTGGAAAGCCTAGGAAAAATCTTCAAAGCAGAAGTGCATACCTCCAGTGTCAGGGATCCTTACCCTGACTGATATGCTTTGTTTAAGCTGAGCATTGCCCCATCAAAGAGCTGTGAGCAATCCAAGTGCTTTCAGCCTGGGAAGGAAGTGAGGATTGCCAGGGATGTCAGCAAGAGGGACCCTGGGCTCTGGGCAAGGCTCAGAAAGAGCTCCCTGACTCCCAAGAAAGAAAGTCAGATACCTGGTAAATGGGCAAGTTTATAGCCTGCTTATATGACTTTGGGGGAAATTTATCCCTTTTCTTTTTCTTTCTCTTTCATTGTACCTCGGTTCTGAGCAATGCTTTGCCTTTGGAGAGCTGGTTGGTTTCTGGAAGCAGAAGGGAAAGAGCACTGTATAGTTTGTAGCCATAAGTCAGATCACCCTGGATGCAGGACATTGCTCCACAACCAGGGGCTGGTCAAGCTCAAAGAGATGATTTTGTAGCTCAAGTTTCAGTAACTGATATCTTAACTGGTTTCCATAGATTCCTTCAATAGTTTTGTACTGAATTCTACAGGAGTTATGGTATGTGTGTATATAACTACGGATCAGGTTGAATAACAGAGGTCATGGGAACTTGTGTCTTTGTGGTTTAACTCTTGGCTTCAGCAGTCCCATGACCATCAAAGTGAGAGGTTTGGGTGCCCTCTCTTCGATGTATGTCTTGATCATGAAAAATGGCATTGGACTCCTATAGACTTAGGAATCTCAGGTGCCTTGGAGAGGGTGAGTCACCCCCTTTAAATTTTTTACACATTTTACAGGAGTTAGGTATGGAAAATTGGAAGCCCTGCTTTCCTGATGAGGTATGAAATGGCATTGATGCAAGACTAGCAATAGCAAGGCTATAACGAAGCCTCTGTATAATGACCTGCTAGATTCTATTATACTGATGACCTAGAAAACCATTTATGAGATAGCCCACCTTGTCAAGTGTCCTTGATCTTCAGGGACGTTTCTCATTTTGCAGCAAGCATTCCCTTTGTCCCAGCTCCATCTGGCATCCATGGCTGGGGATTTACACAGCAGCACATAACTGAAAGTAGCATTTGTGCGCTGTTTTCTAAAACGCCCCCTTACCTGTGCCTTTTAAATGGAGAGTGCTCACAACTGTGGTGCCTCATATCCAGCTTCACGTCCCAGTCTCTTCTCCTCTGGTTTTGCTTTCTGTCCTGTGGCATCTTAGAGGATTCATCAAGGGAATTTCTGAAAGGCAAACTGCAAAACTTTGCCAAAACTGTGTTTCCCTAAAGCGTTTGAAAGCCAAAATCTCAGGTTGATATATATATTTTTGCTGTGTCTATTTTGAGTTTCAGGTACAATATTTGGAACTGCAGATATCTATCTTTATTTTACAATACCTGTAAGGTGCCTGTTGCAGTAAAAGCGCTGTTTAAAAAAATAACTTAGTGTTTTGATGTCTGTTTTTAAAGAGAAACTTGCAGAACATGATGCTCCCTTGTATTTCATATTGTAAGGTGCCAGATGAGTTAGTCAAAAGAAAGCAGTCATGAAGGTGCTTGACGATGAAAGACATTTTTATTTTTGTGATGGGCAAGCCAAGGAACAACCTTTATGTTTGCATAAACATAAATTCTCTCTTTCTATATATATATATATATATAAAAAAAAGAAGGTTAAAGGCCAGGCTTTGAATTAAGCTGTAGAATATTCTGGGTTTGGTGTGGTTTTCCACTGCTCTGCCTAGAGGAATTGTTTTAATTTTGCTTCCATAATCTCCTATTGTCTTCTTTTCCCTAATAGTTTTTCCCTTTTATTTTCATCTCACAGCCTGCCCTACCATCAGCTCTACTGAAGGCTCCGTACGAGGTACAGTAGCATATCAAGCCCCACTGGTGCTGGGCTGTGAATATGAAAACACTACTTGCTCTTCTCTTTCAAGAAATATGCAGGAGCTGAGCAGGGAGGAAATGGTTTCCCTGTCCTGAGGGAAGGGGGAGAAGTTTGAGAACTGAAATAGGAAAATATTCTCTATCAGGTAGAAGACTATTCTGCACTAACTGAATTGGTATGCCCCTGCTGTTCCACCAGCTTGTGCTCTCAGCAGTTAGTGGTCAATGCTGGGATTTTCACTGGCTTTAAGGAAGCTAGGCTTCAAACTGCTGTCGAATTTCAAGGGGATTTCAATTCCTAAGCCATATAGGCTCCTTAAGAAAAACTCAGTCTGTCACTGAGATCACCTTTGCATCCTCTGGAGGAGGTATGGGATACCTGAAGAGCTCTCTGTAGTCAGGCTGTACGGACTTTGCTAAGGTAGCGAGTTCCTGTTTTTCCCGTCTATGCCATAACCCCTGTTCATGCTGTTGGGGTTGCTGTGTGTGTTTGTTACCTAGCAAGCAATTAGTTCTGCTTATAAAGTGATATCACCTCCTTCTCAGAGAGCTTTGTGACATGGATGAGACTGGGAAACCGGCCTCAGTTCTCAGCGCTGCTGTTACTCCATGGCTGAGACACTTCATCTTTGCTCTGCTTCCACCCTTGACCCTCGCAGCTCACGGGGATGTGCATCCCTGCCCGGGAGGCTCTCGGCGCTGTTGCCCTGTCTATGGATGCAGAAGCCAAAGCAATCAAATCATAAAGCCACGACAAATGCTGACCTCTCCTCCTCCTCCTTGTCGAAGGTGGCAGGAGTAGCCCGTTTCCTTGGCAGGTCACTGAAACCATTACATAGCAGATTCACAATATGAGAATAATACGATTATATTACAATATGTTTCTAATTGTGACTCAAGCCTTGTTTTCAGTTTTTACACCACAATAATTCCTACATGTTTTAAAGGAAGTTCCAGTGCCAGAAGTTCCATATCAGAAATAAATGTCTCTCAAGTAGGTAATCTTTTTGGGAAACTTCCTAGTCCTGTTGGAAAATGAAGGAAAAAAAAAAAGCATCCTGAACCAACCCCCAAGGTGAAATAAAAACTCAGTCCCAGAAGCTGCAGAAGATTGTAAACTGTGAAGGGGTGAGGGAATCCAGACTGAAAGCACCGCATTGTAATGAAGTTGTAGCCTTTCCATTTGCTAAAGAATGAGCTATCTCCTTCATCCCAGCCTGCTGCAAACTCAGATAAACTAAAAAAAAGAAAGAATCCCTATTGCAAGATCTTGTCTTACTGAACAGAAAACTGAAATGAGAAAATGGCTCAGAGCTTTGATGGTGAGCTGGGAGAGTTAGATGAAGCTGCACGAGCCAGGGAGGTGATGTCAGAAATGTCAGGGGAGAATCTCTGTAGACCACATAAGGCAGGTCACCCCTGGGTGTCTCATGAAAATAGAAGGAAATGGAAATGCTCATATTTTTAAGTTCTTTCCTAATTTTTCTGACTTTTACATATAAGGCAATTCAGAGCAGAAATAATTCTTTCCCCCTGCTAGCAATTAATGGACTGATTCCATGTCTTTTGAAGATAATATTTTTGCATCTAGTTGAAAAGGAGAAATTGTTGGAGTAGCTTCTTTCTCATCTGTTTTTCATTCTGGAGTTCTGAAGCCACAAGTGTGAAAATCTCCATCTTTAGTCTGCTCTTCTTCAAGAGGAGAAGATTACAGCAAATGTGTGCAGGGAGTACAGACACAAACCATTTTCCTTGGCTGCCACTTGTGAAGTACACTCCAGGTTTCTAGTGAGTTTGCACAGCCTTGCTGGTGTCCGTGTTGCTATGGTGTCTTCTCCTATTGCCTTCTCCATGCTAGCTGGAGGCTAATTCTACCCACTCCGCATCCACACTTCCTTTGTACTCTTTTCTAACCACTTCTTTGTCTGTTTTTGTTTGTCTCTTCCAGGGTTTGATATGATGGAAGCTTTTGGCTTAGTAGAGAAGGAATACGCCTCCATTAAAGGCGTAGCTATGGAGCCATTTGTATTCAGCGGTTCCCGTACCTTCACCCTGTTCAGAGACACTCAGCTCACCCAGAGGACCAGGTGGGAGCGGAGCTGTGACCGGCGTCACCCTCATCGTCAGTCTCATGCATACACATTAGCTATGCTCACATCAGGGAAGATCACTGATTTCTGGACGAATGATGTGGCCCCACTGGCAACTTCAAAATGAAGTTATAAGGATGATGAGCTAAATGAAAGCATGAGTAGACTGAAAAGAACGCCAGAGTATTTTTCCTTAATATATTAAGGAATTAACCTCTGACTTTCTTCAAGATGAGTATGGAATATGTCATGCAGAAGTTAAGGGCACACTATAGGGGTATTCATTATATCTTTTTGTGCAGCAAAGCACTTCACAGTGAGCTTTTTTTTCCGTTTTACAAAATCACTTTTTCCAGCAGGGTTAGTTGCTGTGATGAACATAACGATCGTGTCATGTATGGACACCACACAATCCTTTAGGCATTCTATCCACAACCACATACACTTCGATGAGGGCAGTTTGAGGCCACATTTTCATTTTCAATCCCTTCTCCCAACATCTCTGGTTTGGAGACAGATCTCTGCTTTAGAAAATATTAGCCTCATAGCTGCTCTCTGCAGCTTGGTCCTTACTGATGAGAGGGAATAACCACTGACTCTGGGTTGTGACTTGACCCTGTTTCATTGTATATGAGGGTTCTCCACAGGGTCCCAAGTGGGCCAGGCAGCTCCCATGACCTCACTCATTTTTTATGACTATGCATCAGGAATTATCTAACTGCTGACATTCAGTGCTACTTTGTTTAAAGCCTAATCACTGAGGCACTGGCTCAGTTTTAATCTTAGTTAAAGAAGCAAAGCTTCTTAGAGTAAACAGAGTGGGGGAGGTTCAGAGAATTCTTTGGTAAAATACTTAGAAAGTTATGGGCAAGTCCTTTTGTTCAGCTGGTACATATGCATTTCAAGGACATTGCTCCTTCAGAAACAGAAAGAAATAAGAACCTGACATTACTTATGAATCAGCCCTGAAAAGATGCTTGATGAGTTGTGTATATGCCCATGCAAATATGTCCTGTTTCAGATTACAGATGTATTTCAGGCATAACCAATTTGACCTTCCTCGTTGCCTTGTATCCTCTTGCTGCTGCTCCTGCCCAGTGTGCTCTGACGGGTTCGGCAGCGGCTGCAGAGGGAGCTGGGTTCCTGCCAGCAGCTGCTGATGGGCATCACTGCATGTCATGGGTTCCAGCTCTCGGGCCAAATTTTGCAGCCGGGACATGGGGACCCAAAGGGGCGTTTCTGTGGTTCTGTGCTTATCCCTGAAGGACATTAAAATGGATTTCTGCCAAAGCTTAAAGATTTACCCTGTGCTATACAATGACCATTCCTCCTTGAAAAGGAGACTTGGGGAAGTGTTTTGGAGCCTGGCAGGAATGTTTCATAAGCTACCACTGGACTCTAGTTTGAAAAGCCTTAAGGCTGCACTCACTGTGTCTTGGCATTCATAGAATCACAGAATGGTTTGGGTTGGAAGGGACCTTTAGAGGCCATCTAGTCCAACCCCTGCAGTGAGCAGGGACGTCTTCAACTAGATCAGGGTGCTCAGAGCCCTGTCCAGCCTGACCTTGAACATTTCCAGGGATGGGGTATCAATCACCTCCCTGGGCAATCTGTGCCAGTGTTTCACCACCCTCATTGTAAAAAAACAAAAAAAGTTGTCTTTATATCTAGTCTAAATCTACTGTCTTTTAGTTTAAACCCATTACTCCTTGTCCTATTGCAACAGGCCCTGCTAAAAAGCTTGTCCCCATCTTTCTTATGGTCCCCCTTCAAGTACCAAAAAGCTGCAGTAAGGTATCCCTGGAGCCTTCTCTTCTCCAGGCTGAGCAACCCCAACTCTCTTAGCTTTCCTTCACGGGAGAGGTGTTCCATCCCTCTGAGCGTTCCCTGAGGCAGCTCTGGTATTGATGGATTGACACCAACAGCTCCACCTGGGCCTCCCCCACAGCACGAGGGGAAAGCCCTCGAGGGCTCATCACTCAGCACAGGCTTCAACAGCCTGAGATGCACAAAACGTAGGGACCAGGGTCTCTCCTGGCACATCACACTCAGCTCCCGGGGGTGAAGCTTTTCCAGGCGACCCTGCCCAAGAAACACGATGGTGAGCCCTGTCTGTAGGATGTTGCCTGATGGCTCTCGCTGCTTTAAGCCACTGACGCTTGCTTGGCTTGTCTTATTCCAGCGATGTCCACCTTTTTGCAATCCCACCCGAGCACACCATCAGCATCCTCCTGCGCCTCCTGCCCGAGACCCCCAAGGAGCCCTTCGCTGTGTGGCAAATAACAGACGAGGACTTCCAGCCTCTCCTTGGTGTTAACCTTGACCGTAAGATTTCTTGTTGAATACATTAAATTCAAGTATTTGCATACATTTCTGCGAGCAGCAGAACTCATTTTGGTATTCACTTGGAAAGTTTTAATTTTTTTTTTCTTATATAGCAGCAGTTTTGGGGAAGCTTTGTTGTTGCTGACAACATTGCATTTTAAATACTGCTGAATGCAATTAAAAGACATATTTTCATTTTTATTCTACTTGTATTCTTTATTCTTATATATTATTTTTCTTTTGCATTGTTTAGAAGTATTTGATTATAACATATGGAGTCTTTCACCATGTATAAGCCTATTTATTTACTGTTGTTCAGTATGTAGGTGAAATTTATTTATCTTTTAATTCTAAGCTGTTATTTGTCTTATTTTCCCTGTAGCCAGTAAGAAATCCTTGACCTATTTCAATCATGACTACAAGGCTGATTTGCAGGAAGTTTCCTTTGACCAGCAGGAAGTGAAGAAGATATTCTATGGGAGCTTTCATAAGGTCCTTATCAAGCGAGGGAGAAATGTGTCTCACAATCTCACGCCAGTCTGAGAGTATTATGCCATCAGTGTGTATTGTTCAAAGCGAGGAGTGATTATACAAATGTTTTGCATCCAGATTGCTAGGGAACTGGCAAACCTATTTGATATGCTGAAGTTTATGGTTGGAAAGAGTTAAGGTTCATCACATGTTCAAAATATGATTTCCACAAATTGATATCTTTCCTTTTCCCCAGAAAATCCAGAGCCGAGAGGTTTTAGGTCTTAATAATTAGGAAAAATTGAAAAATCAATTTTCTTTTTCTTTTTTTAATTTGATGTTTTGATGACCATTTAGTGCTGGAAGGAAGGGAAGAAAAAACCCACAAACCAATGCAGCCTTGTAAGAAAGCCATGTTATAACTCATAAGAGGGGTTTTTTTTGTCATCTATGTCCTCAGAGCAAAGGTATTCCACCCAAATGAGCAACGAGTGCTTTCTATCAGTAGCTGTAGGTAGTTTTATTATTCAGCTGGTTCTGAAAATGGAATTATTTAATACTACAACTCTAGAAAGGCGTTCACAAGGGGAGGTGAGGGGAACGTCAGGGGAAAGTGTTTCACACTACTGTTTCACAACAGACACAGCATATACTGAAACTTATTCCTGAGCCCCCTTGATCCATTTGGTCAGTAAAAGCACACCACTGGTAACAGCAGCGGTCTTGGAACTGGGCAGAAGGCGTTACTGTCTTTAAAAGACTCCCCCATCTCATCATGGAGCTCCAACCTGCCTCTTTCCACCTGCTGCCCAGGTGCATGTAGCCGTGAGCCACTTCAAGATCAAACTCTATGTGGACTGTAAGAAAATAGGAGAGAAACCTATCAACACCGTTGGCAGCATCTCCACTGCTGGCTTCATCATGCTGGGAAAAGTGACAAGGACCAGAGGACCCAGGAGTGGGTCTGCATCGGTGAGTCCCCGGTGGTGCTGTTGGAGAGTAGGGAGGCTTAAAGTTGGAGCTGGATGAGGTGAGCAGGTGGAGGGGAGTGCCATCTTGCATCATGCTCCCTCTGAATACCTCCAAACACTGCTGTGATTCACGACCATGTCCTGATCCCGCTGATCTCTGTGATTTTAATGAGCTTTCCTAGTGCGGTGTTTCTCCCCCTCGCCTCCTACCTCTGTTTGAGGTCTGTGATCAGAGGCAGCAGCGTGAGCGCTTCCCGGAGGTGCTTTCAGCTGGCTGCATTATCTGGGGACCGCAAAGGCACAGATCCTGCTCTAAAAGATGCTGAACCCGACAGTGGGGTTTGGGAATTTCTTCTGCAAGGGAAGGTTGTGCACATCAGCTCCCGGCGAGTGACACTGGGAAATGCCAGTGACTGAAGGCAACAGGACTGGATGTGCCTCAGTCTCCAGTGTGTGTGGGCTTGCCCATCTGCATACAAATGATAGGACAATAATCTTCAGTACAGGGGCTCTTTGTCAGCTGCTACTTGGAAAAAAAACAACCCAAACACTCAGTGCCAGCCTGCGGGTATGTCCTTATCGCGTCGCACAGCGCTGCAGAGAGCCCGCTCACTGCAAGAGAAAAGAAAAAGGGAAAGTGTGGACCTGGTGTCAAGCCCCTGTGAGAGCCCAGTGCATGGTCCTAAGGGCAAAAACACCCATGTATGCCATCGCCTGGCAGTCTGTTGGCATACTTACGCCACAAAAGTGGAGTGTTAAATATTTGCAGAATAAGGGGCAGGTTCATCACTCACAATGTGCTAGTGGGACTATAGAAAATCATTCACGACTTATGTGAAGCTTTTACTCCTCAGCTCAGCTTTTAGATCTCAGAGTCCAGGGGAAAACAGTGCATCAGTTGATTTACAACTTCCCGTGCCTCAAAGCAGTGCAGTAAAATCAGTTTGTCCCATATGCCTCCCTAAGAGCAAAGAGAGGAGCAGAGGTCAGGGATATACCAGTGGACATTGGAATTGCCTGTAAGGTACAGGGTCAGCTGTATAACAAACCAGGGGACAGTGGCATTCAAGCTGTATTTACTTATTTCCTAAATAAATTCTGTGGCAATTTAATCCAACAAGGCAGGAATCCTTGCTCTCCTTGTCTCTTCCAGATTCTCCCTAGTAGCCGCTTAGCTAGACAGATCCAGCTCAGTAATGAACAGCTTCGTGCTGTCCCTACACCCATTGTCTTTCAAGCCCAGCAAAGCTTCAAGTCTTCCATAGCTCTGCTGCCCTTGAGAAGACTGAGTGTCTCACTACTGGTTATCGTGGACCCTTATTTAATTTAAGATATCTTTAAATGCCGCTTGATCTATGGGGCTCATTTATATCCGTATGCTGCATGCCACACTCCCTGGGCTGTACAGCCTGCTCATTGTTAAATGCATGGAATGGAAGAAAAAAAGATGAGAAATGGCGTCAAGGAAAGAAAAAAACCCTCTGCCTCTTTATTTGGGTTTAGCTTTGTGCAGTGTGTGCTCTTTTGATAAACAGAAGGGGAAGGTGGGTCTGTTGTGAAGGTTGTGGTTGGGGTTTCTTGGGAGGGCATCACATCTGTCCTGGGAAATGCTGCTTGCCACACTTACTCTTATCTCCATGCCCCTAAGGGAAGCAAAGCAGTTTGCTTTCACATTTTGGTGATGCTGAAGCCCAATTACTTGAGAAGCTGCCTGTTGTTGCAGGACTGTGAGTAAATTAGACACTTGGCTTCTGCGGTGAGAAGCTGCTTGTTGACTTGCTTAGTAGGACACAGAGACCAGAGGGCTTGTTAAACACTCAGTGGCCGGGGGTACTTTTCATGTGGCTTTTTGGGGCTCAATTATATATGGACCATATGGAGGAGTCCTGTTATTTTTAGCACTTGAATGTCATGACAGTTGGTGATGGACTGTGTGTGCCAATGCCGCTTTTTTGTCAAACTCTCTTTTTTCTGCAGTTCCAGCTGCAGTCTTTGCAGATCGTGTGCAGCAGCGTAAGGGCAGAGGAAGACAGATGTTGTGATCTCCCAGCACTGGTAAGACAAGAAGGACCACTCTGCTAATTGACATGAAGCCGGGGATGATGAAACAAGTCCATGGCACTGAAGTGACACTGCAAATTGTTTTGGTAGACCCAAAAAGGAAACAATTTATTTTTCCTCTTCTCTTTGGAATAACATGTGTGTTTCTTGAAGTGAACAAAACTGTGTTTGGTACAAAAGGAAAGGAAACTCAAAATCCTGGTGTAGTGTATATCCCTCCTGTATGAGCTCATCTGTGACAGCAGCCCTGACAGTCCTACAGCTTTGCTGCCATCTCAGCCCTGAGTCACAGCATCCCCCTGCTCTTCCTTTAAAGTTTTTCTTCCAACACAGAGAGTTGCTTTGTAGGGTGTATAAATACTTAACAAGGAGAAAAACACATCTTCCAGTATGTGTTATGCAAATTTCAGGCAGGGCTAGTTCATAATTTTTTGTCTAAACTTGTTATTTGATGGGAAAAAAACCCACAAGTTTGCAAAAAATCTCTTGGCAGAGTAAACTTCTGCTTTTCTCCAACTGAATTTTGGAAAAAAGAAAGCGTTACCTGTGATCCATCCTGCTCTTGCTATGCAGCTGGTCATGCCACTTTGGCTTGCTCTCATTTCAGAGGGATGAGGAGACCTGCCCTACGTTAGCTCCTGCCTGCTCTTGTACTTCTGGCCGCCCGGGCTTGCCAGGACCTCCAGGTCCCCCGGTAAGTTCACTTTTCTACATGTTCCTTGCACTGGTGTTGCTTTGTGTTGTTCAGGCATGCCAGATGTGAGGATAACACTTCTGGGGCTTCACGAGGTTTGAGAATCATAGATTCATTTAGGTTGGAAAAGACTTAAGATCTTCAAGTCCACCTGTTAACACTGCCAAGTCTACCACTAAGCCATGTTCCTAAATGCCAGGTCTACACTTCTAAATACCTCCAGGGAAGGTGACGCTGCCAGTTCCCTGGGCAGCCTGTTCCAATGCTTGACAACCCTTCCAGTGAAGAAATTGTTCATAATGTCCAACCAAAACCTCCCCTGGTGCAACCTGAAGCTGTTTCTGCTCGTCCTATCTCAGGGGGCTTTGAAGTCCATCTTGTGCCAGGGCAAGGCTGAGTCATTAAGTATGTAACATGGTCAGGGATAAAGGGCAAATGCAATATTTTGCCCTATCCATTATGGATGCAGGAGAGTCACCATGGGCTTAAATTGCAGGAGGAAACATTCCAGTTAACACTAGGAAGCAGCTATCAGAAAGTTTTCATTTTGGAAGCTTTGGGAAAAACATTTTCTTTGCACTAGGCAGCTGAAATCTTTCATCCTGTCCAGGCACCCCATTTCAACCACTCCAGGTGCTTTGCTCCTGGAAAATAACTGTTAAAAAACAACTGGCCTCCTTGCTTAAGTGAAAAGGTTTCAGATCACCCCTTGCATTACTGTGGTTTAACTGAATTCAGTTCCATGCTTTGCAAAGAACAGCGCCTCTTTGCAGAGCAATTATGTGCTCATTCTGGTGGAAGTTTAATTACACGGCACACTCCACTATCACAGTTTGCTTCAGTATCCTAAGTGCATAATTACCAGCTTGCATTGCCCTGTGGTTTAAACATCTCTGCAGTACCACCCTCTAAAGAGCAAGACTCTTTCAAGCATTAGAGAAAATACATATTTGACACACGACCTTATCCTCGCACCACTAAACCCTTGGTAATTTGCTGCAGTTACAAGAGCACTCGTTGCTATTTTTAAAACTCTAGTTAGCAAGAATGTGTCCCGCTTTGTATTTGTCACTGTCCTTAATGAGTATTTTTGACCAGGTCCAGCTGACTTCTGAAATGAGCTTCTGAAAGCACCTTTCCCAAAGCTACCTGCCTGTACTTCTTAATCCATATCCATTGGGTTTTTTAAGAGTCAAGAATAGAAACTTTATATTTTTTAGATAAAGATGTCAAAAGTTCATGTGATATTGGTTCATGCCAGAAGAGTGGTTTCTGTTCTTCATCCAGCAGCCGTGCAGATGCAGAGCTAAGCCATGTCTCCCCAGAGCTGGTTGCTCTCCCTGATCTCAGCATGTGTCTTTTCTCTCAGGATACTATAAAAACCAATAGAGTCCCAAAGGGTTGTAGACAGGAGCACCTCTTCTTTTTCTTCTCCAGTGTGTTCCCATGTTCATGTGTCACCACTTCTCCATTCATTGTCTCAGCACGGATTTGTGAGGGGAGCTGAAGGGAGGAGGTTGAACAGGTTGAAAGTTCATCTCTTCCTGCTGGTGGTGAGCACGTTGTACCCACTGCCTGTCACAGAGGGGCTGTGCTGTCCTCTCTTCTCCCCTTTTTTCTATTTGCAGGATTACTTGATTAATTTTCTATCTGCCTCCATTTGCTGCAAGCTCTCTGGGGCAGGAAACATCTTTTGCTGTGCACAGCAAAGTGCATCAACTTCTGTCCTCTAGGCTCCTGGTTACACTGCAGTAAAGATTATGATATTGATAACAGCAGCTTTGTGTCCTACTGGCAGGGCAGCCCTGGGAGAAGAGGACCACAAGGGGAGCAGGGAGAGCCAGGGCCCAAGGTGAGTCCTAATACTCATCTCTACTGCTGGCCATGTCTGCTTCAGGCTGTGTCGGAGGCAGGATGCAAGAGTGCGGACTCCTCAGTACAGCTGGACATGTTCATCCCTGGTCTGAGCTGGACTTGTTAGACTGGGGACTGTCTCACTGCACCAAGCAGAGCCCAAATAAAGCCTTAAAGACTAACTCATCGAGGAGGATGGGATCACTTATAACTAATTAATGTTTAATTGGGCTTTGGAAATTGAGATGATGAGCCTGATTGCACCGAATTAGTGCAGTGTACGTGGTCAGCAGTGTTCTCTGAAAGCAGCCATGCTGGAAAATGGTTAGTCTCTGTGCTGTGCTGCTTCTGGCTGCCAGGCTTCCAAACCAGACAGATTGGTACTGCTCTGGGGCAGAGCAGCGTGAGGAGCAAGGCAGAGCAAGAGCCACACAAAGCCTTCGGGAGCAGCCCTGAGGTGAGCATAAGGAATGGCTGGGTCTGAATCCTCAGACCCTGGGGACTGGAGCAAGCCCTGGTGCAAGTGTTCACTGCTCCACTGACCAACACAGGGCAGAGCCAGGCCAGCCCATTGGTCCCCTTCTTTGGGATAACATCTGGGAAAACAGCATGGTTACAGGGGAAAGATTTTGGAAAATGAATGAGAACGGATGCAGATATTGGCCACAGGTTAAGGAACATTTCCCTTTGCTCTCTGGTCACCTTGAATAACAAGAATGACCCACTGCTTGAGAAGGCGAATCATGCTTTGCAAAGCACCATCTGCAGCTTTGCTGTCTTCTCCCATGAAAGATGCACCAAAACCCTGGACCTGAAAGGCAAAGGCAGCTGAGGTTACTAGAGATCCCCTCACTGTGCTGACTCCATCCTGAACCCTGTAGACAGTTCATGCTGACGCAGGTCATGCAGTACAGTCCATGTGGAGAGCAGGCTTTAATTGTTTTCTTTCCATATGTTTGATTTCATGTCTTTGGCTTTAGGGTGAACCAGGCCCACCTGGACAAGTAGGGCCAGAGGGTCCCAGTGGCCAACAAGGCTCTCCAGGTTCCCAAGGAATCACGGTTCAGGGGCCTGTGGTATGTCATCTCTTCCACTGCCTTTTTTTTGTCACTTGCTCTTTGCAATTAGAACATGCCTCAGAAATGAAGCCCCCCAAAACGTGATCTATGTATTTACATCATCCTTACTGACATCTGGACAGCTGCACTAGAGAGAGATGATGATAATTTTTTTTCATGCTGACAAGGCCCTGCACTTAGTCATTCTGGCAAAAGACTGCTTTTGTCCAGACTCTCCCTAACATGCCTTTAAAAAAAACAGCCCAGTGGAGTATTGAGGCATTTTTCTTTGCTATGATCATAATTTCTTGGCAAGGAGTAGAGGTGGAGGCTGCTGCCTGCGTGTCTGGAATGGCAGAATCCCCGTGCACATGCTGTGACCACATGCACATGTGATGCACGTGCTGTAGCACCACAGAGAGCAGGAGCAACCTGGGACGTGCATGCAGCACAGCAGGGTGCTGTTTGCCTGAAAGGATGCTGTAGCGTGCCTAACTACGTGCTTCTGTTTTAATCCAAGGGACCACCAGGAATTAAAGGAGAGAAAGGAGACACTGGAAGTCCTGGCATGCAGGTAATGGTAGACACCATTCCTTCTAATTGTCTCAAAGTTTTGCCCCTTTTTCTCACTAATTACTTTAAGCAAGATTGAAAAATCATAGAGTTGTTGCTATGGCCTGCTCAGAAACTGTCTTTCATTTTGAAGTGACATCACTTCTCAAGGGAAACTGAGTCAGTTGGTGCAAGAAAGATAGACCTATCTGGAAGCTAGACATAATGGAATTAAAGGTGTGATAACAGTGACTGCTCTGTTTAATGAATAACTCTGTTTCTTCTTCCATCTTTTTCTTATGACCCGTTACGAGATGAATTAGGGCAATGATAATCAGATGCCAACTTTACCCAGCAATTCTGATTTACAGGGCATTCCTGGTGTGCAGGGAGCTCCAGGCAGGGATGGTCTTCAAGGTGCAAAGGTAAAATACCTTACCTCTGAGTTTTCATGCATGGTTGCCTAAAATTCTGCTGTGAGGGTACCAGCAGAGACCTGAAACATCCAGCTCTCCTAATGGTCTCAGTGCATAAGTCTTTTCACAAAGCCAGAGGGACTGGGAAAAAAAAAAGTCTCAGGTTTGGCCAAGTTTGACCAGGTGCCACCCTTCTTGCCTGCTTGGCAGATGCCTTTTTTTTTTTTTACCAATTCCTAGCAAGCTCCCGTTAAAAGCAGCACATGGAAACAACACCTCACTGCTTACTAGGTTTCTTTGAATCCTCTCATTAATAAATGACTGTATTTGGCTTTGCAGGGAGTGAGGGGACTAGAAGGCACAGCTGGGCCTCCAGGACCTCCTGGACCAAGGGTGAGTACTCAGAGTGAGTGATGCATATCGAAATCTCTTCCTCAGCAAGGGCTTGTGGTTTCTGCTGACTAGCTGTCACCCAGAGGTGTCAGGGCAAAGCCCCTTCTTGGGGTATCACAGGCAATACCTGGCTCATTATGCAGATGTCTACTTTCCCTGCCACTGTCAGTATAAGAAGAAAAACTTTGGCTGCTTCTGCCAAGTGATGGGGAAATTTTGACCCAGCAAGGAAATGCTTGTTTTGCTATTTTTGCTTTCCTGGTGCTACTGGCTTTCAACTGTTGGCTGAGTTTGAGGTATATGGGCTTACTAGACTGAAATCAGCAGGAGCTGGAGGACACAGGCAGGTGTGAAAGGTTTTTCCCACACCATTCCTCATATCTGCTGCTAGGGCCACATGTAGATAGGCGCATTTACACTCTGTCGTGCCCAGGATAGCATCCATCCAGGATTTACATCCAGGATTTACATCCAACTGCTCATTTGAAGGCACCACAGCCCTTCCAAGTTCTGTGAAACAGATACACTTCACTTTACATGGGAAACTGAACAAAATTTGGTTTTAGATGATGGGTGGTGGACTTGATAGTTACCGATTCTCGCTGCTGAATTATAAGGAAGTTGGCAGTCCTGAGTAATGTAAGGTGGAGATTGCTCACTGCTGTCTTTGCATTAGACCCCAAAGTAGTTGTGGTGAAGTCAGGTATTTGGGGGAGTTAAGGTTGGATTCAGCTCATAACTTTGACTTGCTGGTTCTGAGAAGATGTGGAGCCGGCAGGGTTGAACCTCAGCTTTCTAGATACAAGGAAATTGCTGTAGCCCTCAGAACACACTCTGAAAGCTGTTCTGGTGCTGCCTTGAAGACTTCTTTAATTTTCACTGATCAGAAGAGTTGCTACTCTCTATTGAGCTTAAATGTAATAGCTGGAAAATTATAAAAGAAAGTATTTCTACTGGTTGGTTTTGGCTTGTATTTTTTCTTCTCTTTATGGCTCCAAAGGGCACAGAAACTTCACAAAGAGAAGAAGACACCTCACACTTTCTAAGTTGCTGTTACTATTGTAAAGTATTAGAGGCAAAGACAGGTCTTAAAGGAAAAAGAAAAAAACAGCATGGTATTACGAGGCTAAAGAAAAGGGTTATGCTCTAAGCTATGTCTAAATCTGAATATATGATGAAGGGTCTAAAGCCTGTAGGGTAAAAAACACGTTGCAGTTTGTTGGCAAAACTCATCTTTGCTGGCTTGTCCATAATTGAGACAGTAATAGGAAATGACGTGGACGTGACTCATACATGATATACTCTTAACATTGGACTTGTGGCTGGACAAGGTACTGACATAAACCTTAGGGCTACAGTGCCCTTGCTGGACTCCTCTAAACTCAGACTGCTGGTGCCTTGAACAGAAAAAGAAGAAAGTTAGGAAGTAACTGGACTTTTATCTGTGTCTTGCAATTAATGTCTGCAGGGTTTCCAAGGAGTGACAGGCTCCCGAGGCAGCAGTGGAGAGAAGGGACCTCCGGGTGATGTTGGCCCAACAGTAAGTTTCTGCTTTTGGGTCTCAAAGAAGGCCAAGGCATGAAATAATTGAGTGGAAACAAGCTGTTCCCACAGCAGCTGTCCCTTAGAATCTAAAGAATAGGTTTAATTCACACTTATCCTTCTTAAGGAGATGCCTGGATATGCAAAGCCCAGGCTACTTAAATGTTGATAAAGCATTTAACAAATCCCACCTCCCTTTGCTCTCTGTAGATATACAAGCTACACAAAATCTAACATCCAAACAAATTCCTGGTGTAAGATTCTAGAATAAAGCAGGAGAGTCAGTCCTGAGCCGGAGTAGCCAGTGTTGGGCTTGTAGGGGTAACTGCAGCTCTAGGCCTCACAGTTATTTCTTCTCAGATGTTAAAATTCACCTGCTATGTTGGGAAATCTGTTCTAAGATTGTATCTGAGGAATTTCTGCATCCCTGTTGATGGTGCTCTATGCCACTGCTTCAGCTGCTGCTTTATTCTTTTTCTTTAAAAAGAAACAAAAATATTCCTATGAGCCTGAAGCTCTTCTAGTCACTGTCATGAGGTCAAGAAACAAAGAAACAAGGAAAGTGTGGGAAACAAACCTTGTGGTCCATGTAACCCACCTCCCCACTGATTTTTTGTTTTCTTTTGCTCTTTCTTTCCCTAGACTTTTATTCTTCTTTCCTTTCCTTCTAGGGTCTGCCGGGTCCAAAAGGAGAAAGAGGAGAGAAAGTGAGTTTTTGTGGTGCTAGGCAGCAACACTGTCACTGTATCCTACACTCAAAAGAGTGGATGTGGTAATGTGCTTACACATATAAACCTTCCTAGTGTTGAATAACTTAATGTACCTATAGCTTATTGCCTTTCCATTCACCTGCACTGGCTAAGCTGGTGGGATATAAATAACCCTGCAGCGGTCAGGAGCTCCCTAGTATCAACTGCAGTAATGAAGAAGAAATGCCAACCGAAAACCCATTCTTTGCTAAGAAGGAAAAAATAAAACCACTTGACTTGACTGAGTTGCTCTTTTGTAATGTATTGCATCAAAGGGGACTCTGCAATAATCCTCTGGCATGCCCCAGCACAGAGCATTTGATGTTAGGAGATCTACACTGCCTTTGAAGGTTATTTTATTGAGAGGAAGTTTTTTTTCATCCTGACTTTTGGTTAAAAAGAAACCCTGTGTCTCTCTAGGAGTGTCTCATTGCCGAGATTGACTTACGTAAATGAGGCTTCAGACAGGAGTGACTGGCTTTTGAAGGGTTGCTTTTGTCTTAAGTTAATGCTTCAGTATTAAAATTTTTAACACCATTCTCCTTCCATTTCCACCAGCTTTTCCTTTTCTACACATTTTTTTTTGCAGTGGAACTTTCCTTTTTCCCTCCCTTGGATGTTGTGCCAAGCTTTTGTTTAAGTCTGGGTAATCTGCACAGTGATTCAGCCAGAGATGTATATTTTATAAATGTTTTTAGAAATATGCAGTGTGTTACATATGAATTTTCACAGATAGAGACAGTGTTTATTTTTAAGCAGCTTTTTGCATTTTTATCACTTTTCCCTACTTTGCTGAAACTTTCTAAAGAACGCCTCAGATAAGATTTATTCAGACTACAGTAAGAATCAATATTCATAACAGATTTAGACAAAGATAGGACATTGTAATATCTGATCATATTAGATGTTTTACATATCACAGAACATTGAGTTATAGACTTAGCGTCTTTTTTTACAAAATTTCAGAGTGAAATTTAGTCTCCCTTTTTTGGTAGCTTCGGTAATTATTGAGCTTCAGTCTGGGCTTTTTGATGTGCAGCAGAAAAGCAATTATTGATGTTTCCCAATTTCAGTTTTACAGCTTCAGAGCTTTCTGATAGAAAATAAATAAAGCTCCATTTCACAGTAATTAATATCTCTGAAACTTAAGCTGACAAAAGAAAAATGGGCAGAATGCTATCATGCATTATGATATCGATTATTTTTTAAAGATATTAATACTTAATTTCTTTCTTTCTTTTTTTAAATAAAAATAATGTTTCACTTTAGGGGGAACCACAGTCTTTGGCCACAATTTACCAACTCGTTAGCCAGGCTTGTGAGCGGATGATTCAGAGTGAGTATAACCAGCCCAGCTCCCGAGTGTGTTCATGCCTCTCCAGCAGTGGTGAACAAAACCACAGGGGAGACAGCATGAAGCTGTAGTGGCCCAGGGAGCTCCTCCACCCTGTGCCATGCTGAGCACCACGCGTAGCAAGCGCCCATCACAGGCTCTCAGTGCTACATTGGTTGTATTGGGTGGCATTAGCACAGAGACCTGTGAAATATTTCTTCGGAAAATCCTTTGGCACTTTGCAAAGACGCCTTTATTTCTCAAATGGAAACGCGTGAAACTAATTTGAAATAAATTATTCTTTTGGTGATTTGTGCCGATTCCTCTTGACATGAGGCATTTTTGTAAAAGCTCCTGTGCTGCGATGCACAAAGAGAAGCAGAGGTTTGCCCAGGGTCAGGCAGCAAAGTGATGTCTCAGCTGTCCATTTTCCTCTTCAGCTTCTGGCTTTCTCAGTTCAGACTGACAGCCTTTTAGCACTATCTGATAGTTTTAAGTACCTTTTTAGACAACATCCTCTGATTTTGTCTCTTCTCTGAATTTCCCAGCCAAGGAAACATTAATTTTCTGTCTTCCCTTCTTAGCTCACGTGTTGAAATTTGATTCATTCATTCATGAACATGCAAGGAAGCCAGTTCCTTTCTGGGAAGAAAGGTTAAAACCAGGAGAACCAGGACCACCAGGTCCTCCAGGTCCCCCTGGGAGCAACGGAGAAAGAGGAGAAAATGGCAACCCTGGCCCGCCAGGCAAGGATGGATATCCTGGAGAAAGAGGTATGGACAGAAGCGTTTGTAAGCATTTTTCACTATATCTTTGATACTTTAACTAAACATTTTAGTGCCTCAGGCAGTACTGTAAAGACAACCCATGATATTATCTCATCTGATTACTATATTCCTTTTGGACTTCTCTCTTCTGGGAAAAGTAACCCAAGTTAGATATCTCGAAGAGCAGGGAGAAGACAGATGCAGCCCACTCCTTTTGCAAGCTTTGCTCTGAGAGGAAGGCCAGGTTGTATATTTTGAAGGATGGACAGTTTGATTTTAGAAAGCAGGAGGCTTTTCCTACAGAAAGGCAAAAGAAACAGCCATTTGGATGAACACATGGTGGAATGGATCACCTCTGGGCAGAAATGACAAGACTTGGAACACACTGAAGGAAGGCGTGAGGCAACTGCAGTAATACTGAAAGTGGAAGTAGGTTTCTGGAGCAGTGGTTCCAAAACCAAGACCATCACACATGAATAAAGTGGTAGATCAATGTAATCTCAGAAAGTGCCATCAGTTAGTGCACGTGAATGAGTGAATGGTGGGAATATATTTGGCTTGGATTTGCAGATGTTTGTCATTGGCTCAAGTAACTGTCTGTCAAAATAAAATGAAATACATTGGTTTCAGCAGTGTCCTAACACCTCTAAGTAACTAGAGACCTTCTGTTTAACTCCTTGCCCTGGCAGTGTTCACTCTTAGCTGATATCTGCAGAGCTTATCAAAATGTCATTTAAGAGAAAAGAGAGACGGGAGAAGACAGACCTCACTGAAAAACAGTCTTAAGGACACAGCTGATCAAAATATTTTCATCTTAAAACTATGAAAAATGGTATTTTGTCAAAATGCACCTGTTTCACTGAGATGTACTGGTTTGGCAAGCAGTTTCATGAAAAAACAGCAAGCCTGAAGTACCAGCACCTGGTCGAAGAGAGAGTTCAGCTTTGTGATTTCTCTGATCCATGTGAAGAGCATGGGAGTGACCTGAACCTCAGGCCAGTGCACTAACACCAGCACTATTAATTTCTCTGTGAAAAATCTCCCTTTTCACACATATCAGGCTGAAAATCAGTGCAGGACGGAGCCCTGTTGGTCATGCACAACTGGCCACTTTGGAAAAGAGAGTAGGTGCCCAGGCAGAATTAAAGAAAATCAATATTTCTCTGTGTTGTCAAGGGCTGTGACTCTACTTCCCTTCAACATCTAAGAAGAGCCTGGTGGGAGCATTAATTCAGGGTGAAATTCAAAATGAAGTGAAGTGACACTTGTCTGTTACTTGTGATTAGGTGCCCCAGGGCCCAAGGGAGAAAAAGGGATGCCCGGAGCCAGTGAGGACGGGATCCAAGGACCCAGAGGAAGAACAGGTAGAGTGAATACAATCTCTTTGTGTTGACCCAGTGGGGCCATTCAGAGCTCATCAGCTGCAGATTCAAAGCATCATTCAGCCTTAGGACCACCTGTGGTCCTTAGGACACCCCACTGTGGTGGGGCAGACTGACGTTCTTACCACAGCATTGTTGGCAGCATCCTGGATTGTTCCCATCTGCTAAGATGTAAGAGATTTCTCCAAGCAGCCTCCTCCCTCTGGTACCCATTCCCAGGCAATGATGTGTTTTAAGGACCCAAGACACATCTAGGGAGTTTTAGTTTTGCTGCCTTTTTGCATGCAAGACCAGATGCTCAAGGGATAGAAACTCTGAAAATTCCACTCATGAAACACAAGGCGGTTTGAGTAACCTGTTAGGATTTGGTGTACTCCTTCATCCTGATTACTTGGAATCAGTGGGAGGTTTGCCCCTGACAAAACAAGCCAGGCACTATCAAGAGAGTGTGGTCATATTCTTCTGTATTTAAATTTTTATGGTTGAGATGTAAAAACACAGAAACAAGGACCTAGGATGGGTCCTGGGATTAAGATGATTTTCTGCATTGACAGGTAGGTAGACTTTGGATTCTCATAACCAGGGTCCATTTTCAGCCAAGATGGGCACCCTTACGGTCAAGAATTAGCCCTCTAGTTACTGGGATTCAGAAGAGTTTTCCAACTGGCAGGTCCTATTTTTCCACTGAAATGAAGAAACAATACTCAGAAAATTAACTGCCATGTAGGATGGAGAAAATATAGAAGAGGTATTACACTAAAGCAGCTGAAGTAGATGTACTATGGCTTACAGTGCTGCTCCTTTTCAGGCCCACCAGGAGAAGTTGTGCTGGGAAAACCAGGTCCGAAGGGTTACCCTGGAAATGCTGGTCCTCAAGGTTTTCCTGGTGTCAGGGGGCAGCCTGGGCAGTCTGGATATCCAGGGGGTTGTGATATCTCTGGATGTTATGGGGCAGATAGAAGAGGTAAGTCCTGCCTATCCCAGTGCAAAAGTTATGATTTTAGAACCAGTGTCTCTGGGTTACTTCCCTTAAGCTAGGCAGAGACCTCTGTTCTTCCTTTAGGCACTGTCAGTGTTGCAAAAGCCTCCTTTGCAAAGCAATCGTGATGATTCACGTGTAATTCATATGGATAAAAGCCAGTTCAGTTGTCGGCTCCTCAGCCGTCCTTCATAGACTGACACAGAACTGCAGCAGTAGTCAAGCAGGTGGCGTGATCATGGGGGAACCTTCAGTTCTTTATGTCCCTGGAAATGTTTTCATGGTGGATAGAGAGGAACAAGATCCCAGTTCCTACATATATACGTTTCATGGAGGCTTAATAGTACAAAGCCCTGGGAAATGAAGAAAATCACTGGCACCAAACAAAAGATTTACAAGGGAAAGAATTAATTTTACACCATTCCTTCTCAGTACTTGACACTGATTTATTCATCTGCTCAGTGGCCTCCTCTCCTTTCCACACACAGATTTCATCCCCTGAGGGCTGGTGCGGAGGCAGCTGAAGACATTTCTTTGCCCTAGAGATCTCTGGGTGAAAGCTCTGCGCTCCAAGAGAAGCAATAATCTGAACATCAAATGTGAGGGGTTTTTTTTCTTTTTTTTTTAAATATCCCATCATTTCTATATGAACAAGTCAATCAAACACTAAAGCCACCAAACCAGCCTGCGTTCAGATGAGTCATCCGCCTGTTTTTCAGCACTGGACAACTGCAGTGTTCAAACTCACATCACATGTCCCACAGCAAGACAAAGACACAGTCAGAGGTGCAAGCTGGCAGACTTGTAAGAAAAAGAAATAATGTATTGAAATGCTCAGAAATAACAGATAATTTTTGCCCATTTGTCTGCTTGTCTTTTATTTTTGTCACTTGTTATTCTGGGTCCCTGGCACAGAGAAAAACAGAACCTCGTGCCCAAGGATGCAAATCCTCTGGAGTAAAACTGCATTTTCTGTTCGTTGACAAGGTAACAAAGTCTAGCACCATTTTGACTGTTTCTGCTTTTGGCAAAATGCTGATGGCTTCCTTGCAGGGGTGTTATGTACACAAGCACTGCAGACAGTGTGATAACCTTCCCATGATGTGACAAACCCTTCTCTGGGGTTTGGTAACTAAGCAAAGCCTTAGATCAGACAGAGCACAGCCATGTACTGAGGGGAGCTGGAGATTAACCTGCTGGCCTTTTCCATCGCTGCGCCCTGCACTCTCAGTAGCTACTTTACATTTTGTAAGGTAGAATATGGAATGGCTCCGAGTCTGACTTTTATCAATATAACATGAAAATAATTGTCATGTTACACCCCTCTCCTTGCATGAGCTTAATATGTACCTACAACAAACCATACAGATACTGATAAAAATGTACCTCCTCCTTTGCAATTGCTACTTTAGGCTGTGCTTGGTTAAGCTCCTTGTAAACTGCCCTTGCTTCAGAAACAATCGTGCCTGAACTGTGATTTAAACCTGGAGCAACAAAATATTTATTTTTTTTTTCCAAAAGTGGAATGAAGCAAAAAGTATGAGCTCAGATTTTTTTCAAAGATGCTAAGAGGCAAAAAAAAAAGGAGCATCATGCGTATTCCTGTGCGCTTAGTTTGGATGTGCAGTTTCTGCAGCTACATGCAGACTGGTAGCTGGGTATTCATATGGCTACAGCCAACCTTTGAAAACTTAGCAGCAAATACATCCACATTTAGAAACTAGATTGCCACATAAATACCAAAGAGAAAGAGGTCTACCTTAAGAAAATTAGGTGGTTTAAACATGGAATCCAAATATTATTTCCTCTTGTCATTATGGAAAAATCCTATAGAATTAAAAATTTTTGCTAAATGAACATTGGAGCATTTCAGACTTGTATGGGAGTCATCCTGCAACAAAAGTCACATTAAAATATGATTACTGCATCCTGTAAATATTTAAAGTAGTCCTCAGCTTAATGTACATTAATTCTCTAGAAACTCCCAAGAATTAATGTTTTCAGTATGACATACATTCCCTTTGGAAAATGTACGAAAATGCATTGAAATACCACACTGATAGAAATAACATTTCTGTTCACTTTGGAGCTTTCCAGAGTTGCCTTGACACATAAAATAGAAAGCTTTCTAGCTTAGATGAAGCGTTGACGCAGACAAATCTCCAGCCAGAAGAGAAAGGAGAGGTCAGAGGAGCTGAAGTATACAGCACGCTGGGAACACAGTGTTTGGAAGAGATGCATTCATTGGGATAGACACCCTGCGTCTGTGTTGTGGAGTTGTAGAGGTTTCTATTTATACAGGTCAAGGAGCTTTTGATCTGTTTTTTCCTTATTCTCTGAAAAATGAAGGCATTCTGAAAATAAACCTACCCAACCTGCATTAGGTTGCATGCAGAATGGTTCTGCATTTAGCACCGGATATAAAACCCAGTAGCTGCAATGACTGGCAGATGCAGAGCAGTGGGCAGGGAAGGTAAGGAAGTAAAAGGGGTGCCCTACACAGTAGAGCTTAAAATTGTTCCTGTGAAACACTCAGACTGGGAAAGGTAAGCAGTTCAAGTGGAACATCTGCATTTTGCAGGTAATTCTGCTTCCTTTCTGATTTAAATGAGTGCAGCCAAATTCCCAGGTCTGAACTTGCTGTTCTGCCTGTTCAAACCTAGCAACTGCAGGTGATTTGAGACGGAGCTCCTTTATTTTTATAAACTGTTTTTGAAAGTTACTAACACCATCTTGCTGCCTGCCTTGGGCTTTAATCTATTTGGTAGAATCTCAAGTGGCATTTGCTTTTGTCTGATTATTTCAGATACAGGATGAAGGGTCAGACTTTAACAGAATTGGGTCCCAGAAGGCTATTGATTAGGAGACAGGCAACTTGCACGAACTATTTGTCCATTTTTATTCCTAAACTTTGTCCCATGAGTGGTTTTATTTACTTGAAATCATGGATATTTAGTCTTCCTAGTATCACAGAGCATAAGTGCAAGTGCTTTGTGACCCAGTTCCTGGAAGCCAAGGAGCATTTCTGCCGAGAGATTTTAGGCACTGAGAGTGTCCTAATGCAGCAACGAACATTGCATGCTCTTGAACAGCAAAAAGATTTCGGTGGCTGAAGAAACACAGCAGCCCTTAAGGTGGAGGTGCAGGGAGGCGCGGGAAACCCTGCCCAGCCCAAGTTGCAGTTCCCTCCTCTGTCAGTGAGTACAGAAACCAGCCATTTGTGAAAATTAATATCCCACGCTCTTTGCTGAACACAACCTGTTGTTTTCCCTCTTGTGCTGCTCTTTAGCACACTTTGTGCTTTTCTGGCCTGATTTATCACTTTTAATGCAAACTGTAGTTAAGAACAGTGTCATTCATTAGCATTGCGGTTTAAAAAATCCTCTTGCAGATCTTTCCTTAGTAGAGACTTTGTTCTCAAAGCTTTAATTGTTACAAATAAAAGTTTGGGTATTAGTTTTCCTGGATTTAAACCTGTTTTCTGGATAAACCTGAATTAATCTCAGTGTACAAATTTAACATGTCCTTGTGAAATCCCACAAGTTCCTACCATTTCTTCACCTTTGCAGACTAATGCCTGTTTACCTCCCCTTCTATTCAGTCCTTATTAAAATCCTTTGCCCTGATTTGCACATTCTTATTACTACCCTTAAGTAATCTGTGTCATAGAGACTTTCTTTTCCACAGTGTGTGTCGTGTGACATCACACCTCCAGTTTCATTAAACCTCCTATCCTCCAGTCCTTAAACTGCAATCAACTTGGATTTTTATCCCTGCTGCAGAGTTTGACCCACCTGGTGCAGCTGGATTCTGGCAGAGGCTGAGGACCTTTCAGACACAGACTTTCATTACAAGCATCATTTTAAGGTATTAAACTGGTCGCAGGAGTAAGATGCAATAAGCACAGAGGACTAACCAGCAACACTGCTAAGAGACAGCTCTGAAAAGGCTTTCTCCAGGGCTCAACAGCTCGGCTTGGCCAGATTTAAAGGGCTGGAAGCAAAGAAGACATCCTGGGTGGAGGTGAGACCCCGCAGGGGCTATCAAGGCAGGTGGGGCTGTTATAGGGGGATTTTCCTTAGTACTGTATGTGAATCTTATATCTCACACATGCATCTTTCTGCCTGTCTGCCTCTAAACAAGTGGACTTCCTTGAGTCCAGTTTCCTGATAAATGTCTAGAGAGAAACTTATCCAAAAAGGAGGTGATAAAAGGTATGTGCATTAGCTCACCAGAGAATGAGATGATACGGTGGAAAACAGTCCTGAAAATGCTGGGAAATGGGGATTATATAGATCATACTACCAGCCAGCTGCAGATAAAATACCCTGCGTGCCCTATGGCTGGGAAGATGACCCAGAGCATTAGGGAACCAGAAGAAAGAGGATGTATGGAAAAAACAGAAAAATGGTGGTAACTGAGGTTATTACAGGCAGGTTTCTATGCCTTTGGTCGTCTTCCATTCATAGCCAGTGGAGCTGTACTGGCAGGAAAGCATGAAGCACTATGGAGGGGATACGATCTGTCCTCTGCAAGTAAAATGGAAAATATCAGCACTTATGGATGATTTCTGTGATGCCTTTGGGGTTTCTGAGCTTAGTTTTGCACTCCTGGATCCAGGAAACCAGTTACTTTGCTCTGGGTCTCTTCCAAGGCAGTTTTAGAGCTCCTGCTGTGTCCCAGTCTTGCTTCCTCGTTCTTCTGATGTCAGCTTGTTCAGTCAAGTCCTGGGAATCAGTTCTGAGCTGGAAACATTGCAAATGTTAACAGCCAGGCTGCATACATTTTCCTGGTGTCTTTCATATGCTAAAAAACTCTCTTTGTGTTTCATGGGTTTGGAATTGCAGAATTATTCATTATTCTGTGGTTATAGTCTGGTTCATGTCGCAGCTTTATTCCAGTTTCTGATCACTGAATCCTATGTAGGGATTGCATCCTCCTTAACAACTTCCAAATTGGAATAACCTGTCTAAGAAAGAGCAGTAAGTGTTGATTCCTGATTCCTCCCCTTAGATTTTACAGGGAGGCACATCAGAAGCAGAATAAAGCAAGACTTTATTTGAACTTTAAACTGGGGAGCTGTTAATGCTATGTGAGAAGAAATGGAGTTACCACTATATGAAAAATGTTACGATGTTAGCAAACCAGAGGATGCCAGTGAACCTGCATTATCTGAGCTTCTCCCCAAATACAGTCACACCTTTGTACCTGGTTTCAGCTGTCACTTCTCATCTTGTCCTGCCAAACCCTGTGGTCCCAGAGTGGCACTGACTCTCCAGGGACACAACCACATCCTTAGCACTCCTAATCACACCTGATATTTTTGATGTGCTAATGGAGCACATGCATGTGGCTCTTTCCTCCTCCTCCAGCATGGCAGGGCTGTTCTGCCAGGAGCTGCACTGCAGTTTCACGTCCTTGCCAGGCGGTCCTGCTCTGTTGCTGTGACGGTGCAGTGCTCCCCTTGAGACACTGCCATTCACACTGCGTGACCCGCCAATAACTGCTTTTGCAGAAAAGGGGAAGATTTGAGATGGGCCTCTGCTGTCAACAAAGTACAGCCTAGGCCTGCCCCTGTTGAATTTCTCAATATGCCACCTTAAACATTTGGTTCTTAAATCTGTACTTAAACCTCTCTTCTGTGAGTCCCAGCCCTGGTCTGCTTTGGCCATATCTCCTCTGCTCTCCGAGCCCACGTTCACTGCGAGGTGTGAGGAGAGCTTCAAGCGGCTGCTGACACCCCAGCTTAGCTTGCGAAGTGCATGTGGTTTTATTGCTAAAAATGCACATGCAGAGGCAAGCCTCCCACCTGCTCTGCAGCTACCAGTGCTCACGGGCTCGGGGGGAGGAGGAGGTTGCAGTGGGAGCTCTGAACAGCCATCGTGGGCACAGCTGTAGTCTGGCGATATGATGTCCCTGACCCAGCAATGTCCAGGGTCAGAAATCATCCCACCTTTGCGATTACTTTATCAGTGCACTCAGAATGCAAAAAGGCACTGGAGAGCGTTCGGGCCGCCTCCGTGAGCCCAGCCTCTCTGCAAAGCAAACCATAGCCCGTCCCCCTCTGTGGCATGCAGCCACCGTGATGCAGACTGCAGCTGCGGTGGTACATTTATGCACTAGACCTTGAAGATGTTTGACTGTGTGTTTTCCATTCCTTGCCATAAGCAAACTCACTGACTGTGAAAAGGGATAAATTAGCATCTCTAAAGACTGAGCCTCTCTCTATTCTGAAAACAAGCAAAGAGGCAGCAGCAGCTCAGGCTCCCTCTTCCTCCCGCCCTGTGCCATGCCAGCACAGCTCTTTGTGTTACTTGCCCAGGCCACAGCTACGCTATGCTTTTGTGGGCCATACAGATTTTAAGCACTTGGCTAAGTCTGTGAACATGGAAGTCAGTTGTAGCTTCTTAGATGAGGCCAAGCAGGCTGAGCACTGCATTGATTTTTAGCCTGTACTGCTTGGACTGAGTGCAGTAACCTGTATTTCAAAGAAGTGTCTTTAAACCACACTGTTTCAGTTCCAGCATAACTGTCACAAGCCGATGCAGCGCTCTGCTGCTCAGTGAGCCACGTGGCATGAGCAAGCCTCACATGCCAGGCTACTGCATGGGGGTGCTGCATATCTCACCCGGGAACTCACCTCCCCAGGCTCTGGCTTCTGCTGGGACCTTCTGTGCTGGCCTCCAGGCAGCTGCCTGCTCTCCCGGTGTGCATTCCCCAAAGCTCTGGGCTAGCCAGAGCTGCCTAGCAGTAAGCTTCACAGTGGCCAGACAGTCTCATGCATGCTGATCCCAGCTGCGGGTGCAGAGGAGATGCTGGGTGAAGCCCAGAGCCCCTCAGCTGTCAGCCTGGGCTTTGAGTCATGCAGTCACGGCAGGTCTCGGGGGAAGCCTGAATTTTTAGACTATGTCTGCCTTTCCTTGCACACTGTGGTAAACTGTTTATAAGCCTTCTGCCTATGAGACCTCTGAAGTAAGCAGGGAGACACTGGGCTGGGTGTTGCTGTGCTGATCCCACCTGGCACCCAGCAACCAGCAAGGATGGGAACAGTGGGTTTGTAGGTACCAAACAGAGGGGATGCTGAGCTGCATGGACTTAAGGTCTGGCCGGTGTCCTCACTCCTGTGGTTGCAAATCCATACAGAGGAAAGGCAGAAGATAGATGAAGCCCGTGCTTACTCTCTGTCTTCCAGCCTTTCACCCACACATCTCACTCAGCTGCGCCATCATGCATCCATGTCTCCCTGTGTTAGGACAGGGCTCCAGCATCCCCCCTCCCTCTGGCCGGTGGTGCCTGTCCCTGCCTTCTCGCTGCAGGTCGCAAATCAAAGACAAGACATGCAAAGAAATTGGTTTAGTTTGGATAGAGCTGGGAAGAACACAGCTGATGAAACAACCGGCCAAATGTAAGGCCATAGTACCTGTAATTTCTGCAAAGTGTCATTCTGAATTCCCAAGTGTGGCTGTGTGTCCTGTTCAGGTTTCCTCATGTACTGGCTCATTTCCTTATTACACTAACACACTGTCCTGGATTTCTGCTGTGGCTTTGTCACCTCTAAGTACCTTCCCTACCTACAGCAAGGGGTTTTTGGCTCAGGGTGACCCTCTGCTGTTTTGCAGCAGCCATAAATTGGATCTAGGAAATTTCCCTTGAAAGCACACTAAAGTGCTACCAACAGTCTGAATCTTAACCCTAAATCCTCCCTTCATTTGCATGATCCTCACTCAGCTATAATCCCTGTGGTTTCTGAAGGATATTGACCAAAGCAAACTCTGTCTATGTAAAGCCAGTAGCTCTTGTGTTTTGGTGAGCTAATGATCGCTGCTGGTCCCAAAGGGGCTGAGCTGCCTTGAGGAATTCCTTCAGCCTTTCCAGCCTGTCCATCTTTACCAGCTGATCACAGACCACGTCCCACACAGGTATCCCAAATCTGGAACTTTATTTTAAAAATGACTCATACAGGGACAAGCTGTCCTGAACTGCTTCAACTTGACAGGGCAAAATTACTAGGCAGGGCACACTGAGACCTCTGAAGACAACTGGAGCTAATTTGCCTGGGGCTGGTTTGTAGATGTGAAGCCTCTTTTTGTGCTGCTTTAGGGAACAAGCTCATGTTCTTACATTGCTGAGTATATGCCAATGAATGCCACCATGCTATGTACAAACTTTAATAACAACTTTTCCCCTAAATTACATGGAGGAGATGAAAATGTCTCGGCAAAATGATGCGGCCTTGGGAAGTATTCCCAAAGAGCTCTGGAGCAACTCAAGCGTGGACACGCAGTAAATTATTGAGAGGGCTGCCTCTGTTTCTCTTCTCCTCTCCTTCCAGGTGAACTAAAATCCGTAGAGTGGGATATACTTTCTTCCTTATGTGGCTATATTTAGATCATTCCTGCCAGCCATGGTGGGAGGAAGAGACCAATAGTTCCCAGCAAACACACAATGATGAACATCCAGAGGAAGATCCTGTCAATGACCATTGCAACGTACTTCCAGTCTTCCTTCACCTGGGAACACAGAGATGAACGGCCAATTATTAACATTGATTTGAGATTAAAACTTATAAAGACTATTGTCTTTATTCCAAAATAGGATATTTTAATTTAAGTCCAGAGATAGGGAAGGCCTTGCTTTGATTTAGTGGTCCTATATGATGACAAAGATTTATTCTATCTGTTGCTGATGTGGGAGACAGATTTCCAGACTGTGTGGGTGTGCATGTGCAATTGCAAACCCTGTTCACAGCTCCCCAGGGATGACATACGCCCATGGATAATTAAGATTGTCTGCACACTCACTATCCCATTTTCCATGAGCAACAGCTGTAACTGGGTGTGTAAATGAGGTTGCAATTCAAACTGGGGAGAAATGGGGGGAATGAAATTACTCATTTCCCCATGCTCCTAAACAGACTTGCTTACAGATTAACAACAGCAAACTCTTTCTGCAAAGGGATTTACAGCTTTGGATGAATAAGCAGTGAAAATGATCTAGCAAATAAAAGAAGTGGTCTTCCTCACCCAGCTTTTTCCCCACTTTTGTCTTGCTGTGGGAGGATTTTACAGCAATCCCTCTCTGGGGAGGTCTAATACTTGTTAATACCATCAGGCAAGAATTGTAAATGGCTATTTCATTAAGTAAGAAACCACATACATATGAAAGCCTCTTTTGTTACATTGCTGTTATTAATTTCTTTCCCAGGAAGAGGACTGATCAGATGGCAAAGTTTTATTTGATATGGCTGTACCCATTATAATTTCCTACAATATACCACTTGGTGATTAATAGGCCCGAGGGCTGAAATTTGGCATGCTGCCTCACTCCTTAGGGAAAACATGTCAGCGGGAGCTAGCTCTAACTGTGATTGCAGTGGCTGTGATTGCAGCAAGCCAGGAGTGTGGTGTAAGGAGTATGAAGCAGCAAAGCCAAGGCTGAGCTTTGCTGGGGCTGCTTTAATGCACCTACCAGTCTGTGACCCTGAGCAAAGAGTGGCTTCACCGTGCCCAAAGCTGCCATGTACCTCGGGCCGTAGCATGAGTGAAAAGCACAGGACAGTAATAGTGTAACACTAATGGCACAGGCCTTTTCATCCATGGATCCTACGTTTGTTTTAAACAGATAATAATAATAAGAGAGTAGCCCAGAACAGTAGCTAAAACATGATTTGTATGAGCCCTAGCTTGATTTTTCTTTTTTTAAGGATTTCCTGATTATGCTGAAAATTAATTTTTGTAAGGGAAGCAATCCAAATATTGATGAAATAGTCATTTGCAACAGATGACGTTTTCGCAGGTACAGTGGCAACTTCAGGTCCTCAAATATTACGATCTGTTGAGCACCAAACAAACAAGCTTTGAGCACAACACAGTGACTCTGGAAACTCACCTTAAGTCTTCTTTTCCTTCATCAGTCACAGATGCACCACTGAATTTTATCTTATAACTTGTGGGTGTACAGAGAAATCATGATGTGTCAGAGGGAGGAAATATACAATCCTGGCTTCTGTGACCAATGCTGTGGCATTTTATTCCGCTAAGAGAATAATTCCATACAAGTAGGGAACGTAATCGTTACGTTATGTTAAAAACCCCCACCATTTTGGCATGCTGAAACCTTGACAAACTGGTCATGAATCTTTCAAAGTATTTGCAAAGGACCTGTCATCACTCTTTGCCTCAACGCAGACAACATTCAGCTGAAGCAATGCCAGCAAAGTGAGCTCTTTAACTATGCCTCTCGTTATTTGCCATGTGGGCTGCTTGGTTAAGCCTTTAAATCATCTGGTATTGCTCTGGCTCCTTGGCTTCAGAGGCAGCTTTGCAAATTGGGAAATGAGGCATGCATTGGAGACCATATCGTATTTCCCCATAATTTTTTCTCACAACAAAGCATCTTAAATTTCAGGAAAACCTGAACATTTTCAAAAGTGTAAGAATCAGCTAAATATTTTCGTGCAATGGATAATTTTATTCCCTTTAAAAACAACACCAAGTTAAGCAGGTCTTTACTATTCAATAGGCAGAGGTAAACAGCTGAGGTTCATCCTGAAGCTTGTTATCTTCTGGGGGGAAACCTTGTTGGTTTATGATTGTACAGCCCTTAGAGCATCCATCTATAATTAGGGAGAGTAAAGAAATAGTGACCCTTGAATCGAATAGAATTCTCTCATTCTGAGGATAAGGTCTAGTGGATAACTCCCATTTGCAGTACCTTTTCTGATCTATTAATCGCTTGCTGGAAGTTGGAGTGAGCCTCTGATGCTTAAAATTCCTGCTGAGAAGGTGAGCTAAGCAAGCTATGGATGATTCTGTTTATGGGATTAGTGTCTCATGATGCAACCTACGTGTAAAGAAAATCTGAAATTTGCCATCTGATGTCCAGCTGGAAAGCTGGATTGAGTAAATAGTGCCTCATTCTGGCAAAATAAGCTTTTCTGAATATTCGTGATAGTAAAAGTAAGTGCTAGATCACACAAAGAAAGAACTGAACTAGATGAGTTTCTTTTTGAGAAAAGAAGGGCAACAGGAGAAGAGGAACTATTTGAAAAGTTCAACAGAAATTTGCTTTCAAACGCAATGGTGTATGCGTACTCAGCCCTTCTTGGAAATGATGGCTGGGAGTGCATCAGATGTTTGCAAAATCAATATCCAGCTTCAGACCAAGAGCACAGAAGGGTGAAACTGGAAATTAGGGAGAGACAATGGGAAAAAAAAGAGCAGGAGGAAAAGAAAATTATCTGGATGTTTTGTTTTGTTTTGTTTTCTGATTATAGCACTATAGCATTTCCTTGTGGTCCAGCACCTCACGTGGAACATGATCCGCAGAGGCCTCTCTGACAACATCTATGCAGCTGCCAACATCTGCCACCCCAACTCCTGAGCTGTATTCTGATTAATTTTTAAGAAGCTCACTCAAAACTACTTTTGAGAAAGGCTCAGGGGAAGGAACCAGATGACTCTCCGACCCGCAAATTCCCAAAAAGTAAGGTAATCTGTGGCTCTCCCCTGATCCAGCTCCTTGCAGGTCTGAGCAGTAGGAACAAGGCATCCTGCCCCAGGATTCAAGTGGAGGGTTGAGGTGCCTTGGTGACACCTGATCCCCGAGAGCCAGAGCCTGCAACACAGATTACAGCAGCCCTGGGTGGTTTTATTGTCTTTTGTTAAAAATAAACTGGTGAGATTATCCCGTGTTTCCTCCCCCTCGGCTACATTCTCTCCCATTTTATTTTTAAGCTGTCTTCAAAGTCTTCTTATTAGAGTAGTCTGGAGATGTGCACAGGCATGAGGACAACAAGGCTTTCCAGGCAGTGCAGTTGGTATCTGGTTAATTTGGCTTGTGTGTGAAATGCAACTTGTTTTGCTTCTCAGTCTGTAATTAATTTCTAATGGCATTTCTAATATATGCTGGGACAATTTGCTCTTGCATTTTCCCCAGTGTACCATTGTGCTTGAATTGTTTGCAGATATCTTTCTGCAACAAACAACTGCCTCTTGCATTTCCCATTTTCTCTTTGCTGAAGCACTTAATTAAATGAGCTATTTACTTTTAATTTAGAAGCACTGCCCCTGTGGCAATGGTACTTTAGAAAAAAGACAGAAACTTCAAAAGAAGCTCTGTTCTCATTCTGGGAAGGTGCATGTCTGAAAATACAAGCCGAAGGACAGCAAGCTATGTCTCAGGGGCTGCAGTTGAATCAGAGGTGCAAGCTGATAGATCTGTCGAAGACTTCCATGAAGAACGGCTACAATTTTAATCTAAGATGAAAGCAAATTTCTGAGTACTGATTTTTTCCCCAATATGTTTTCATTTTATTAGATCAGTTCTGCTCCTTACAGTAAATTTAATTTCCAGAAGATCATGTTTCCTCCTTCTTTGTCATTTCCACCTGGAGAGAAAATGCGCTTTCCCACTTTCCAGAAAAAGAAAGTAGTATCGCCTCAGAGCAGGCTCGGCAATTATCCCCTCAAATCTGAAAACCTCTGCCTACCGTGCCAGCCACAACTGCTGTGAAAGAGCAGAAAACTGTGGGCAGGTTTGCAGGCTCTTCCTGGGGAGCCGGGTGCATCGGTGGTCCTGGGGGTGACCCTTCTCTGCTCACTGCTGGAGGTTTTCCTGGTAATTTTGCTCACAGCCTGGGCTGCGAGGAGGTCTGGTCAGAGCCCTCAGAACTGCTCCTTTTCTTCTGCTTTTGATGTTTAGTGCTGTAAATAGCTTGCTTTCTTAGGATAACCACTTCGTTTCAAGAGGGAAGGGTAGTGGAAGTTATCAGACGAAAATTTGTGGCTTCTGAAGACTGTTTTCATTTTAAAGAAAGTTGCAATCATGGATTAAAAGGAAAGAACCCAAGATATTCATCGACTCAGTTCTTGATATCAACAAGCTTAGCAGAAAGAGAATTGGTTGAAATGGGAAGTATTATTGCTGTAATATACTTTCATTTGCACCAGGGGGAAACAAGTGAGTTAAAATCAACTGACTTCCATGGGTTTACTTGTGATTATTGCTAGGATGAGAGAGCAGTTTAATTCCCACAGAGTTTAATTCCTAATGTGCTCGTGAAGTGCTTTAGCCCGGCAAAAAGTGCTGGGCTGCCAACTAATGAGGATTCACAGCCCATCTCTGCCACAGATTTGTTCTGTGACCTTGAACAGGTCACCTCAACTCTGTATTTTGACTGTCACTCCTCAACATGAGGAATAAAGAGTTACTTCCTCAAAGGGATGTTGTGAAGTGAAATACATTAAAGAACAGAGGCCTCTCAAACTACGGTACCAATGCTTATATAGATGGACGTAGCCCTTAATCTTTCATTGCTGCTGATAAGTGCTCAGTGCTGTGAAAAATGCAAATATAAAATCACTCTTCATGCCCAGGAAGTCTTGCATAAAAGCACTATGACTTACACTGGCTCTAAATCTTGAGGAACTCAAACTGTAATGACAGTTGAAAAAAGTACCTTTTGTTGACGGCTTTCCCTAGGAAATGTTAGATAAGATTTTTCTTTAGCAAGAACACTAACTTCAGGTTATCTTGTGGCTTCCTTCATTATGGCCATAATCAGCTAGCATACCATACCCATAGTATTGCAGGGGAAGAGCTGCAAGAGATGTGAAAGGATGTGGCATGTGTATGTGCATCACCATCTCCATTAAAAGAAATTCTTTCAGCCTCTACTTTCCTTCTCTATTCGTAGCCACATTTACCCCTTCAGAGTAAGAGTGAAATTTCTCTGTCCACCCGCCTTTCTGCACAGAGCCAGCTGCTCTGGTGGAAGTCCACTAATGAGGAATTGCATCACGCAGAGCTAAACATATCCTGCAACGTCCTCACGCTACTAGATGCTTCCCACATCCACAACCTATTTTGGGAATTTGCTTTCCTAGGCTCAGTAGCCAGAGTCAATGCTTAATAAAAAACAGAGAGTGTGAATTCCCTGTCTGTCAGAGATTTCTCTATAAATAATGTCTGCTGTGTTCCCGCCAGATGACAGCTTTTTGGGTCTTTCACAATCTTAGCTGTTCCCTTCCTACCTAACAACTTTATGTCTATTTTCTGCTGGAGAATCCTATTGTTCTAGGGCAGCTCTGAGCATGGTCTGGTTGTGCTGCCCGCTTGGCCCACATGCCTGCCAAGACCCCAAGGACAAACTCTCCAGCTGCGCCTATAGTGGCCAATGTGTTCAAAAACCACAATATCAGGGATGGCTGAGCCTGCATCAGCAAGTATACTTTCTATATAGCCCCCAGGTTTGGTGGGGCTTCCTTAGCAGATAATTTTTGACTTACCCAAGGAGAGCACGCTAAGTTAGCATACTTACTGAAAAATCCGCGTCTTCTGCTCGTAGGTGGTCTGCGATGTAGTGAACCCCTTCCACTGCCAGCTTCAGGGCTGGGGACATCAACACAAGATGTTGCTCTTTCTCGCTGTGAGTCTTGCTTCCTTGAGCTGGTGCGCCTGCTGCCTCTCTCTTTTTGCATTTACACTTGCACTGAGGGGGCTTCTGCTGGGGCTGCTCTTCATTTAGGTGGCACCGCTGGGATGCTGGGGAGCCAGTGGATTGGCCATTGGTCTGGGAAGAGTCCTCTTGCAGGTAGCAATACTGGATGCTCCGGGACCTGCAGCGGATACTCCCTTCCTCTGCCTTACTGGGGCTGTACATCTGCTGAACACTTAGTGATCTGCCTTTCGAGATGGAGGTGGTCTGGGTGTCACTCAGGGGGTGGCATGAGGGTTGTGGTGAGGAGCAGGTCACCTGTACAGGCTCTGGGTGCAGCACAGAGTACTGCCCAGAAGGGGACTTGCAGGTAGGCTGAGGCTTGGCTGGCTCCTCGAGGTGGGCACAGAAGGAAGATGTGGGTGATGGCTCATTACTTTGGGGGCTGGGGGAGGATGAGGTAGTAAAGTTGGGTTCCACATCAATCTCAGACCAAAGCCTTGGTGTACTGGTCATTTTGTGCATAGATTCAATGAGCTTCTTGCAATTGTCTTTCACTGTGGAGGGACGTTTCATGAAGAGGAGGCGTGGGACTATGTCAAGGAAGATCCTCCTCACCCAGTCAGGCATTGTGTGGGTACGTGGGGAACGATGGTGCACATTGAGCACAAAGACAGTGATGATGATAGACAAGGTAACAAATATCATGGTGAAGAGAAGATACTCTCCAATCAGAGGGATGACCAAGGAGGTAGACGGGATGATCTCTGTGATGAGCAGCAGGAACACAGTGAGGGACAGCAGCACGGAGATGCACAAGGTTATTTTCTCTCCACACTCGGAGGGCAAGTAGAAGACCAGGACAGTCAGGCAGGAGATCAGCAGGCAGGGGATGATCAGATTGATTGTGTAGAATAGGGGCAGCCTCCGGATAACGAAGGAGTAAGTTATATCAGGGTAGATCTCTGTGCAGCATTCATATTTCTTGCTGTTGTAATTGCCCACAGCATTGATGATGACCCATTCCCCACTCTCCCAGTAGTCCAGCTGGTCCACATGACTGTGCATGCTCACCAAGTCTATCTTGGCTTTGTCATAAGTCCAGGAGCCAAACTTCATTTTGCAGTTTTGCTGGTCAAAGGGGAAGAAGGTAACATCGATGCTGCAGGAGCTTTTATAGATAGCAGGTGGCATCCATTTAATTCTCCCATCATAGAAGAGGTGGGCCTTGGTCAGGTGGGTGACTGCAAAGTCACCGTCAGCACTGGGGAGACACAGAAGATAAAAAAGGCTAAAGCTTCTCTGGGACATCTCAACTCTGTTAAAGAAAGAGGATGTTCAGTGCCTCACTTCCAATAATGCACTTGGGGCGCCTGAGTGATGCAAGAGGCACATCATGTGCAGACACTGGATCCATCCACCCTATCCAGTGGCTTTTGAACTCTGTTGGCTTATGCAAGCACTGGATTTGCATGCAGATGTCAGCCCTCACCTTGCATAAGTCAGGTCCTTGAGGTGAATGTACTCAAGTTTGCCTCATAAATGCCCTGGAAAGGGTTGTTTGCTTTAGAGAGGTGCGAGGAACCACTATCAGGTAGTGTGACTGTGAGCTCTGCAGAATTAATTGTGACAGCTGCTATAAATGAAACAGTGGTGGGTAATCATTCAGTCTTTTACATGAAAAACAGCAAGAACGTCCTATTAATAGGAATAATGAAAGTTAATCTTTTGATTTCCCAGTCAGGAAGAGAGATTGGTGTCTTCTTACAGGGACTCTCAACTGGGGTCTGTGTGCTGGTGTAAGAGAAATAGATAATAACCCAGGATTTTATATCAGAAAACCATTCTGCAGTCAATGAAGAAGATATTGCATAAACAGCATTTTTATTTTTGTTTGGATCTGCTTTTCTCAGCTGATCAGTGCACTGATTTCCCGCAGCACCGTGCCATGTACCCATGACACTGGCTGCTTCCAACTTGTTACGGGGACTGGTTTACAAGTGAAGGGGATCAAAAAAAGGCAACAGGAGAGGCAAGTGCACCGAGGATTTGGGGGAAGAAAGACTACCAAGGAATGCCATACTCAAGCTCAAATAGTGTTGGAGAAAGGAGGGAGTCTGAGAAACTCTGGGAATGGGATCCTCAGTCCTGGAGACAGCCCTGTCCTCCAGCTGCCTCAGTGTCACCAGCTACTACACAATAAATATTGAACCTGCTGCTTGCCCCAGTGTGTGGAGGCCACAGAAAGAAATTAATTAATAGATTCAGTTAACGCAGCAGGTAATTAATGCCCTGCGTGGCTATGCCATCAAGAAGTGCTGTTCCTCCCCTGCTCTCAGTGAGGAGGACACATGGACTGTGACACTTAAATTCCACATCTGTGGCCAAGTCCACAGGTACCTCCTCTACAGCAACATCCTTCCTCCAGGCACTGTCTGCAGGATCTGCAGCCTGCATTAGCTTACACAAAGGCAAAACTGAAGCATTCAGATCTGCACAAGTGACATATCTGCTTGTTCAAATAATCATTGTGATGGAGATTGGGTATTTGAATCACAAAATTATACCTTCACCTGAAAATGAGCCAAGCCCCTGCATCTGCAGCCCTTTTGTGCAGTGACTGGCTGAAATGTCAAACCCTCTCTCTCCCTTGTTTTCTACTTGCAGGCAGAGGATTTTGGTAACCTTGGACAGTCACAGCCTGGATCAAACACCCTGGTTCAAGGAGCCTTAAAATGTGGGTGAGGTTTGGATAGCGCTGCAATTTTTTTCACCATGAGCAAACGTCTGAAAGGTTGAACTCCCAACAAACTGGGGAAAAAGCAGATGGAATCTGTTTGTAGAACAATGCCTTCAAGTCTAGCTGCAGAAATAGAGAAAAAATCACCCCAAAAGCAGGGAGGGAGTTGGGGACCATCTTACATACCCGGCCTGAGCCACTGCAGAGCTCAGGAATACAGAGAAAGCAGCCTGTCACAAACAGCAATGCTGCTAAACAAAGGGGAAGCTGAGCAGGGAAGGGAGAGCCTCTGCTAAAAACTTGAGATTAATTATTCAGGCTGATATAGACGGAAAGCCCTCTGCTCCCGCCCAGCCCTCCTGGCTGGAGCCAATCCTGCCTGCAGCCGCTTTCCCAGCAGTCGGCACCCCCCCGGTCCTGCTCTGCTATTTCAGCGCTCAGACGTGCTGTGAGAGCAGCCGTACAGCGACAGGGTGCACGGGGGTCACGGCTCTCCTCTTCCTCACCAGCAGCAAGATTAAAAGTGCAGAGATGATCTGGTGGGGCCCCTCAAGGTGTTGAAGGCAGAGGAACTTCCCTAAATTCATTTCTTTAGGAGATCATCCATTAATTTGATTGCAAAAGGGGGTAAAAAAAGACTTTCTGATATTTTGTCTTGCCCATTGAAGCATCCTTATCAGTCCATGACCTCACTGGCTTCCAGTAAGAGTGGTGTAGTATTGCTTATTTTGGGAAACTGGCAAGGACCTGGCCCTCCGTGAGCTCTCCTGGCTAACACAATATCTGGGCAGAGATGGCACATATCCCTGACCCCCACCATCACAGCCCTGATCTTAATGGAACAATAAACTCAGAATTATTATGTGGTGGAGAACCAGGTTTTTACTAAACTCTTCTTTGTTGCTGTAATGGAAAGCCTTTGCTCTTTGTGGCAGATTTTGGAAAAGCAAAAGAACACAAAAGGACCCACTGCTTTGTGACCTTTGAACTGTACTTTTTCTAAAGCTTTATAATGCCTTTTTTTTTTGTTTGGTTTTTTAAGACAGGAAAGCTAAAAATACATAAAAACCCAGCCTGCTGTCTCAAAGGGATCAAGGCAAAACCACCATTGTGTTTTATTCTGATGCAAATAAAACCGAGCGATGCCATTGTACCATCCACCCAACTCCTTTCTTATCTCTTCTTTCTTCGATCTAATTTACACCCCAGGACCACTTTTCTTGGATGAAAACCATCTTTCTTTTTTTTTTCCTCCTGGATTTTGCCTGCACTGTAAAGCCAGACTAAGACATGAAATATGCACAGCAAGTAACAGTCCAGTGTTTGCTGTTCTCAGTGGTTTCCTTTCTAAATCTCAATAGGAATTTGGAATCCAATTCTGCATTTAATGAGATCTCTGAGGCATGGTTAAATTGTTCATTAATGGAACAATATGTTTATAATTGGACTCATATTACAGAAAAGGGTAATGAGCGTCCATTAGTGTTTCCCTTCCTATGTAGAATAATGTGTAAGTGGCTGGGTAAACAACACAGGTGTGTGCTTTTCCTTTTGAAAACTATTGGAAAAGGGCATGAAATTCTTGCTAAAAATTAATCTAGGAACAATAATAATTCACAAAATTGTGCTTCATCCCCAGAAATGTCTTCTCTGGCGATTTTGCAGTCACCACACGCCTCTGTCCTGCAAGCGTAGCTGTAACCAGTGTGATCCTGCAGATCTTGTGTGTCAATTATTTCCATAAATGATCTGCTTCTTTGATGAGAAAGATATTTTTTAATTGCTTGCCTAACAAACCCAGCCTCATCCTGGGTCCTTTTCAGCTCACGTATTATTACAAATAACACTGGTACTGCCTTCCAAGCTGGATTTTGCCTGCAGTGTCATGGCAGGAGTGAAACCAGCAGCAGAATAGCTTCTTGCATTTGAGAGTCAGTTAATGACTCTGAGGAGCCATAAAACACCCTGGGATCCTCCTGCTTCTCCCTCACCAACCTAATAGGGCTGTGGAGTAATTCCTGACTTTACTGGGCATGTTCGAACTTCTCATTGCAGTTCTATGTAGAGATATCAGAGCAATTTGTACGCAGGGTAAATTAGCTGTGCTGTTGTACATAGACTGTATCCAAGCCAGATATGTTGTGCAAAATATTCACAGTTTTCTTGACCCTTCATGTATACATATATTTTTACCTCCTTCCCCGAGATTACCACCCACACTGGACCTTATTATGATTATGATTATGATTATGGTAAGCATAATCATATGCTTACCAGATTGGAAGCTATGCTTGCTGGCATCCTGCCGGTGTGGGGTGAACCTAGAGAAATGCCTTACTTCCATTCTGATCCTCTTGACATGAGGGAGGGAGCAAACAAGCTCACCGGGTGTCGATGGCCTTCCAAAGCCTTTCCCCAATCTCCTCCAAGGGATGAAGTTGAGACAACCAACTGCAATTGAAGTCTGCAGTTATGAGATTGGGGAAACCCTGCTTTCTTGTGGAAACCTTTGTTGTGGGAAAACCCATTCTTGGCCCAGTTGTGCTGGGAGCCCTGACTGCATAACATGAATATTTCCTTAGGCAGGAAGGTGGGAGATCCGATATAGTGGGATGGAGAAAATCTGCAGTCATGCCTTTGTAGTGATAGCACATTTTCATCTCATTCAGTCTAGACCACTGTGTTGTGACAGTTGTCATGAAACACCATGTGGAAGAAGGAGCAAGCACAAGGTAAACAACACAACAAGGACTTGAGAATTGAGACAGTCAGGCTCTCCTGGTTACTCTGACCTGACAGCTCTAAAAACCTGTCAGTAATAAAGTACTGGAGCTCTTATATTCTCACATCAAATACAACAGTGCACACCAGTAAAGAGAGAAGACAGTCACTTATTCCTTTGCCAACGGAAATAGTACTGCTGTGTTCTGCAGCCTTTGATTCCTCATTTTGAGAATAAAGGCAGCTCTCCTAAAATCTTCTAAGCTTATAAGGGTTCAAGAATGGCATTGTTTTACTGGCAGCCATCCACCATATTTCATTAAAAGCTCTGCTGATGGAGATTTTTTTTTCTGCCAGTTTCTATTTTCCCTGCAGTTGGGAGATTCAGCATTTCGCAAAATTAAATGTTTTCAGAATGCATGTAAATGAGGCACACATTTATTTTAATTTCTGATGATACAACTTAAATCCAAACAGTGTTTTAAAAGCCTGAAAATTAGCTATATACATATATGGAAATAGCAAGAATGTCCTCATTTAACGCATTTTTCATGGAACCGCAGCAACCAAGACAAACTGGTGTTTCAAGACCCCTTTAGAGAATGAACCCTGCACCCTTTCTGTAGACATTAAAGAGATGCTTCTGTAACGTTTGGATTAAAATATTCTCCAAAGGGAAATCAGATAATATTTTGTTTAACTATTGTTTTGTGGTACTAAAACAACTACAACTTCATGAGCTGGAAGGGTCCTCTGGAGACTGTTAAGTCCAAACTCCATGCTCAAAGCAGAGTGAGCAACGAGAGGACCAGGAACTTGTCCAGCTGGGTTTGAAAAATCTCCAAGATCTTGGCAACTTGGGTACAAAACATATATGCACATCTTGGGTACATAGTTGGAGATGTCAGTGTGCTGACGTGTGCTTCTGTAGATCCCATCCCAGCGTTTGCTTGCTTCAGATGTTTAGAAATCATTGGTAACCAAAATTTTGATCATTAGTAAAATAAGCATCTGCCTCAGAAATGGTTGTGCTACACTGATGAAATAAGCACAAGTTCCCCAAAAGGCTCTAACAGCACTAAATTTGCACATTTTCCTTCGACTTTTCCCTTTGCCAAGCATCCTCATCAACATTTTGTAGGCAAAACTCTAGCTCTGTCCTTAGCAGAGCAGTAGAAGTCGTCCTTGGATACTAACCCAACAACAGCCCATGATAGAGATCCCTCTTATAAATTTATTTCTATCAATTCCTGTATTACTGGATAGAGCTTGGCAGCAAACCTCAAAGGCATCTAGAGATATAATTCCTCTCCAGAAACAAAGTCATTTAAACTCCCAGGAGAATCAGGAAAGCTTAAGTGTGAAGTAGCAATTAAGGGCCTATAATAAGTACGATCTGGTGCAAAATGACACGGTGTGTGCAAGCACACACTCAAACACAAAGAAAAATGTTGAGAATGTTTCCAGTACTTTAAAGGTTAGACTAGGGCATCTTTTGGTATTTCCCTTTCAAACAGCTCTGGGATGAGTCAGGAAACCAGTATTACTCCGTAAGTCTCCCTGGATGCCAACATCGCAGCATAGTACAAAAGAACTCTTTGCTTTCCCCTGATTTTCAAAAGCCGCCTGCCAGATGATCTTCTAACCCAGTCCAGTAATCCTTTGTGTCCGTATTGCCACTGGCTGAATTCCTCAATGTATTTCCTGCTCCTAATTACAGAAATTTGTATTTGAATTCCCTTCATGTATGACATTGTCTTTTATTTTTTTGTTTTGTGACTATGGAGGCTAAGGCAGAGATTTCTTTTTGGAACAGCTAACACCAGAAAATATTGACAAAGAAGAAAATTTTGAAGTCTGAATATTCCCAGTAATTTCTTCCCAGGTTTTACAATCATCAGGATAGAGAAAAAAAAAATGCTATCATGAATATATTGTTGAAAACTAGCCCAGAAAGCTCACATTTCAAGTTCCCTGTCCATCCATTAGGTGCAAGGACATGGTCTGGCATGCCTCTGGGCAGCCTTTAGCAGCTGGAGCATCTGGCTGCAAACCTGCAGTTTCAGGGTTTCTCCTCTGGAGTTTCGATGTTGCACAGGGTCCAAATGGCTCAACACAGTGGTGGAGAAGAAAAATTTAAAAAGAATAAAATTGAAACACAGCCCCAAGGACTTATTCCCTGATTAGACAAAAAAAATATTAGATTTTAAATATACAAAGGAAAATTAAAAATGCTTAAAGTCCATTCATGAATGGGAAAATAACTCAATGCAGAGGATCAGATAATTCATTTATAAATGATTTGGTGGTGTCTGAAGAGCCTTTACAGCCTCAGATAAGGAACAGCTGGTCTTGTTGGCAGAGAAGAGGCTTTGTCGCTTCATTATTAACTCATATTCCTCTGTTATACATATGTTTTCTCACATCTAGTAGAAACTATTTACAGAGTCTTGGAACTTATCTCATCAAGCCTGAAAATTCAACAGCATATTAATTTCCTTGTAGGATATTAATTTGGTTTTAGATTCCTTATGAATATTGACAACTACATATACTCTGTAGACCAAACCAGCTGAGTTTACTGATTTAATTTGGGCCATTAGAGTGGATAAATGGAAGTTTTTGACAATAATGAGCTTAGATATGAGAATAACCTGACAACAAGGGGTTACATTTCCTTAAAGATGTAAACCTCAAATAAATTTAAATTTCAGCATTTCTGGAAATACCCCAAGATGAAAACAATTGAGGCATTTGTATAATCTCCTGTCCAGAAAGTCTTTTTTCCAAAGGATTCCACCCCAAACAGAAATACCATACTTCTGCCAGACCATGTGGTAAGCAATAAATAACTCACATTAAAAAGCCTGAATAGTGCAAAAGGCCAGTGTGGCCACTCTCTCTCCTCCACCAAGGTCTCTGCACGCAATTCCGTTGCTCTTAGGAACCCAGAATTCTGTGCGTGTACTTTAAATTCCGTCTAGACTATATATATATATATCATATATATGTAAAATATGAGATGGAGTCCTTGTTGCAACTGTGACTAGTTACTATCTTTACGTCTGTCTTTCTGAAATTTTTCTAGCTGAGATGCCCACAAGGAGAAACACTGCCTGGATATGCAGCTGATGAGCTGCTACGCAGAAAAGCCTCATCCTAGTGTCCCATCATGCTACAGGTTTTGCCTTGCATGTGTTGCATTTGGCCTGCCTTGCCCTGCAACCCCTAAAAAATATGAAACCTGACTGTTAGAGCAGTGCAGCTGAGATATTGACTGTGGCTTCAGACGTGTTTGATAGGAAGCTAGGTAGAAGAGAGAAGTATATCCCAGGGCAGAAAAAAGTTTACGTAAGACTGTATGAAAGAGCATGGGCAAATATAGATGTGAAGAGCTATAGAATTAATGGAAAACCATTACTGACCGGCTAATGGTTGGCGCCTACATCCATGTTTAATTCATGGATAAAGTAACCAATTAAAAATGCATTATAGACTCATGACAACCAACAGAGGAATGCATGATTATTAAGAGTAAGTATGGATAAAGGGAGAAAAGTAGCTTGGACTTAGGTGGCTGGTGCACCAGATCTCGCTGCATCAGAGCAGGTCACCAGTACAGTTAGGCTTGCTGTCTGGCATACCTCCCTGCAAGTCAGACTGAGTCAGGTAATAAGGTGGGCAAGGCTGAAAGACTTGCACCTCAGAAGAGGATAAAGAGGACATTCTGGAATAGCTTCTGTGGCCAGCAGATAGGCAGCTGCTCCCTGGAGTCCCTGTCGCTGCTCAGGTGATAGCGGCAGTGAACTAGGACAGCAGGGCAGAGGGGCAGAGCATGCAAGGGGCAGAAGCCAAAGGCTACCCAGCTCAGAGGTCTGGGCGCCCACTGACCTCTGGGGGCTGCGTTCAACGTGAAGTCCCAAAATGTCTAGAGCACAAAAGGATACCGAGGCCTCCTTCTTGAGTGCTAGGGCCCCCCTTGCATGGACCATGCTCATCAACGGTAGTGAGTATGGTGAGCCAAGGAGCAGATGCAGAGATGACACGTCAGGCTCTATGTACCAGTAGCTCCAGCAAATGGTTTGAACCGTAAAGGTCCCATAGACAGTGGAGATTTGTGTAATGCTATTTCCTTTGGCACAGTGGTCCACCAGAACAACAACCAGAACCTCCAAAAATAATATTGTCGTTAATTTAGCAATGAGAAGGACAAGGACAATAATTTTTTTCCAGTGGAAGCTGTGAACACCTTTCTTGGCTGCAATGTGAGGCACTTGTAATATAATATTAATGCTCAGAGTGTGTCTCTGTAGGATAGGAAGGTCCAAGTGCCTATGAATTAGTGATTTCTATTGGCCTAATCTCTAAAAGGTGCTATGTGAGGATGCAGTGATTTCCAAGAGGTTTGCAATCACTCCACACCACTGAGGATCAGAGACAAGCTAACGGCAAAGATAACAATTTCCGTAGTCTCCAAAGCTCACAATCCCCTGGCCAGATTCCTCCTTCAGCCTTTTTTTTTTTTAAAACAAAAACAAAATCATATCAAACTAGAACCAGGCAACTGTTCATTAAAAATGAGCCTGGCTTCTGCTGTGAGTGTTTTCTCTAAGTGTTAGCCACATACAAAGATAGTTTTGTTTGATGCTTGCAGCAAGTGTTTTCTCTGGAGCCTGTGCTGGGGAGGGAGACGGGGATATCCTACACACTGGGAGACTGGAGAGCTCTGGTATGATAAGCTGAGGCAAAAACAGTCTTGGTGCTTGGACAGTCTTTCTAAGAATATCAACTGGCTCCAAAGGAAAGAAAGAAAACAACCACCTGCTCCATAGAAAGTGTCCATACAAGAGACAGATTTCAAGCATTTGGGATCAGGAACAAATGCTTCTTTAAGAATAATTCTAGAATGGTATTAGGCTGACCAGAAACCTGACATGTTTCAGCATGTTTCCTTATTTAAGGCCATCCTCAGTAATTGGCTTTTCCAGTTGATGGTGATGAAATTAGGGGAGAGCTCCTTCGTGAAAATAAATTGAAGAGGACTGAAAGCTCAAATCCAGCTTAATTGTGTACCTGACGTGAAGAGAAAACAATACCTGGCGTCACCCAACAAAACTCACTGTCCAGAGAAAGGATTACTAGGAGAACAAAGCCCTTGTGATGAATGTTAATCATGTCATTTAAGGCACGTCTGGAACAGATGTTATGAGTATCTGCTCGGAACTCATCCACAGAGAACAGAATAAGGAGGAATAATTGCAAGAAGCACCTTAATACCATGGGCAGAGAAAATTTGCAAGGATGTGTTTGCCCTTTGACCACGGTGTTCACACTCACTTGTTGTAGAGGACAATATCTGGCCTCCATATGAGCTCAGAGGGGATTCGGATGGATGTGACATTTTCGTATTCTTGGGGGTCCCAGCGTAGCTTGTAGTCATGCCACTCCTGCCAAAAAAATGAGGCGGTTACAAAGCTGGAAGAGTTCAGACGGAAAAACTGAAAAGAAACATGGAAAAGCACATATTTTGGTGCACCCACCTGCTTCACCCACACGTTTGTGGTCATCATTTGATTTTTCTCGTCCTGAAATGCAAGATCAAATATTGGTTACAGAAGCAGATGAAACGGCCCAAGGAACTCATGAAGTTTCTCTTAATTGTACTTCATTTCTGTAATTATAAATCACCTCTGCAATAAATGTAAGTTCCATCCTGGAAATAAAAAACCAGATGTTTATGTCATTTAACATGGGACAGGGCACAGCTGCCTGATACCGCTGAACAGCTGAGCCTGCACCTAAGCAATCTTGTGAGCAGACGGACTTGAATTTGTTGGGATTTTCCTCAGTGCTGATGGATTCAGCCTAAGACGATGGGGCCAGGCAGAGGAAAAAGTCCACAGCTTGGCTTTGACCTGAGCACTGAAGGAAGGGGGGTGACAGGTATATATCTCTGTACTCACACGTTGTGTGTGGATTACAATGCTCAACTTCATCTGCAAGTAGAGTTTAGTATTTTGTGAAGCATTATCCATGAGCACAGTTCTGGAAACATGAAGCTCAGCAGTCTTTCTCCGTTTACCAAATACATGAACTTAGAGCACTATGGACTGGATTTTCTGAATAAACCCAAGGTATTTTGCTGACATGTAACCCTTGGCCAGCCTGGTGTGTACCATGCTGTCTGTTGGTAGACTTTTCCCCATATCTAAGTACAAATAGTATGGAAAGGTAGAACTATATATATATACACACACTTTTAAATAATGTAAGGCAGATATAAACGCTGGCAGTACCGTAGTAGAATTAATAACTGCTTGCTGCTTGCCTTGCATGCTTGTTACAACCTTTATGTAAATAACTAAGATGAATTATGTGGGGCAAAGCCTAGTGCTGGTTTGATTTAAGTGTCACACCAGAGCTCAGAGCTTATGTGTGTGTTTGTTTCTTTTCTCTCTCTCTTTGGCTGGCATCAAAACAAGCTCAATTGACAAGGCTCATTTGGAAGCAAACTGCTCGTCATTAACCTTGTTCTTTTGGCAGTTCAGGATTAATTCTGATCATTAAAAGCCAGGACATTCTGAGGGGGGGCTGCGCCTCCCCCTTGCTGAGCCTCCTCACTGCTGTTTTGGCACCAAGTATAAAACCTGATCGGAGATATGCTCGTTGGGGGTCAGGGACCAGAAGCACATGGAGGAAGGAAGAATACAAAAAACTTTCAAATGAGCAACAAAGAAAGGGAAAATACCCAGCTACTTCCTTGGGTGCCAATGGGAGATGAGGAATGCCACTGGAGTAGGCTGGCATGCCCTGGACTGGACCAATCCTTGAGCATCTGCTTCTCTTACCACTTTGCAATCCAGCCATCTGAGGGTCTCCACCGCAGTCCCTGCACTGGGGATCCCAGTCTTGCAGGCGCTACCCTTTACTGGAATTTTCCTCCCTGGCTGGGTACAGACCCTTGGTGGAAACTCCTGCCCATCACTGCACCTGAGGGCTCTGTCATCCTCCTCACCCAAGCCAAGCATGACTCTAGCCCCGTGGGTTTATCTCATAGCATGTTTGCAATGTGCTAATGACTGACTGCCTCCTCCGCCTGCATGGCTGACTTCTGCAAGGAGCCAGCCCAGAGGACAGCGGGTGATTCTGCAGCCGATGGTGATGTTGCACTGCCTGGCCTCTTTTCTCAGGGTGAAGGCAGCACACAAGGTCCTGCAGAGACACAGGCTTAGGAGTCCAAATGTGTTTCTCAGTGGCTGTTCCTAGACACGTGCTTGATCCCTCACCACTCTTTTATGGGCTCAGAAAACCCTCAGCACACCAGGGTGAGGTAAGGACATGCAGGGATGTCAAGTTCCACATTGATTTTTGTTCCCCCACCCCCAGCTTTTGTCAGCAGAGGCTGGGGTTTGAATATGGCTCTGATTTCTCTTTCAGACTTCTTGTCATTGGGAGCTAAACATTGGGCCTAACACCTGCAGCAGGGTCTACACTAAAACAGAGTCACTGTCAGGAAAGAGAAGAGATAGGTGAAGTGCTGCAGTGGTGGCAGGGGGTATCAGTCCCCCACCACACAGACTGGGGCAGGAGGCGATGAGAGCTCTCCTCCAGCTGTACCCACCAGCCCCGGCACAGAACTGCCTGCTAGCTGCACTTCTAACCACTGACATGATTTTAAGAAGATTAATTCTCCTTAAGTAAACTGGGAAAAGCACTATGAAGCAGGTGTATTGATCCTCCCTCTTCCACAATTCAGCAGCTGCATAATGGAAAGTCTCTCTCATGCCTCCAGTCACTAATGTCTCATCTTTAGTCTTATCAATTATTCAGATGAGAACCGTACAACTTCAACATTAGCAACTGCAAACAGCCCTGGATCCCTCAGGCTGAATTAAGAGAGAGGAGGGGAATGGAAGACCATTTATGTGCTGCAAAGCTGGAAGCTGATGGCTTGTGCACAAGGAGATGCAACTAGTGTCTTTGCCAACCTCCCGCACCACCTCGGCTCTGTTTCCTCCACATCTCAAAACTTGTATCTCAAAATATAAAATGTGGGGTGTCATCCGTTACGACTGGCCCACATCAGTAATGTCTTTAAGTTGCATTACGCTCTCCATTATCACCCCTTTTACTCTGCCACACAAACACAGTAAAAAGTGACAGGGAGCCTCCAAAAGCAAGGCTGATCCTTGTTCAAGAGATGCGCAGCTACACAAACACCGCTGTCCTGGGAAGTGTTGCGTGCAAACAGGGACTGGAGAAAGAAGCATGTGGGACCAGGATCTGCACAAGCTAGAAAGCCTCTGTGTGTGCTTAACATCTGCAGCCCTGCAGGGATCTCCTTTGGATTTAACACTTGACCCCAACACACTGTAATAAAGTAATCCTTTAAATACCATTTCAGTGTGCATCATTCTGGAGTGCAAACCACTCCATTTTGTACATAGCGTATGCAGTTTGCACACGTGTAACTTCTATTTGAGCAAACATTCAGAAACAGTTTTCTCTTTAATATCTGCCAGATTAACTAAAAAACCTCAAAACTTTCATTTGCAGAAAGCTGTTCAGGCAAGCTATCTTCCGGAGGTGCGTAAGCCACTGTTCCTACTAGCCTGTGTAAATTAGTGCTAATAATTATGGCTCAAATTCCAAATCAGCTATTTGGTTTTTTCCTTAGCCAGGACTCTCTGGCATTTATACCAGTTGCTCCATTGCTCTGCTGTGATCAGTCCCATGGGTTTTGATAAGGAATTTGGGATTTTGCCTACAGTAAATGGAGAATAAAGGATCCACTTTGATGACCAGCTACTCACATGAGTCATCCCTCGTTCCAGCAATGCTGTCTGCGTGGTAAGTCTTCCCTGATGAGAGCAAAGTCTTCCCAACCCAACCCTGGATCAGCCAGTAAAACCCACATGCACCAGGAGCCTCCCCCTGAGCCCCGATCTGGTTAATCTTGGCCACTTGTTGCACAAACGGGTTGCACTTACAACGTCGATGAGCTGGGCAATGGACAAGCCGAAGCGGACGAGGACCACATCGGAAATGTTGGCGACGGGGCGGGACCACTTGTTATAACCAGAGAAGAGTTTCTTCAGGAGACGCTCCTCTGCATGAGCTCGGGTTTCCACATGACCGAAGGCTGTGGGGAAGGCATGGGCACATCAGCATGAAACACGTGCAGCTCCAAGTGCCAGCACAGCTGGAGCCTTCTCTGGCAGGGATCCCCAGGCTAAACCCAGCAACAGGCAAGTAGGGACATATGGGAGGGTGATGCCACCCTAGTGACTTGCCTCCCCGCTCCCCCAGGTATTGCCATGTATTTCTCCATCTATTCACCCACCGCGGCCAGTTCCCAGTGTAGGGTTTCTATTGCAGAGCAGGATTGGTCTGCAGAAAGTGGGGGCATCAGCAGAACCATTTGAAAAACACTGCATGGGCCATTCTCCCCTTAATCTGGTTTAATTTTTATGGCCACTTCACAGCAAGTTTCTAGCACTGAAGTCTGCGAGCAGGAAAGAGGGATGCTAGAAGGGAAAAAACAAAAAGGAAAAAGCAGCCTTTTGCTGGGAGATAGGGATTTTGGATCAGATTTACACATAAAAACTGGCATCAAATGCATCAGAAAAAAAAGGCAGACTGAAATTCAGCTCTTCAAGCTAAACTTTATAGCTGGTCTTTCACAAAAATGATGGGGGAAGGAAGAGGATATGGGAGTCCACGAATTAGATAAAAGAGTGCAGCTTCCCTCAAAAATGACTTCAAAAGTTGGTGGCTGCAAGGAGCAGCCCTGACCCTGCATGTACACTACAGGAACCATTGGAGGTGCCTGTTGGTTATCAAAAATTAAAGCCACCTTTCTTCCAGGGGGCTTCCGGGGGAGCTGCGCTCCTGTGCGAGCTGCACGCAGATGCATCCTCCGCCACGGGCGGCGGGGAGAGGGAGCCGGGGGCTCTCCCCACATCTCTTGTGGAATATGGCTCCTACTTAGTCTTTAGCTGCCCTGGATTATACAAAGGGAAGCATTAGCTGAGCGCTGGCTGCACTCTCCCCAGCCGGAGCTGTAGCCCGGAGACACATTAACACACTTTACCCAGAGAAGAAAAACCAGGCAAGAAGCAGGATGCTGAGCCCCTGCCTGTATTCTCCCTCCTGTCCCCTTCCCCACCGCGGCTTTAACCCTTTCCCCATCAAATCAGGCAAGGAGCAGAAAATAAAAGCAAAGCATTGCTTAGCAGAGGCTGGTTTTTAGGGGACCTGCAGTGATGGGGCAGGAGGATGCAGGAGTGGGTGAAATTCCCTGTTAACAGGGTCCGGTCTTTACAGCATGCCTTTGAGAGGGATAAGGGAGAAAAGAGCAAAAGAGTGGAGCAGGGGTAGTAAAGGTTTCTCAAACTTACCAGGGAAGACGCTGGCACACAGCAGGAGGAGGAGGTTTCCTTTAGACACGAGAAATCCCATTGTGGAGCAGAGCTCAGGCTCTAGTACACAGAGTCTCCCATCAGGGCAACTTTTCCCCTCTGAGTCTCTGGATCCTCCAGCTTCATTCCCCTAAACTCCTTTCTCTCTCTCCCTTTCACCTGCTTCTGGGAAGGGATAATAGCTGAGTGGTTGGTTGTTTTTACTTTTCTCTTCTGACTGATTTCCAGCTCTTCCTCCTAGAAGGATGCTCTTCCCTGGGACACCAATGCACATACACTTGCAAGAGATCCGTAAGGGCTGCAGAAAGCTCCTGTAAAGAGACATGAAATGCACAGCCTCCCTGAGCTCTCCCGCTTGCTCCTCTCCCCTTCCTACGGGGCGGTTTGGCTGCTCTGTTTATTTGCTGCTGCTGCTGCTGCTGTTTTCACCCTTCCCCCAGCCCTTTGGGCAGCCTTTGCTCAGATTTTGCTGCTGATGGGCCACTGATTCCCACGCCAGCCCTTGGTGGAGCAGAGAGGGAGCACAGTATGTTTGTATATTTAATGTAGTTAGACCTGCCCACCTCCTGCTTAGGAGGAGGAGAGAATCTGTGCGCTCCAGCAAACAGGCTGCAGGGAGGAAAACTTTTAGCATGGGAAATAAAGGGGGGAGATCCAGACCCCAACTGCAGCCAGAGGTGGTGGATATGGGGCCATCTGTGATCTTTATAGCACCTGAAGCCCAAACAGTTCTTAATTAACCAAAGCTGTCTGTTTAATCTTGTCCAAGTGCCTTTCAAAATCACTCCTGTAGACTAGCAGGGTAATTAGCCTGGGAGGTATTTCTGGCCTGTGCATGTATGTTTGTTGTCAACAGTTATTGGGCTGATGAACCCACCCATGAGAACAGGGCTCTGCTGTGCTTGGTGCTGCAAACACATAGTACAAATACAACTATTAGTCTCTTCCCATAGGCAATATGCAAATCAAAGGTGAGATTGAGACAAGAGGTTACTTGAATGTATCTATATACTTGAACGTACCTTAAATATACCACAAATAACCCTGTTGAAGTTTTTGTGGAGGAAAGAATAATTCCTTGTGTTAGCAAGGAATTATCCCTCTAGCCCTTCATCTCGCATCCCTGATTCCTCACATGGGAGACATGGAGTAGAGCCCTCTCTGTTTCATTTTAAAACTAGCTTTGATATTAACAGAATTACTTCCACACGGATATCAAATGGATTTCATTTTCAGGCAAGGGTAATTTTGCCAGCTGCAAAATTAATCAAAGTCTGTTCTAATAATACTAGCTACATATTTTATGTATAATAATTTCCCTACTCCCAAAGCATCTCAAACATCTTCCCATAAAATAGATTGCTGGCTGAAAATGGAGACAATTAAAGCCACAAGAGAAATTAGGTCTGTAGTGAGAGTATAAATAACATCAGTGTAGTACAAACTCGCCTTGTCTTGTCTTTCTTGTCTCATCTCTTCCTCAACAGTTGTCAGGCTTTTGAATGACAAACCTCGCCATATTTTCCACTGGGTGTCTGGACTCCTGTATGGTTTCCCTGCCTTGCTTTCAGTGTGCTGACCCTCATTGCAGCACCTGAGCACCTGTGACATGCTATAAAAATCTGTAATGCTCGTTCCGAGGAACCATCCAGCATTAATTTAAGAAACAGCAGATGTGAGATCAAATTAACTTAAAGCTGAAGTGCAGGTTACATCCTGAGAGTCAGGTCCTGTGCAGCGCTGAGCACCTCCCCTCCCCACAGCCAGCAATAGGGTAGCAGAGGGGCAATCATTCCTCATCAGGGTAAAACCAGCACCCCTCAGGTTGCATACTGCAACCACATATTCCCAAACATCCATGCAGGAACCAGAAAAAAAGCTCTTTAAACCCCTTTCCTCTATGAAATCTGGAGGGAAGGGGGCTGCACCGCAGTTTGCACGCTCCTCTGCTCCTCACTGGGTCTAGCGCTGCTCCATTCGTACTCAGCAGCGATAAACAGGGAATCCTGGGTTTTAGCCCACCTAGTTCCAGCAACAAGCACCAGATAAAACAAATCTTACAAATTCCCAAAGGCTTAGGGTGGGAATTAGAATTTCTAAAGGCCATTTTTCAAGGAGGCTGGTACACTGCACAGGTCACACACTGGGCGACCAAACCCAAGGGATCCAAGATCAGCTATTCCTGTTTGAAAACCTTGGCCATAAATAATACAGGTATCCTTGACTACAGACCCTCCTGCACAGAGCTGATTCAAATCCCACGGACAAACCCCATCCATCTTCACCTTGCCTCAGTTTCTGTGCTGGCGAGCAAGGGAGCTGGCAAGCAAATACTGCCTTTGGATTAACCCTATAAATAATTTTGATTAAAAAAGGATTTCCTTCTTTTGGAAATTAATCATAAATCATCATCTCCTATAAGTGAAAGGTTTATCCCTCACCTCCCTGGCCCTGTTTTTATATGATGTGGGGAATGAGCATATTTTACACAGGTTTCTGTGCCTTGAAGTGACCTTGTTAAATCTCACTGCCAGTTTCTTTCTGCATCATTGGGCCATAACAAAATTTCCATCAGCTCCTGTGTGTATTTGGAAGGCAATGTCTTCCACTGGTACATGTGCAAGGCACTCAGTCTGAATGGGACAAAAGATGTCATTTAAAGGTTGTAATGAATTTTTATGGTGGGATAAAGCTGCGACTCTGGCCTGATTCTCAGGCATCCAGCTCTGAGTCTTCTCATTATTATCTTCCTTTGGCTGAAAAATACATAGATAGTTTGGATAATCCAGATGTTCACAAAAACTGAATGCAAACATCCCAGCTATTGAAGATTGTGGACCAAACGAAACAGAACTAAGGCAGTGTTTCCCCCAAGGTTTTCAATGAAATCTCAGACTTGTCCTTGATGTAAGGACAAGCCAGTAACAAGCTCGGGCTCAAGTGTTTTGGGGCAGTTAGTAGAATTCCATGATTTTGCAAGGACATGGTAACTCTTGAATCCACTGCCTTGCATTCTGCACTTTGGCATATATTTTCCCCATTTTAGCCCTTTCTAGTTCAATATGGAAAAAATTCAACTGCTCAAGGAGACAGAGGCACTAACAGGGAATCCTAGGACTGAATGTTTTCTCTCAGTTTGCCCTCTTTCTCCATGGTCTTGTCTTGGATGTTACTGCCAGCTCTCTAGGGCAAGCCCTTGGCCTCTGTTTATTTTGTAAAATGTCATTTGCATGTTTGAATCTACAGGAGTCAGACATAATAATGACAATATCTCCTGACTAGTGCCCTGTTTGGGCTTGACATGGGGGAAAAAGCCAGTTAATGGAATGCTTGAGAAACACCATCTTTGCATTCAGAGGTGATCTGATTTTTTTTTTTCTTGTCTCCGTTCCTGTGATAAAGATTTCTCTCTCCTGTTCCTAATGGCTTTGTCATCAACAGAGACTTCAGGTGGATCAAAAGCAGTAGGAAGAAAACCAACATTGAAGGAGGACATATCTCCTTTCAGTGAAATGTGCACTGAAATGAGCAGAGCAGAGCAGAGCACAGGGATGTGCAAGGCTGTTTCTCAGAAAAGCAGGCTCATTCTGCCTCTGGGGAAATCTGCAAGGTACTGCTGGCCTCACAAGAGTGATTCTGATTTATTCATATTTATTTCAGATTGTCTGTGAAGTGACAGAAGACTTTGAAAGACATTTTTAACTAAATCAAATGTTTTTACTGTGTAAGAGACTTTTGGCCATGCAAGAAAGCTGAGACACCTGCATGGAGTAAAAACAACAGAGAAAGAGCAAGTGTAGTAATGATTATTTCCAAAGCAGTAGATATGGTTATGATGGCCACGCTCCTCCCAGGCTTCTTTCTTTCTTGGAAGTTGGCTGTGGATTGGATGGGTTTCCCACCATAAAATACTACTGTAGCCTCTTATTATTTCTTGGAGCATCCTCATGGCAATGATCAGGCTCTGGGGGCAAAGGCAATGTCATGGCTTTACAACAACTACAGCATCCGCAGCAGGAAACCAGCTTTCCACTGGTGATGAGCAATGCATCTGACATGAGATGCTCCAAAGCTGCATCACCCACGTGATTCCTTTCTAGACTAGTTTCCATCACAAAGTGTACACAGTGAGCAGACAAAACCAGCAGCCCCTTGCCTGGCAGCCCAGTCCCAGGTACTTGGGGCCACAGCAGGCACATGTCCTCCAGCCAGGGCACCACAATCCAGAACCAGGGCAGCCCCCATGGTTCCCGCCCTGCAGAGATGCTCAATGGGGCATGGAGCAGATAATATATACGTTTCACAGCAGGGTGATATTGCTAACGCAACATCTCTCCTTCCTCTCTGTGAGTTGATTAAGATTTGAATCAAAGCACAAGAGCCCTACTGCATTAACCTATTGTGTTGCCTTGAAATCTTCATGCATTACTCAGCTAGGAGTTAAGGCAGCCCAGCACCCTGCAGGATTAGCTCCATAATGAAGCTCTGTGGAGCATCCAGTTATATTTACTTCTGGACAGGCTGTGCTGATGGAGAGCAGGGGGAATTCTTTCACCACCCCTGTCTCCTGCCTGCTTCCCACCTCTCTCTTCTCCAAAGCTGTGTAACATGGTGACGATCTTTTTCTCCAACCGTTGACTCACGGTGTCAACAAAATGTACTGATCCAGACATTTCTTCTTCTCTGCACTTCTCCTCTTCCTGTTCCTCACTGAGACATATCTTGGGAATTTCTGAATAAGTTTCATTATTAATAAAGCAACAAGAGGATTTGTGATTCTAGCTGTGCTAAAACAAAGCAACAAACCAAGTGACCCAATCATTGAAAACAGAATGGAAGCAAAGCAGCAAGTCATGGCTTCATTAAGGCTTTCAGCTCTATGACTGTTGAAGACCTCACGTTACAAATCAGATGAACCTCTACATCTTATTTGTAAATGTCAGGCTTCGTTGTAAAGAGCCTGTAAAGAGCAAGGCAGCTTTAGCTTCTCTTGAGATCCAAGAAGACAGATTTTTAAATTTGAGAACAGAAGCCTGCCTCTCCAGACAAGATCGTTCTCCAAGGATAGCTTTGGTTTCACTGCTCAGCTTTGTAGATCTAAATTAGGCTCTTGTCCTTCCTCACCAGAGGGCAAATGCTGCCCAATTTATTTGCTAAAGAAATCTGGAGTTGACTGATTGAGAAATCATTTTCCTTTTCTCTCCATAATCAGAACCTGCTACAGGTCACATCTTCCCAACCAGTACAAACCTGTCTGAGGACACTCCATGCTACAAGCAAAGCAGGGCTTGATCAGACCCACAGTGTAATTAGCCAGATGAGGTGGCTGAATAAGTTACAACCTCCCCCAAGCTTCTGGCCTGATGTATTAATGCAAAGTGAAATAAATCTGCTGAACACATGACTATGAATGTCAGGGGCTCAGTGGTGCACATACCGTCTGTCCAGCTGGACAACAGGAGCTGAGAGCTTCTCTGCCCACCTCCGGTTGAATTGGTGGAGCTCAGAGGTCCCACCCTTATTTGAAGCCCTTGGTCTCAGTGCATGTACAAAATCTAGAACAACACCCGTGCCAGGCATCAGCACCATGAGCAGAGGAGCATAGATAGCAGAGCAGAGCAATCCAGGTCTACTGATGTCTACTTCAAGTGCTCTCACCAAGGCTGCTCTGAGGGCAAGGATGAGAATTGCCAGAGGTAGACCCTGCTCCAGGCTTTGTCTTTGTGACTTCAGGCTTCAGTTTCATGCCCACATCAGTGTGAATGTGATCTGCGTCCTCTGTGCAAAAATCAGCATTTAAAAATGCAGTCAGTGCTAAAAACTTGGTCATAAATATTGTGCTTGGCAACAAGCTTTGGCCATAAATATTTCCTTGGTTAACCAATAGGAAATGATAGCTCTTAAATCTCAATTATAGTTGAGTAGTAACTGGCTCACGCTCCTTGGCACTGGGGTCCTGCCTTGCTTGTGTGGGAAATAAGGGCAGCTTTCCCACAGCTTCTGAAGAAACCCCAAAATGCTGATTTCTGGTGATTCCCAGATTTCAACACCATTTTGTCCTTCTTGAGTTTGGTAGAGCTAGGATGAAAAAAAAAATATATATATACATACACACATACATATACTTCCGTAAGCTCTGTCCAAAATCTTGCTGCAGTAGATGTTGTAATGACGGTTCTGTTCCAGCTTCTTATTTTTCCATCAGTCTCCTCATTAGTGGCTGGATTCATTCATACATAGCTGACAGACAGTCTTAGGATGTGAATTTTCAGAAGTACTGTCCAACAGGGGAGGAAAGATCTTTTTAGGAAATCTATGGAATCGGGAGTTGTTGAGTTGCTACCGTCCTGTCTGATAGACTGGGTATAATCAAGCCAGTTGAGATGACCTTTGGTACCTACTACAAAGTCTGTGTTCAAGGTTAAAAAAAATTTTAAAAAAGAGGGTTCAGAGCATCATCTTTTTATGGCTGCCAGACAAGCTGAGGCCACACTCACTATACTGGCTTTTGATCTGGGTGCTGCCTCTCTCCAATGTGCACCTGGGGAGGTGGACAGCGGGCCATCTAAAAGCTCCAGAAAAAAGATGCCATAATAGACTGAATTAGCGTCAAAGTTCCTTTCTCCCTTCACAAGCCCCAGCAAATCTCTTTTGAGCGACAGATAAGAAAGTCTTTTGATAACTGGGAAGGTAGCACCTGGTTTGTCTGTGTCCATCTCCCACGTTACTGGTACCTTCAGGCTCACATTTCTTTCTGCTCATTAAGACACATGCTTCTATTATTTTCCTGCTGACTGGCCTAACATGAAAAGAAACATCAGCCATCTGTTACTCCCACAGTTTTCTGGATCACAAAGGTTTTCTTGATTAAGGAGGAAGTTTTTCAAAAAGGCACCCATTTCTCACTGATTTCCAAAAACTATACTATCTTCCTCTAAAATTACAGCTTCTTTGCCTGCTTTCAAAGCAGAAGTCCTGCATAGTAATAACCCACCGGCCTTTACTTGGGTCCAGATTCATGTACAGCATGTCTATTTGCACAGTAACTACGTACTGCTCAATCTGAGGAGGGGAACACAAACACTTGATTTCAAGTGCCTGAATATCTTTGGAGGTCTGGACCATGCCCATCAAAGTATTGTCTCCAAACCACAGCAGTCTCTTGCTACTGAAGAACACTGTTATTTTTTGCAAAAATATTTTACTGCCACTTTACTATAATGTCCTGCCACTCTAAATATCCAAAAGAGTAGGGATATTTATACCTGTGATGTTTCTTATTTTGCCAGTGAAGATGATTGGGCTGGCATGACTACAATAAGTCCTCTCCCATCATGATGACTGTAGAGCTTGGAATTAGCTTGAAGATACTTTGATGTATTTTATTCCGGATTCAATTCTTCTTCATTTGGCATAGACTAACATCCCATATGGCCTATTGTTGGACCCTGTACCAGCTGAAGGGAAAGCATCTTTGATTGACACTTGAAAATACCAAGTTGTGCCTTTGGGCTGGCTCAGGCTGAAAATGCTTTTGGCAAATGGAAACAGTCATGTCATTTTTATTTCACCGTTCTACAGGAAGAAGACATTTTCTACACTGAGCAATATACATAGAAGTCTATTCTCTAAGGAGAAAAAATATTCTTCTTCTGATCTCCTGTAGCATATTTCCAACTGGAAACAGGTTTCAGATCAGACGTTTAGCTCTGAATGGAACTTGGGGGAGATAGAAATCCATTCCCAGCTCTGGCCTCCAGGTTCAAAAATCAAATGGCCTCCTTCCTTTACAGAACAAAACCCTTAGCCTGAATAATCCCCTGCTCCATGAGCTTGAAACCCTCACGTGGGACACCCACACCTAAGGTACCTCCTCTCATCTGTGATGATGGAAATTAAACCAAACTTTTGACAATGAGCTGGTGGTAGAAATTTGGAGAAATGGGCAGTGGCATATTTCTTCTTGTATACCATCTCCAGAAACAGTGGCATGTTTCTACTTACTTTCTTTTAAGTCCTCAGGACTATCCAGACCATCAGGAGTAAAAGTTCATCCATTCTTTCAGATTTTGGCTTTATGGTCAAGGGTGAAAATGGAAAAGGACCCTCCAGACTATTTCACACAAAAATAGGTATAGATAAATGAGCAGCAAATTAAAAAAACCCACCTTTGTTAGTGGCAAGGCTTGTGCTAACATTTTTCTAATAATCGTGATGAAAGCATTTTAGTGCAGTCAGAGAGGAGTTGGCTAATCTGTGGGCTGCAGCAAGAAGTAAAATTTGTGTAAAAGAAGAAAAGGCATAGGCAAATTAACACTGCTGCCTGTCCAGAAAGTGCTCACAATAAAGTGACTTCTCAAACATTCTCAGTCATGATCTTGTTACTGGCAGGGGAACCAAATCAGGCCCTTGGAAGAGAATAACACTGAAATCACAGATTATGTCCATTTTGTGCCATGAAAATTTTGGTGGATGCAGAGCTGCTCCCGTGTGGGAGCAGCTGAGTTTGATCCTATGGCCTAGGAATATATAGCATATAACAAACACATAAACTTCTTGAGCAGCACAGTTTTTAAATGGAAATCAGACAGACAGCTCCACACAGAACAGTAAAAATCAATCAAAAATAATCTTTTACAAAAATGCAATGCTGCCAGGACCTAAGGGCCATTTTGCTCTCTGTATTCAGACTTCTCCAGCAGAAGAGGTTCCTGTGGTGCGTCCTCTCTGCTGAAAAGAGATTTCTCATTTTGTCCTTAATGAAGACTCAAATCATTGAGCTGAGCTTTGCTTTGTGCAAGGAAAAAAGTGCTGACCACTTAACACAGAAACAAAAGAGCCCACATCCATGAGTCATACTCCAACAAGTAAGAGGTTTTCATAAAAATCACAGGATTAAAACATGAATATGAGGTTCTTTTCAATCCTCTTTTGTCCCATTTTGCAGAGAGCATACACTTCCCTTCTTGACCAAGAGTTTTTACAGCTATAAGAAAGAATTAAAACCCAGAGCTTCTTAGATGTTTATTTAACTTCAGTAGCTGATGCTGTTGAGGAGACGTTGCAAGACCTGCAATATAACCCTGAGACCTGGCAGTCCCAGCTCTCAACCCTTTACCCAGCATCAGTGTTCAGCCCTCTGCCAGTGCCATTGCTGCATCATTTCAGGGGAGAAGCAAGCTTAGAAAGCCAAATCTCTAGCCACATTTCATCATGGCTTGTTCTACTCTGGAAAATGGGTTTGCTGGAACTGTGGAAAACTAGATTTGAAAACCCGTGTGCATTTTATGTTGCTGGGGTTTGCTATTTTTTATTTTCTTCTCCCACGAGTGAAGGAGCTTTGGAAATCATGAAAGTGCTTCACTGAGGGATATTTGCTTCAAAGGACCGTGCCTGTGATCAGACCCAGCCATTGTTTGCTCCTCGATTCAAAGGAGGCAAAACAAATGTATAAATTATGCAGGCAAAAATCAATGAGGCTTCTGAGCAGGGATTCACTGAAACTGGTTTTGAAGGCAGAGAGCCGCTCAGCTCTGGTACAGCCAGTGACTCATAAATACTGATAACAACAGCCCTGCAGTTTATTAAAAATCAAGTCAGGTCCCATGCAGAAGTGATGTTATTCTAATACCACAATCGTTTCACTAAGGTGTAAATTGCTAGGTTGCAAGGAATGATGTTGCCTGAGGCAAGCTATCAGTTTTGTGGAGGGGGCAGGAGATCATTTGTGAAAGAGACAGCACAAGAGCAGGCAAGGAGCTGACAGTCTGAATATATCCATCAGGATCCCAACTGTAGCAACTAAAGCTTCAGTCAAAGACAATCATTGCTAGGATACAAGCAAATCTGTCCAGAGCCATAGCAACAACTTATTACAAGCAATTCCCCAAACATTCGAGGGGATGGTTCACCTTGTTCAGCACCTCAACTTCTTGGTGTTTATCCAAGATATAAACAACTTTACCCAAATAATCTAGCTGGCATCCATGAAAAATCGATTAAAGGGGAAAGCAGACATCTGCAGAAATGGTCCCTGCAAAGACTTCTGTGAGATCCAAGGGCATTATCAGTGCTGGTCCCAAGGCAGGAGCTCAGAGCCACACACATCCTCTCCTTTATGCACATCAAGTTGTGCAGCCCTGGCAAGGCTCTCCTTGCCCCTCAGATGCCATAGCTGTCTTTGGTGGAGACTTTAGCCCCATATAGGGAAACACTGCACCAAAAATGTAAATTTATACCCCATTTCTAGATAAACCGTTGGGTGTTTAATGCAGCCAAGGCTTAGAGATGGCCCTTGTCTGGCTCTGGGCCCTTGGCCAGCTAGGGACATCCTTCACAGGGTAGGTGACAGTAGGGCCTGTCCCACCACATCCTCCTGCATGGCAGTGCTGGACACAGTAAAGATACCCATGCAGCTGGCAGGATAAGAGTTCATAAATGCCAAGGCCCTAGTACAGTAAAAGCACATCAGAGGCAGAGCCAGAAGAAATCAATCAAAGAAAAAGATGTTTTCATAGAAACCCTCCCATTTTGCCACCTTGAAAGAGCCAGAGAAGGCTTCTAATGCCATTTTGACCTGCCTTTTTGAGTGCTGCTGTTCACTGCCTCCTGTCTTCGTTTGCTGCTGTTAAAGTTCCCATCAGACCAGCACTGAGCTGCACCTGATAAGGGAGCACAGAGCAGTGTGTCCACCATGGGACAATACCTGTGTGTCAAGGGGTTCAGCTGCCACTGAAAAGGTGTTTGCGCTTAACAAGGATGATCCTTATGCCAAGGGCTAACCACGCCAGAGCAACGTTGTGCTTTGGGCATCAGCTGTCAGCAGGGATGGATGTCAGGATTTGTGGGAATCCCAAGCTCTGTTGCCCCTGTGTTGTGGTCCAGGGTGCAGCCACGTGTTGTGCTTAGACTGACTTGGCAAGATACTGACTCCTGCCAGGGTGGCTTAGATATCTTCATACCAAGCCAGAACAGGACAATATGTGCCCAGACATTTACCCGCCTCCATACCTGTACAGTGAGCCCTGACCAAAGGTGAACCTGGGAGGAAATCAGGCACATGGTGTTTCATGCCAAGGTAAGGGAACAGCACACTTCTGAAGACCTTCATCCAAAGGCTTTGGGGCAGGAACCACAGCAGTAAACAAGGTCAGGAACAGAGGCTGTGGGAATAGGAACAGGGTTACAAACACTTGCCTAGGTTTATTTGCCCAGGAAGGCTTCACATAGGTGGTGTGTTATCCACAGGACTCTCTCTAGCTCCTTTGTAAGCTCCCAGGCTGAGTTCTTTTAAAAACAGCTTTTAAAATATAATTCAATGATGTAAACAGTAGGGGAGTTCAGGGAGAAAGATGACTACTGGAGAAATCAGCTTTAACTCAGAGAGGCTGTGAAGGCTCTGAGACGCAGAGATCCATCCCAGCTGTGTGCAGCAGCAACACTGGCCCATCAGAGCAAGACACATGACCTGGCCTTGGGATAGTGGGAGCTTTGCTGGGCGCCTCCCACCTAGCTCCAGGCACTGATTCCATTATCAGACCATTCAATGGTGTTTTTAGTTGATTTTTTCCCCCAAGACTCTCAGGTACTCATTAATCATATAGTGACAGGTAACATTGTCATTGCTGTGCTGGGGCTTGACTAATTGCGGCACATTGAAGCTATGGAAAGGCTAATTTCCATGTGTGAAAGCCAAATGAAGGATCAGGGAAATGCCCCATGTTTGGTGGTGGTGGAGGATGTGAGAAAACATTGCCAGGGACTGGTGCCCAGAAAAGCTGAGATGCTGGTTGGGCCATAGCGTTTGGGGAATAGTGCTCCATAGGGAACGTTTCCAATGTCAATCTGCAAACGAAAGGGGCATTTCTGGGTCAGGTGCTGCCTGGAGGTGTCTTGGAGTTTGGAGCAAGGGAATAACCCCCTACCCATGGGATCTGTGCTCAGGGTGGCACAGCCACCCATGGACTTTCTTAATAAGGCTCAACGCAGTGCTTGACTCTGACTTTATCCCCTCCTTGGATAGGGAGGAACCAGTTACAGGGGAACTGCTCACATCTAAAAAGGCCAAGTTGCCGTACAGAGCAATGCTTTCCAGGGCAAAGACCTCCAAGTGCTGTATAAATCAGAAAAAAGAATCATGGGCTGAGCACAGACAGTCCCTGAGACACATCCTCCAAGGCATGGGGGCTTACTGAGAGCCTACACTTGGGAAAGCCAGGCCTGACAGCATCTCTTGGGGAAGCTGGGATGCTGCTGCTATCAAATCACCATCCAAAAATCAGAAATGGGCCAGCTTCAGTCCTAGGGCACTTAATTCCTGGCAAAATAAGACCCAGCACCAAGCAGGTCAATGATTTCCATGAAGATCCATGTTTTTAGGCTGTGGTCTGCACCCAGATGGTTCTGGCCATGCTCTCCTCACAGCTCACACTGCTCGAAGCAGCTTGATTTTCCTGCATTCCCCAGGCTTGGCACTTGCCCCCCACCTCTGACAGGACAGTCCCTTTCTATTGGGCCCCTGTTTTAATTTACCACCTCCCTTTCCTGGATCTGCTCTCCCAGTGAAGGACGCTGCATGTGAGGATGCTGCCTGTGAAGGATGCCATTTGTGAATGCAGCTGAGAGCTGGCCTTTAGGGGAGGAAAAAAATGACAATGAGAAAAGTCTGAATTAGTGAAGTGTGCACAAGGGAGGCGTTGTAAGCCTAATTAGAGGTAATTAGAAGACCTCCAAAGCAATCCACCAAAGACCTGCTGAATATTTATTGCCCTGTTATGCAGCTATTCTCCAAAAGACTGGCAGTTTTGGGGGGAAGGCAGTGATATATGTACTTTTAAAGAAATTATTTTCCAGAATTGCAGTGTGCTGCGGCACTTATGATTATTTTTTTTTTTTATTTTACAGGGAAGGAGAATGACTTTTCTTGGGATATATATGAAAGTTGAGCTAACCTTAATAAAAAGAAGTGGTTCACCTGCTATTTCTACAGTACTTTGGAAATACATTGAGGAATCAAGGTGTTATTTGTACCCTGGGCTGCATGTGGTATTCTGGGCTGGTTCAGGGAAGCCACTGGTTGTATCAGTCTCTCAGGAGAAGGGAAAAGTTTCTGGAGCCAGAATGTGCAAGTCAAACAGTGATACACATCACACAGTCACAGCAGCTGCAGATTTAATGATGCTCACATGTTTGGGATATGGGCCCTGAAACCATTAGAAGAGACAAGGCAAGGCTGAGTTGCTGGGTTTTAGTCTGGGCTTCCAAGGTAGGGTTTTGAAGGACTTTAGTGATACCTGTCTGAGCAAATGCTACGCATGAATAAAACTTTCTGAGCCCAACGTTCATGAGACTTGCTTGTGAATTGCCTTTCCTTTAAAACTACACATTGTGGAGCCAAAAAACCCATCCTATTTTTATGTCAATTTTAATGTAAATTTGTAAATCTGATATTTGTAGCTAAATTCAAAAAGAGGTTAAGAAATTGCAAGCAAATCAAACATGAAAACAAATCTAACCATCATCTTTAAAGTCTCACAATTTTAATCTTTTATCAGGATTTTGGAGGAATTGACACATGGGTTTGGAGAAAAGGCACTACACACAAGTCATCTCCCTCTCACCCAGCATCACACGTTGTCCCCAGTAAAGGCAGTACCGGCCTCATCTGCACTGGAAACCAGCACCCACGTTCCCGCATGAGAGACTGAACAACCAACACAGTCTCCATGTAAAGAAACAGCCATTGACCCTTACACAAGCACCTGTCCTTCCAGGGACATGAGGGGAAAAGCTTATGCACACTCGTGGTTACATAACCTGCAAATCAAGCCTCCTTTCAACATGCGTCTCTGGAAGACACACGAGATAAATATAGAGAAGGCAGTATCTCAGCTAATTAAGCTCTCACAAAGGTGAACTGCTGAAAGTTTAATTAGCTGAAGCACAGCTCGCCAATGTTTCTACTGCAAGGGTGTTTAAATCAAAGTCAGCTTCAGCTGGATCTAATTTGTAATGTACAGGAATCCAGAGGGGTGACTAGCCTTTCACCTTCTGCTGGAAACAGCACATAATCAGAAGCATAGGGAACATAGGGACATCATCAGGGCTCCTCTAGGTAATGCGTTACTTTTATTTTTTTTTTTGTTAAAATTATTCATCTGTTATTTAAGTGAACATTGCACATGTCTTTACTGAAGAAGCTAAGCTCAAAAATCCTATTGCTCATTTCATTTTGAGTTTCAGTTCTCGTTTAGTAGGAAAATGCTTACAGGGGCAGCAGAGGGTCATGGGGTATTGGGCGACTCTTTAAGAGTGAATCTCATGAGAGGGCACCCAGCTGAAGGTCACCTGAGCTACTGGTTTGCTTCCTCACAGCCTGAGCTTCTCTTAATGGCATTTTAAACAGAAGATTAATTGGAGTTTTCCAAGAAAGGTAGAAATTTGAGGCAGGGGAGAAGGGCTGTAAGTAATCCCTCCTGACTGTACCTTTCACCTTGTAACCACAGTCAGAGCTGCTGATCCAAGCCAAGGCTCTTCCCAAAGCTGGAGCAGCACTGTTTGCTCTACATTAGCAGTGTGGTGCAGGTACTTCCGCATGCAATAGGGAAACTTCATAAATCAATATGAGTGTTATTTTTAATTAAATCTTGAAACCATCACCTTTTCTAAGCTAAGGTGAAAGTACTAGACATCAGTTGAAGAGTCTCCAGAGCTTGAGAGCAGAAGTGTTCAAATGCACATGGAAAAGAAATAAATACATAGCAACTATTAAAATTTCCAAATTAGGTTCTTTATTTGCTGTGTCAAAAAACATAAATCTTCCTTTGAGAGTGAAGTATAGACTGTGACCAAAATTTCTGGAAGCTCACGAACTTTTTTCCCTCCCCTTAAAGAGGGAAAGTTCTCTGCTGGCTGCCACCAGCTCTGCTTTCCCCCTCTATGGTCAAGTCACGTACCCTTGCTGCAAAAGCATTGCCTCCATCTGAGACCCACACATTTACAGGGAAATAAGAGCTTGGAGAGTTTCAAACAGGTTTATAACCATTTCTCCAAATTTGGCCTCTTTTTGCCTCTCCAGTACAACCCACTGTGATGCTTCCGTTCTGGCACCGTGGTGCCTCTTTCTCTGTCGCCGCTTGTCCCACAAGGCTCTGAGCCAGACGATGGGAAGCTCAGCAGGAGCAGCCAAGGAGAAGGGAAGGGCAGAGACCATCATCAGGCTTCTTGAGCCAAAACCTGCTAAACAGGACGTCCATGGTTCAACATCAATTATCATTTTCTATGGATGGAAAACCAGTATTTTGCTAGTTATTCTTCTATGAACAAACAGACTCCTTAGCTGGGCAGACAGTGGCTATATAAATGGATCAATTTAAATATACAGCAGTAAAAACATCTCTTCCCTCCCTTCTTTCTTAGATTTAAAATCAAAAGGGTATCTGAGCTGTTCTGGTCTACCCATATGCAAGCTCTTACCCCACAGTAAGTGAGAGTTAATTGGAAATGGTTTGCCATGGATGATTTAAAAATATTTTTTCTAAAAGCAAACCTTGTGAGTCTGGGGCTGTCCTAGACTCAGGTAATTATAATAATGTTTCTCTCCTCTAATTTAATCTTATCCACAGCCCTTTGATTCCACAGTAGCATCTTCCCACCAGTATCAACAAACAATCAGTGTTTCTGGTGAAACTTCTTTATGCTTCTTTTACTTTAAAATGAACAGAAGGTATGGCCTCCTAAAAAAAAAAAAAAAATCAAAAAAAGGAGACAAACAGAATATGCTGGTAGGAAGGAATTACAGAGTGCCTGGAAAAGAACAATTAATATCCTCTGTGAAGCTGAGTTAGAGCCACAAAATTCATTTGTATCCTAACAGGATTTTCCTTTGTAAAGGAAAACATGAAATATAAATCAGCGATTGACATTTCTCCTTGGGGAATAAGAGAGAAAGAGTGACACATGACAGATGGCAGGAAAGTGACAGTACATTTTGCAGAGATGCTCAAATCATTTGTTGACAAGGAGAGTTTAAAAGCTTGAACAAAATGAGATATTTCTGCTCATGCATTTAGTCAGCTAGTGCTTAACTGGTTTTGTGATGAAGGCAGAAAAATGCTATTTAAAGTTTATGAAGACCTGAAAAAAATAGCTCATGGAGGATCATTTTCTTTAAAGTCCAAGTTGTGAAAAAACGATAATGCATTGGCATAACATTTTCTCCAGGATAAGACTTGAAAGCCAGCACAGGAAATAGGTTAAATAAACATAATTTTACTGTCATAAGAAATTATAGATTTGCATTTTCCCTAAAGATCTTTTATTTTTAAGCAGGCAGTAGAAACTCTTTAAAGCCTGACTTTAAAAACCCCATATATTTATGTATGGGATGTATGTGTATGTATATTTATTTATATATATAAAAACCATATCTATTTGTTTATATTTAAATATATTTTCTTTATTTTCACTCACCGAGAAGGACACTAGAGCCTGAGCAATGAGGAACAGTGAGAGGAAACTTCGAAAGGTACCAAGTGGGATATGGGCAAATGAAGTGGAACCAAGCTTCAGAGTCCAGTCCACCTCTTCTAGAGAGGTTTCTCAGGAGTCCAAGAAGACAATACAACTCCTGCATTTGTATGTGCGAACCAGCTTTGAAGATACTTGCAAAGCCCAGTCTGACTAGAACTAGTCTGAATCATCCCAGGCTGGTTTCCTGTTAGAAGAGAAGAACGCATGTCATTGACTTCAAAAGCTGCGTGAAATTGTTCCTTGCACGCTAATGGACAATTCCTATTTAGTGCTGGTTACATGTTCCTACCACAGCCATGGTAAAGCTGAGCTGACCAGTACCAAGAGAACATTTTATGTCCAGAAACTGTCTTAGGAGATAACAAATATGATCAGGCAATTACAAGTGGTGGTTTGTAACAGTCTGTGATGTCAGCAGTCAAGTGAAACCCAACAAATCGTTATGTGTGCCTCCAGCCCATGGGGACATATGTTATCCCATATGATTAGCTTCTCTGTGGACTCAGAGCATGCATCCGGTCAGATAAGAAAACCTCCCAGTTTAATCCAGTGCCACCATTTGCAGTCACTTTATGGATGATCTACGTATCTTAGGGATAAGTCGTCTTCTGCATGCAACAGTTGCCTCCAAGGACCGCTCAAACTAGCAAGCCAGCCCTCCTACAGCATTTGCTGGCAACAACCTGCTATGACCATGTGTAAGAGCACCATCTGGTGACTCTTCCCACAACAAGAGTATCTCTCTTCTTGCAACCAGTAAGCAATAAGTGGAAATGGAGCCTCCAAAACCAAACGCTGCTTGCAGTTATGCACCATCCATCTGGCCAGGCAGGAACAGGGGATTCCCTGACAGATTCCTACTGGTGCAGCTGAGAACAGAGCCTGCTCCTCTTGGTTTTAAAAAGCGGAAAGTCCTGTACATATAAAAATAACCAAAACCACTGCTACTACCTGCCTCAAGTTGTATCAAGAGTCTTGTCACATCCACCACCCCACTTAGGTTCATCTCCTAGCTGCCGTGTCTTTTCCAGGGCCGTTAGAATCTAGGGCAAAGTTCCCTCTCTTTAACTGTGCCAGCAACAGATGTTCCTTGCCGCATGAACTCTAGCTAATTTTTGCCCCCCTTTCTCCTTTCAGGAGTTTGTTGCATTATTTACTGGATGCCATGGGGAACACTGGACTTTGTCATTTCCCTTCTGCTCCATTCTCCAGAAGCTTGAAAATGCATTTTACTGATTTTGCCTATTCTGAAAACATGGGGTTCTTTTGGTTCTGCCAGTAAAGACCCTTGCAGGCTCCACTATTGCATGAAGAGAAAAAATGAAGTGAGTTTGTTTTGAGCAGGACTCTGGGGTATTTTTGTGTGTTTATTCAGGAGCTTTGATTCCTGCAAGCTCTGCATGAACCGGACCATAAGCAGATGGTTTCAGCAGAGCTGATCTTGCCTTAGGGTAGGTGAATGGACTAAGAAGTCTTCCAAGGTCTGGAAGTTCGTATCTCCCTCTCTGTTCCAGGGACACAGCCACACAGCAGGTGCTTCCCAGGAGTTTCCTTTCAAATGTAGACATCATAAGCCCCTTCTTCCCTGAGCATCTTCCCAGCCAACAACTCCGACTGCCTTCACAACATCCTCCCCCCAGCAGGGAGGCTCTTCCACCCCTTTCAGTCATCTTATATCCCATTGGATGGATACAAGGCAGCAATATTTCAGCCTGATGACAGGGAAAAGGGCTTCTAACAAAACCTGTCAGCTATCGAGGATAACCCCTGCTATCATGCCTAGCCTTTCCCTATCCTGAATACACATCATTGCACACTAACTGGACCTCAGATAAAAATCAAGCTTAGCAACCAATAAGAAAGCATAAACTCTTGCTAGCAAATCATGGCATAATGGTGGAGCAATTGCTTACTCCTCTTGATGACAAAGTCAGCTACAAGCCACTGATCCAAGTGAAACCTTTGCCCCAAAACTGTGCAGACAAAAAGGTGGGGAAGCCAGGATAAGAGCTCAGCAATTCTTGACTTCTGGCTGTATTCAGACACACTTTGGAAAGCACCCCAGTGTAACACATATTTGGGGGGAATGAATTATAAGAAAGACAAGTGAAAAATGACCTGTGCTGTATTATGCTAATGTTTCAGTTCTTTCCAGAAGCCTGGGATGCTGTGATGGCTGTAAGGAGGCTTCATTTCTTGATAATTCTTAAATCTGTCTGAGATCTGTCAGGGTCGATTTTTGGCACTGGAAGCCCATTTTACCCACCCAGCTTATTTGGTAGGGGTACAAAACAGAAATAAACTCATTGCTTTGTTCTTTTCTTCCCTAACAGAAGTCTCAGCAATTTATTTAGATAAAGTTGGATGAGGTAACCCATGCCAGCCCTCACTTAGGGAAAGGTATTGAACAAACCAATAGGAGTAAAAGGTGTTATTCATCACCCTCACACTTGCTATGAGGCATTACATTTTATTTTTGCTGGAGTCTTGGCTTTAAATCATGCTTCCATTATCTGTTTGCTGTGACTTAGCAAGGAAAAAAATTTTTAAGCCCAGCCCAAATATTCAATAGGACTTGGGCAGCAATAGCTAAAACTAGGTGCTAAAACCAGCTAACCACACTTGTGGCTAATCTCCTTCTACATTTCAGCACACACAGTACTTGCAAAACATCTAACAGCTTAACCCACAGTTTGTCACAGCCCAGGCCTTAAATTTCAGTCAGTCACCAGCAATAGATTAAGGCTTTGATGGATTGGTTGATCTGTTCCACAAGTTCAGCACTAAAACCAGCAGGTGATGGATGGAAACTGGTTCATCTGCTCCTTTCCTCATGAAATTTAAAATTGCAAATGACCAAGAACAGACTCCAAAAAGAATATTTTTCAGCTTTCAGCAGAGGTCATGTGCTCTCTCCACGTAGAAGAGAAAAATCATACATCTAGGTACTTTGAAATACAATGTGCTGTGAGCTAAAAGTACTCAGACAGGACAGGGACAGTGGGACGTGCACATGGAGACCAGCAATGGGTGCTTTCTCACTTGACAGCTGTATGACCAACCTACTCGACTTGTGCAGCATGACGCAAATTTCAAACCTAACACTTAAACAATAATGACAATAATTAACAGGAATAGTTGACAGCCTCTGCCTGAATACACTCATATCCACACTTAGTCCGGAGTGGATTTGAAGTCTTGAGAAATGTGGGACCTTCCTCATAAGAGGATCATCTCTGCGCAGGATCTGCTGCAGAGCACAGCTGAAGGTTAATGCTCCACCTCTTTAGAGAGAAAACAGGAGACTGGAAAGACTTTAGTTGTTGAACTTATGCAAACTCTGAGGTCTGGCTTAATAGGGTTAACCAAGCTTCATATGTTTATGGTGATGTGCATGGAGAGAATGCATTTTTTAGGGTTCTTAACCATAATACCTGCTTGGTTGGGATTATCAAGCAGCAGAGAACTGTGATTTCTGTATGTTGCGAGTATTCAGAAATCCTGGAGCATTTCAGAGGAAGGGCCACACTCAGATGTGAGCTGCTCGTTCAGGCTGAGCTGAAGAAGATTCCTAATTCTTCCCCTGTTGTATCCCAGTTAAGTGGTATGTTGGCTCAGTCTTTAGCAGAGGAACTTGCTGAGGCCAGAGGGTCAGTGCAGCAGGGACATAACCTTGCCTTGCAGGAATGGGCCATTTTAAACAGTTCATCAGCCATTCCCTCACATGCAACAACAGCATAGCAATGAGTTGCTTCCACCATTTCCTCTCCTTTAAAATACTGTATTTTTATTCCAGGGACTGCCTTACTTCCAACCTCATAAAAGAAATTTCAGCTCAGGCTGTGAGATGAAGCATCTTCCCAGAAAGTATTGGGATCACCCCAGGAAGGGACCACGTATCCTTTAAATTGTCTTTTGGGCTGGCACACCTACTACTTACCCTCCACATGACAACGATGTTAGCTGAAATCTCCTAGGATGGCTCTCAGTACTAAGACATGGCTTTCTAAGTAAGCACTGAAGTCTGGACAGGTCTTCTCGTGTGTGCGTTTGACAGAATGCATGAAATTTAACTGGAATTTCAGTTTGCTTGATGTAAGCCTTCTGTACATACAAAGTACATTGCTCTGACTACACCTAGTCACAGACACAGAGAAGTCAGGGGTAGCCATGGTGAGATCCTGAGGGGGCTCCTCCAGCCCTGCCCCAGGAGCTGCTAGGGGGCTGCAGTGGGGTTTTACTAGTGCTCTGTTCAGCAGTGCTAAGGACAGGGCACAAAAGATGAGCAGAGGCAGAAAAATTGCAATAACACACAGCCTACAGGTTAGGAGAAAGCCATGCCTACAGCAGGGAGAGGTTTCCCCAGCATCCATACGGTTTCAGAGAACATCCATGAAATATCCAGACTGCTAATTCCTCAGTGGCAGAGGTAAGAAAGAAACAATCAACTTATTCTATTCATTTTGCTAATCCAGAAGAAAAATTACAATTTTACAATTGAAGTGCTGCTCACAGGAAAACACCAGCTACCTCTCCAGGACCAGGTGAACTTGTCCTGCATAATGCAAAAGGGCAGATACATACTGAGCTCCTATAGGAAGGCACCTAACGAGCATGGTTTAATATAAACCAGGTAACTGTGGAAGGGAATGGTTGCTGCTAGGGAAGAGCTGTCTTTATAAGCAAGGGAGAATGTTGGCTGAAAGCTTAAATATCTTAGCATAGATTCATTTCCTTTTACTCAGTATATTAGGAGTCAGGCAGAAGATCAAGCTAAGCTTCCTATTAGACCTTGCTCTATTCTCCTTCTCTTAACTTTTCAGTTAAGAAAAGAAAAAAGAGAAAGGATAAGACTGGAGAATGGTAATTTCATGGGGAACAGCAGCTTAGAGGGCATGAAGTGAAGACAGGAAAAAGCTGAAAATATGAAGAGTAACATTGCAGATCTTACGCTTTCTGAGTGCCTAGTTGATATCACCTAGTCAGAGGAGTCTGCCTTTTCTTTTCCGCAAGCTTTTCTCCCTAAAACCTGTCTTCCCAAAATTTTTCTGTTTTTTACAAATGAAATGAGGAGAAAGCTGATTCACAGAGCTGCAGCGGTGTCTTTTCTGGAGGGGTCAGTACAACCTGAAGCCCTGTAGGAGGGACAGACACCAAGGAGAAAGCACTTGAGTTTCTAGGGATGGACTGCATGAAAGAAAATAGGTCATACCTCAAAGAAATGCTTGAATTTACAGCAGGAAAGAACAAACTGTGAACCCCTGTGCTTGTGGCTCAGCATGAAGTTGAAATTGGGGGGGTTGCTAACAGAAATGGAAAATTACCATTGCTTTTGCTGCATCTCATCAAGGTGACAAGCATCAGCCTGCTTTTCAGCAGCACCATCAAAGGAATAAAGTCGGGAGCATCTCTCAGCATGGACAGCCTGCTGCTCGCTCTGCATGTGTTTACTGCAGGGATAATGACTCCTTGTCAGGACTAATTCTGTAACGGGAGTGACAACCATTTAGGGACTGAGTGGTGTCATTAGATGTGGCTTGCACACTCTCCCAGCTACTTTTGCTTGCAAACTATGCCATGTTGTCTTTCAAGATGTGTGGGAGTGGATGGGGGAAGGAGGGAGTGCAGTGGGTTATCTGTTCCCAAACCTTTCTAACAGTGTTTGGGCAGCGGCAAGTTACTGCAGGCTTAAAGATTCACTCGGGGAGGCATGGAGAAGAGAAGCATGTGCATGGAGAATGAGGAAGCCACCCCAAATCTACTCTTCATTACAATGCACGGGTCCCTGATCTCCCCCATGTTGCCCTGAGCATCTGCACATGTCAATGAACAGGCAACTGCTCTTGGTAGGAAATTAGCTCTTTTTCTGCACAGCAACACTTACGATTTCTCACACACACAGAGGACTACTGGATCCCTGTTTCCATATCACTCTCGTGTTACTTTTTTAGATTTAACAGTACAAATTTGTCCAGGGTTTCCCTCCTGGAATGGCAGAGGAGGGCACTGTTAAACCCATTGCAAATATACTTTTTGATGATAGCTAAAAAAGAATTGGTATTCTGAAGTAAGTTGTCCCCTGGTCAAATATTCATCACTTATCATTATTCACCTTGGAAAATAAAGGCTGTGGCAGCTCTCAGATACTCACGCCTTAGCGGTTGGCAAGATTTTTTTCTTAACAAGGGCTTGACTTTGATCAAGGGCAAAAAAAAAAAAAATGGAAGCAGAGCAAGCTGCTGTTCCAGCTGGAAATGCAGTTGTGCTTTTCATTTTTTTGGGTCTGGTCTCTGGCTCTTACCCTGAAGCAGCATACCCGTGTGGGATTTGCTGGAACAACAGTCTTTCCATGTCATCTGGACTGGCTGAACTTTGCACACGTCATCTTGTCAGTGGGATACAAGGCTTGCTCTTCCTTCAGACAGAGAGAAACCAGTATAATGGAAGAAGCAGAAAGGGTAAAACCCAGCCAAATCCTGAAGCAGCCTGAGCAGGACCCCCTTGGCTTTGTCTGAAGCAACGCTCACCACAGGTCAGCATCTCCTTCTCTAATGCTGCTGCGTGACCAGCAAAAATCCACTTGGTCACAGCAGTTGGAGAGCTGGCTGTGTCCTGACCACAGGTTTCAGACAGCATCAATGCCCAATTGAGTCTTTGCCGTCTATTGGGCGGCTAATTTGTTCTGATGACAAACGAAGATGTTTCTCCCTCTCCCCCCGTAGTTAGCCGTTCCTTAAAATAACCTTTTTTTTTTTCCCACAGTCATGCTCAAAAATGGCTAAAATGAGTTGAAATGACTGAATTGATTTGGGGAAGAAGGTTAATCACATTTAATTGTATGACACGTTTGAGTCTTGCTGCAGTGATATGGTCTTATGAATCATATTCTCACAGGATATGAAAGAGTTGCACCAGCTTTATATAACAACAGGCATTTGGACAATAAATCTCCCATATATTTTACCTGGATGGCTCTACAGATTCCTGCAAACACTGTGCCTGCTGATTTTTTTACATTTTGGGGGGACATTTGGATTCACTTGCACATAAAATTAGTGTGGCTGATGTCAACAGGAGCTATTCTTAGCAGAGAGCAGGCAGGCTAGGATTTTAAATACCTACACATATGTTAGATGGAATTCATGTCAATAAAATATTTCAACCTAGTCTTGGCAAAAAAACCAAAAAGCAGCAACAAATTATTGTTTTTTTAGTTGTTAGATGAAAGTTAGAGTTATACAGTGCTGAAGGTAAAGGGTGGAAGAGAGAGTTGCTGGGCTATCTCAGCAGACCCAAGTTCTCACTCTGCAATAACAACTTATGGTGCTGACATGCTGTGGACAGAAACCTGAGGGCAAGTCAGCCCTGTGAGGAGAAGGATGCATCCGAGGGATGTGAAGTGTGAGGTCCACGTTACTGCGAGTGCTGACATGTGTGATGGATGGGCAAGAAGTTCAAGTAAGTGTAATGATGGATTATGAAATCTGTCTTGACTGTGGGAAGAAGAATTGCCCAGGTGCTGAAAGGAGAAACATCCAGGGTGCTGCAGGGAATGAAACCTTTTATTTTTGTCACTGGAGCCACGCCAAAAGACTGTGTTTAGGATCTGCATGTCAGAGAGACTCTTCTTTGTCCAATTTCTTTTCTGTCTCCTGGGTGGTGATTGATTTACTGACCTTGAGCCTATTGCCTTGCCTTGTGAACAGTGCACAGACTTCCCTGTTCCCCACTCTTTGCACAGGCTCTTACCTTTAAGATATCTTTTCATACATAATCCAGGAATCTCATTTTAATTCAGTACAAAATAACAAGTGAGGGAGAAACACCTCCATTTATTTATGTCTCAAGAGATGAAAGGCAGGGTTTTGCTGTCCTAGGCAATGTGAAAACAGGTAGGGAAAAAGTCTTCTTTATAAAATAAATGTGTCACTTCTGAGGGCAAAGGGGGCTCAGTTGCCCTAAAGGGTTTTCTTCCAGCTGTGCTGTGAATCCCAGGGAAGGATGGCATCTTGCTGTACCCCTGCTTTGGGCAGAGATGGTGTTTTGGAAGATGAAGGGGCTGTGGATTTCCCTAGGGAAAAGGGAAGAAGGTGGGAATTAAACTTTGGCCTCTGCATCCCAATGCATAGCCCTGAAACAGCAGGTCATTAAAAATAGCTGTTACCCTGGTTGTACCTACAGACCAGGTTGGGCTTGGCATCAAAGGGAGATCAGCCCCATCCAGATGTACCTGTTGGGCTCTTTCTGCTGAAACTCTGGGTCCTCTCACCCCCCACAACACAGCCTTTTACTTGTTTGGTCTTAATCATTTTGCAATCTCACTTTCTGTCTCCCCTCCCCCCTCCTCCATTCCCTTTCTTTTCTTTCCATCTTTCCCAGCATTTGACCCCCTCTCTCATCTCCCTTTCCCTCTCCCCATCTCAAATTGTCCTTCCTTTCATTTCCCGATCACTCTAAATCCTTTCTGACGTCTGAGCTTTTGTTCTGCTTTCTCCTCGCCCCTGCTGGGACCTACACTGCCTTTTCTCTATACGTGCATGTCTATACAAATTCAGTGTCTGACAAAGCATAGAAAAATGCCCCTCTGAGACCCGTTTTCCTTCTGCAGAACAGACTGTCCTTTATGGCAAAATAATGACTCAGCACTGCCAGGGGAGAAGGGCCATATTTACTTCTCAAGCGAAAAAGGGATGCAGATGAGCTGCCCTAGCTTTGGACTGAATCTGTGCCTAGAAGATGATCTGATGCTAGCAGATGAAAACAGCAGTGAGGCAGGGAGATGAGAAGGAGGAGAAACGATCCAATAACATAAAATGAACATTCAGCTTTGTTTCCCTCTGCCCGCATGGACCACAGGCTGGACGACAAGCAGCCCCTCTATTCCTCTTCCCACTACACGCATGCAAAGAAATTCCATGGGGCTGGCCCATTCCATTTGTGTAACTGTAATCACATTACAGGGAAAAAAAAATTGGGGCATTTGAGCTTTCAGCCAAGCGGTTCTTGAATGGTCACTTGTCACCTTGATGCCAGCATCCTTTATCAGTCACTCTATGCCATGGAATTCTACCTTGAAGACCACCATCTACATCTTTCAACATTGCCCACTTGAACTGGCTGGCAGTTTCTCTCTGACACACAGCATTTTATTTTAAGCAAGAAGAGTCATGAAATAGTTATCCTTTCTTGGGGAAACTAGAAATTGAAGTATGCAACATTTTTGCATTTCTCTTCCTCCCCCAAGTGTCTGAACTGCCCCCTTCACTCTCTTTGGGATCAGAGATCTGGTCAGGAGTGACGAGCAGTGGTAGGTGCATCCTCACTTTACAGATACTGGGTTTTCTTCGTGGTACAAAGGCATGGGAGTCTCTGCTGGTGATTCTCCTGGTGACACAAAAACCCTCTCAGCTCCTGCCCGTCCCCACAAATTCACCCTGCCCATCTCTGTGTCCCCATATGCCTTGCTGGCCCTGTTGGGTTTCCCCAGCATCAGTTCTGGAGACAAAGATGAGCTGATAATTGCACACTTTCTCCATGGTTTTCTTCTCTTATGCTATAAGAAGTAGAAAAACACCCCGTTGTCATGAATTTGACAATCACTGAACCATCTACTCATTATCTGTTGTGCAACTTCTGTGCCCTTGGCATCCTTTAAAGACAGATTGCCCTTATCTGTCACCAGTGGCAAAAGTGGAAAAGCCCTACCAGAGTTTCCTGGTAGCCATGTATGGGGATGTACTGGGAACAAGCTGATTTCACCCACACAAGATAATAATAAGGCTATGGGAGGAGGTGATTAGTGGAACAGATTCAAAAGGCGCCCTGCTGAGTCTAATCTGTCTGTTGTCATTCTGATGATGCTGTTAGGTCTAAACAGCCAGAGAGTGAGCTAGCCATGAATTTCCATGGGGTTTATGTCAATCTTCTGACTTTTCATTTTAATAGTGGGGTTTTTTATTTATTTAACGTATAGCATTGGGCCTGGCTTGGGTTGTGGATAATCTCCGCTTAGAGCTTTTTGATCCATTTTCCAAAAAGATTATTTTAATCTCTTGCTCCCTTCCCCCAGCCCTTTTCACCACACTAGAGGATAATTATTTATCCTCTTGGCTCACCTCACTTTTACGAGGCCACCATTTAATACTTGCCAGATGCTAGAAGCAGAGGAATCGGGGGTCAGCTTTTGTGCAAGAGATGCAGTATGGCACAGTAGCAATGATTTGAGACATCAGGAGAAAAGAACTAAACCACAATTTAAGTAAAATACTGCAAAACACAGTTTTCTTGGTTGTTTGTATCCTGAGCCAGGCAGAGGCCAGGCTGACCCTGGCACAGTTTTGAGCAGTCCCTGGGATGCTCTGGTGTGCTGTGACAAGTTGTTCTGCCAAGCAAGCAGAGCACAAGCAAAGAGGCAAACCCCTCAGCAGAGCCAGGCAGGTCCACAGCACCCAACACTGCCGCCACTCCCTAAATTTTGCCTGCAAAGAAAGGCAGCATCTTAGATCTTCTGCCTCTTCAGCTGCTCAGTTTTAACAGCACTGAGTTTGTCCTGGAAGAAATTACCATATTCATATGCAAAAGCCCTAAACTGTCCCAGAATGACAGTCTGTTTTTTCCTTTAAAGGCTGCTTTAAAGCCACACACTGGAAATGGCTCGGTTTGGTGTTCAAGCTGAGGATGAGGGTGAACGGCACAATCTCAATCCACATAGAGCTGGAAAGTTTGTATAGGGTGATAAAGGGAATTGGAAACTTCTCATCAAAAATATGATTCAGAATATTTTATTTTCCCTTTCTCCTCCTGCTGCTTTTGTCTTTAGCAATCCTCCTCTTCCTACTCGCCCAGTCTTGGAGGGTAATTTGTCTCTTCATGGCTTGTGGAGGCTACTTGAAAAGCTTCAATTAGTGAAGAAAGGTTCTGGCCCTGTATTTGCAGCACTTCCATTTCTTGGTTTTTCTGAACCTCTGTCTTCACGGGGATAACATACTAATCTTAATTAGGAAGTGGAAGAGGAAAAGAGGGGCTTTTTAGTCTGCATTATTCAACTTTGATCTGACTCATTCCCTTTCATTCTGGAAGAAAATAATTTCAAAGTCTTCCAGGAGCCTTAGTCTAATGGCATTGACCAAAGCCACTGTCAGTCTTGCTGGAGAAGAGAAAAATGCACCAATATTGGCAATTTCTCAGACAGTGTAATAATGCCTTTCTTAGCAGCTAGCTCTGATTAGACATATTTTTAAATTTAAGGGCATACGATTTTCCCTGGTGGTTCTCATTTAAGATACTACAATGCATTTCATCTTATATTTTGATTAGCTTTTACCAGTGAAAGAGAAAGATTCATGGTCTCTTACTTTAGGTTTCAGATGTGGTTATTAAACACATTTAAATATGCTGAATATTTTTAAGAAAAGTCAGGCATGTTATCCTCAAAAAGGAGTAGACACTCTACATTCAAACTTCCTTCCTTCTGGCCTAGCGTTGATACGTTGAGTGGATTTACTTACAAGGTGGAGTGAGCTAGGCGGTCCCATCCTGCCCACTAATATTTGCTTAACAAGTATCACAAACACAACCAGCTTGTGAGGGTTTTTTTGGAGAAGGGTTTTCTGCCATCTTTTCTGGAAGGTGTTGTTTGCTTTAGACTCATAATGTAGTTATGGGGGATAGCGGTGCATTGGTTGGTACCCCTGGAGATGTCACTTCTGTAAAGGAAATGCACGTAATAGAACCAGTGATCACATCTGCACTGAGTTAAGCTATACTACATATCCTCACAGTCTCTCTCATTATTTTGTTTTTAAGTGTAAAAGGTACGATGGAAAGGTACTGGCAGATGTGTCGGGTTTTGGTGCTCACACTCGTGCCTCACTGCTTCAGCTGTCGTATCGATGCCCTCCTCTCCAGGCTGTGTAGAGCCTTCAGCAATAGTACATTATCACCATCCTCTTTCTGGGCATCAGCAATCAAACAGTAATAGACTCATACAAAGTGTTTCCGCTCAGATTACTGCTTTCTTCCTCCTTTTTTGATAACGGGAGTTGTCAATACAAAGTGCACGCTGACCTGGGAATTGGGCTCAGCGCGGAATTTCGCCACAAAGTTACTGTCAGAGAAGGGGGAGGTTTGGTGAAGTTTTGGTTTACTTACTCGAAATTAAATACCTGTTTACTGCAAGATGGAAAATGCAGGTTTTGGTAATATGTGAAATATGGACCTTCATCTGAGGTTTAATAGTTAAAACAAACAAAGAAATACCCTGCACAGAGAATACACTCTCCCTTGTCATGTTCTTCTTGTTGAGCAGCCCAGACAGTTTCTCAGTGGGATCTCCCACCACCTTTATTTAAAACAATAATTACAAAGATAAAAAAGTGTATAGGATTTTCAAAAGCAGGCAATCCTCCCCAGGAAAAGCTCCCATTCAGTGCTAACAATTCCTCTCGATTTCAGTAGAGGAAGACCTGGGGCAACTCTAAGCATGTATGAAGGTCTTCACCCTGCCTCCAGGAAAGAAAAAGGTTTCACAGCTGGCTAAAATTCCTCAGCCCCTCAGCTGTCTTCTTCCTTTCACAGACTCACTAACGTCTCCTCCCTTCACATGCCAGAGAGCTGGTTTTTGGTAAATAACCCAAGCCACGGTGTCAATGATCTCTGTCTGGCAACTTGTTGGATCGTCCTTTCACAGGATCATGGGAAATAGGGCAGGGGAAGGGAGGTCACTTTGCCACCTCACTGCCCTTCTTCTTGATTACAAGTAATTCAGCATTATAAATATAAACACATGTAATAAGCAGATTAGAGTGAGGAAACCAGCTTCCCAGGCTGCCCAAAATGTGGAATATCTCATAGCTTCAACCCTAAACTTTCCATCCTGGCATAAACAGCCAAACAACATCCTTCAGGGACAGGCCAGTACTAATTTCTGACCTAGGGATGCTTGGGCAGTTACAGAGGCTGGGAAGGAGGCCAGGATCAGCCATCTGAAGGGTTAGCCAAAGATCCTATTTACAGGACTGTTCTGATAGCAAATGAAACATGAACCCTGCCTGGTTGGGGCCTAAGGCAGAGCCTGCCCAGAAGGGGCTGTGCAAAAGTCTGACCCCCCTGGACATTGTCAGAGAGACCTAAGATGTGCGGTGTCATCTCCTGCGCCTTCAGTGCCTGCTGAGCGATGCTGTACTATCAGTGCCGTGTCCGTGCAGCCATGTATGAATAAAAAACCTCATGAATACATTCATTCTACCTGTAGAGCTTGATCTGATTTGTCTGACATCCTGAGAAACTAGTCAGCTATGTATAATACAAAGCTTCTATTGGTGCTGCAAAGGACCTAGGTTACACAAATCCATTATCTCTTTCAAAAGTAGTCTGAGATTTACTTTCTTTTTTTATTATAACAAGATCCAACAAGAGGAGAGATAGGAATAATCCTCAGATTGTGGTGAATTTTAGATTAGTTCCTGTAATACAGGAAAATTAAATACATTTCTAACTATAGCAGGAGTGATTTTATATTTAGGAAAGGGCAGCAGGGAGTGATTCTAAATGTAGCCCGGCTGAAGATAGACAATTTGGCAATAAATAGATTTCCAAGTTGTAATGAGGAGGAAATAATTGGTAAAGGGAAGTGTTTGTCCTTGCGGAGTTGCCTCCAGAAAGGAGAACCTGTGTGTTAGCACACACAGTGCTGTCACACTGGAGCACATGAACAGAGCAGCAGCGCCTGGGAAAAGCTCGCAGCACATTCAAGAACTTGAACTGCCCCAAATTTATGTTGGGGTGGAGAAGAGGCAAACCTGTGATGCAAAAAAGAAGAATATTTTCTCCATTTCACTTCACAACCTAAATATAGCTCAAGGCAGGTTGCTCCTGGTTCTGGAAGGACTCTAGAGCTCACTCCGGTATTTAACTTCAGTGCAACTTTTGGGGTAAGGAGCCCTGCTCACTGTGGCGGCGACAGATGCCGTTGCTCAGTGTTACTCCTTGCTCCAAGCATTGAGCAAATGTCTATTTTTTTTTTTAATGGGATGAGTCTTTCTCATACTGAATGAGGCACATCCAAACCAGGTTTATATCTGTATTTCAGCACTCTAATCCAGCCCTTTCCTTCGTATCCCTTCAGGATAGGATGTTCTCCCTCTACTCTGCCTCCCTAAATGCCTCATTACCTTCTCATTGTATTCTGCTGTCTTAGCTGGCTTCCAATTTTCTTGAAGTATCATTCTGATCACCTCAACTTCTCCAACCCCTTTCTGCATCATGCCTGGTACAGGTAGGGCCAGATCATCAAAGGGATACAAATCAGTGTCATTCCAGTGAGTACAGTGACATTCAGCTGCTTTTTGACAATCCGTGGATGTGACTGAAAGATCTTGCTGGAACCAAACGAGGTTTTGATACACCTCAGACTGTGCATGGTAGGGTAACTCAGAGCCTGTGAAGTGGGAATAGCAGTTGGACACAAATAAAAATTTTTTTTTACTTTGTTTTGTTTGCTTAAGATGAAAGAATGAACCCAAATCCTTTTCAATATTTTTTTCCCTCACGTTATAACTCCCCTTCCCACAATGATTTTTCCTCCAAGGTGACCTTCACTACAAAATACCAATTAAGAGGATTCCAGTTAATTGTTTCATGCAAACCCTTATCAGCTAAATGAGCCAATCCACTGAATGGCTTTTTCTTCCCTTTTGCTTTTCCTTACTATGGGTTGGTCAGTACTTAGGGATGGTGTTGATAAGCTAATAGCTGATTAGGACTCTAATCACGTGCCATCTGGAATGAAAAGAAAATGCCAGGGAGAAGTGAAATGCAGATATAATATTTCTGAAGGAGAAAGCTGCTGCAGTGCTTGCAGTGTGCCTTGTGGAGGTGGCTGAGTGTGCGATGGCAGGGACTGCCAGGTGAAGCCGTCCCAGCGATAGGGACGGGGGCAGTCCCTTTGATGCTTTTGGCTGGGGCAGATCTCGCTTCCCCTCTCAATGGGCTCCGGCTGCACGCACAGGGAAGGCAGAGCTGATTTTGCTGCACGAAACTGTTGCCACTTCTCTTTGAAGTGTTCAGTGAACATAATCTTGTTTTTCCAGACTCTTATCTACCCCTTATAAACTAAGGATTGGCAAATATTTCAACCCTGCTTGGGAAGGTGTGAGAAGAAGATTAATACATCTGTCTTTCAGCACTAACATGGCTCCTGTCTCACTCTTCCAAGACGGGGTTTGGGTCTTTGTGCTATAAAACTCTTCCCAGCTCAGTGAGTCCTGTAAGCTGTGAACATCTGAAAGTCTGACCTCCACCAGCTCGTCACAGGCTTCCTTTGGGCTAACTTGAATGATTAGGATCCAAGTGCTGTGCCCTGAACGCAACAAGCACACCCCATCACCCCATCCTCTTTCCTGTTGCTTGCGATGGTGTGATGGAATCAGGCATCTCAGATGTGCAGCCCAAATCCACAAAGTAATTTCTCCCCAGCAAGGCTCTGCTGTCTGTGACCTGGGGTTCAACAGGAAAACCCTACAGTTACAGTGTGGAACCCCAGGTTACAAAGGTGGCATGCCAAAAAAAAAGACATAGTCTGGACAAAGTCCTGTGAGCTCCTTTTCTCAGAGCACAGAGCAAACCACAGCTCAGCAATTTGGCCCCCCCGGGGAGAAAAGCTGCAGCCTCCCCCTCTCCCACAGCGGTGTGCCCAGCTAAAACACCGGGAGCAGGTGCTCCTTACTTCTAAGAGGAGAGAAGGCTGCTCTGGGGTCTGGACAGAGTGCTACAAGGCAGGTACCTTGCCCTTGGACCTGGTTACAAGGTGGACATGATTTTTACTTTTTCATGGTCTATGACACTGTAAAAACAGCTGTGCATTAAAAAACTCAGCCTTTTTGTTTTTTTAGCATATGTTTAAGGGAAGACCTACGAGATGGTGGCAGCATCCAGGTGTCTGAGGTGGGGCACTGTAGGTGGGAGGGATGGAGAGACACCAGCTGCAGCTGGAGCCCAGTGACAGCAGAGCCCCATTTGGGGAGCTGCTGCTGATGGGCGCTGTCAGTGATGAGAGGCTTGATCAGGGTGATCAGCATCGCTGCTCCAAACAGAGGGAGAAACAGGCACAAAGACCTGGGAGCTGTTGTGAGCTGCCTGCCTGCAACAGATAACTGTTCTGCTAGATTGGTCTGCATGACCAGACAAGGATTAAAGGATAAGCATAGAGGTTTTGTATGCAGGTGACTTAATGCACGTTCAGAAACAGAGAAAGCCGTGATCTCAGCCAGTGGGTTTTTTGTTTGGTTGTTGGTTTTTTTTGTGGGGCTTTTTCATATTTTCCACTCAAATAACTATTTGGACAGCTTACCCAAGCAACTCTGCTTCATACTTCCTCTGCCCTCTCCCACCCACCCAGATGATCTCAGTTTCTCACAGCCTGAAGGGTGGATGAAGAAAACCTGCCATTTTCATTTTACAGGGAACCAAGGGACAAAGAAGCAAAGCGATTGATCAAGATTCATCTGTGGCAAAGCAGAGTCCCCAGCCCTGAATCCTACCTTGCGGGTTATTCTTGCTCTGTATGCCTTTAATAAGAACAGTTTTAGACCTAGAAATCAGGCTACATTCATGCTCAATGCAGCATGAAATCCTCCAGCCTATACTACATCTCTGGAGAACTGAGTTGCTTGTATGCAAGATCTGGCTTTCAGTTCTGGCTCCTGATTTTAATTTCCTATCATATACAGGTGCTTGGCTCGGGAGCCTGCATTGCTGCTGCTCCTGAATGCTAATTCTAAGCAAGCTGTATGGAAGAGCTATTGTAAATGTGATAAGGAAGCACTGGGAGCTAGTATCAGAGTCTCAGCTGATTCTAAACTGATACTGCTCACTTGTTTAAGTGGAAAATTAGCTGGAAAAAAATCATTATAATATGGTAGACATTTTCTTCAGGCTTTTCTGAAGGCTGCTGTTTCCTGATGCATTCAAATAAGGTCTGTATTCCCTATGCCCTTGTAATACAGAATGACTGTCTGTCAAAAAGTACATGACTATCTGCTATCTATTCTCTGGTCTATTGTAATTAAGGACCAGGAATGTTTATGGGATTTGGGCCCTTGCATTTAATGAGTGTTGGACTTATGCCTCCATTTTAATGAATGTGGGACCAGTTATTATTAATGTAAGACTTTGGTTGCACATGACTGCTTACAGAGTTAACAAAGATGGATTCCTTACCCAGAATAGATTACAAGCCCAGGTCCTTCAGCCACTGATTCTGAGGTGTTCTTGGTGAGTAATCATTGCAGAAAATCATGAGCTGCTGCAGGGTGACAGAAATCTGAAGAACAGCACGAGCTGCCCTTGCTGAGGATGCTCTTGTGGTGGGAAATGAGTAAGAGACCAATGACATTTTCTTACTTTGGATTAAAGTTGGGCTGGAGTTTAGAATACAAAAAACAGCAGATGGTTCTTGGGCAGCACCAATCATTTTGAACTCTGATGAGCCAATTTGTTCCAGGTATCAGGATACCAAGGTCTTGTCACTTTGCTGTGTGCACTCCCCATCCATCCCACTCACCAGTGTGTCTGTGTCTGTATTCAGAGACACAAGCTCAGTCCCTTGTTTGTCACAGCCTTCCTTCTTCTTGTGTCCCTTCTGCCCTTCATCTGCCCTAAGGTATATAATGTATAGATCTGTACCTTCATGCACCTCCAACTGCAAAATAGATAGTGCTATTTCTTGCTTACTTAGACAGTTTTCAGGCAAATCACATCTATTATGTATCTGTGCATCTTTTTGCACAGTGGTGCATGATGTCAGTTAAGGGTTCTTGGATGCGGAATAATACAAATACTAACCAAGTGAGAAAAATACGAGAAAATAGGACAGTGTGAAGGGCAGGGATAAAACCTGTGAGGTCAGAGATTTCAGGCAATGGCTGGCCTGATCAAGGGTTGGCAATAGTCCTGCTTCAAGCTGAAGGTTGGATTAGAGACATCCAGAAGCCCTTTCCAGCCAACACTGCTATAATTTGGTGATTATTAATAAAGTAAGCACACACTTATTTTTTCTAGATTTAAAACGTAGCAATATGGTGAATAAACCCATGTCTCCTGAGATTCATGTCTGAAGTGCATTGGAAGAAATAACCTTGGTGTTAAATCTGTTTTAAGGTGGCAGCTCTGCAGCCTGACACCTGAAGGTACTGTTTAAATGGTCTGAAGAGAGGCGATGGAGGAATGGATGGATGCGTGCGCCAGAAAGCTCACAAGGGACAAGCTTATAGATGGAGTCTAGACAGTCTCGTCTTTTAATTTAAAAATTAAGTCTAGGATTCTGAGTTAACAGAAGGGGTTGCAACATTGCATTTTAGGCTGAGAAATGAGGATTTAAGACACCTGAGACATTTTCAGTGTCTTTTGGTCAGCTGTAATGCTGTGGATGCTGCGTCAATCCCAGCAGCCAGTGGCTGAAGAGTTGAAATGTCAGTGCCTTGGTAATTTTGGACATTTTAGGGTTAGATATTATCAAGGTAGGGTTGTGGGTTTTTTTGGTCAAAAGCTTTTTTCTTTTTCTACCCACAGGGCATGAATTTTGGCTTTTCACTCAGTTCCTTGGGATTCCTGCTAAGACCAGATCCGTCAGCTGTGATGCTGCGAAAGGACTTGAATGCAATCACTTGTGGTGTGACAAAATAATAGTATGGTCATTATCATAGTCTGAAATCACACCATATTGTGGTTCTCAGGACATTAAAAGTATCTCCTTACCCTGGCTATCTAGCTGAATTATACTAGTTGTGTCCAGATGCCATCATACTGTATCAATTGTGCTGTTGCAAAAAGTACTAAATTAAACCTCCCAAACCACTGCTTACTGCCCACTGACTCTCTCCTACCTCCGTATTCAGTGCTTATCACCCTGTAAAAGGGAACAGCACTGACTTTTCCCATAATCCTGACACCTGACAAAACTTCTGCTTTTGCATTATTTGCCTTATCTTGTTTTGTAGAGCAGAAAAGGGAAGGACTGAGGGAAGACCCCTGGTTTGTTTCCATAATCCTAGCCTCCACATTGGCATGGACTGGTCCAGGGTCCCAGCTCATATGATCACGTTAGATTGACTTAATGGGAGAGGCTTAAGCAAACATGTCTCACCATCTGAAGGGGTAAAAGCCTCTATTCTACTCCGCTCATTTGGTGAGCTTCAACTTGTCATGCCATAACTTGATTTCATTTGACTTTGTGCTTACGTGATTTGGCAGAAAAACTGAAAAGGGAGAGTACAGCACTTGCGTATGGGTCTATGCCATTTAGATAACTGAGTGCTGCCTCTGTTTTGATAATAACAGACACCACCACATCATCAGCAGAGAGTCAACGTTTTGTCTACTCTTCTGCTGTTCAGCTGCAGGTTTCCCCTGCAGAGCCCTCAGGCTGCCCAGGAAGGCTGTGAAGTCCCATCCTTGGAGTCATCCAGAAATTGATTGCAAAAGGACCTGAGCAACCTGGTCTGACTTCAAAGCTAGGTCTAATATCATAGTCCTCCCTGCCTGGGGAGGGGGTGTTGGAGCAGGAGGCACCCAGAGGTTTCCTCCAGCTTCAGCAACTCTGCATGGTGCTGCATGGGGGAAATGAGCTGTGTTTTCCTCAGAGGGAAAAAAAAGACTTGTTTCATCACTTCAGTGGTTACAAAGACAGGGCCCATATAAATTACAATGTCAGGAAAAGTTACCAAAGCATTAAATTCCTTCTTCACCCTGAATATATTGGAACTGATTCATTTTCATGAGAAATGTGATCATGTTTGGCATTAAGCCCTTTCAGTGCGAATTGAAAAAGATGTGAACATCCAGGTGCAAAAGTTGGGGGGTTTCCCCAATTATTTTTTTAATATGTGAGTTTCTGTGCAGGTTTGTAGTAACAGGGGTACCTGGTAGCTACGACGGGTTATTGCAGTAAACATCCTTGCAAAAGAGTGATGAAATATGATTTAACTTTCCATCTTGCAAATCTGTCATCATACTATGAGCAAACACGGTAGGCTCTGTGCAATCAAATCCTTATTTTCACATATAACCTGGATTCTGCTTCCAAGCAAATGGTGGTGTATATAAACCTGGAGATAGGCTGTCCCTTTGGAATCTTCATACTCCAGGATTTTCCCACACTGAACTGTGTGTGACTCCATATTTTTCTGGCTTTAACCTAAACTTCCAAAACTAATGAGAGTTTTCTGCATAAATATATTTATGTAAGCTGGTAGTAACACCCACCCTCCCTAACACATCACTAATTTGATTAGAATTCCAACTTAAAAAAAAATGTTGGAAGAACCTGATATGAAGAAGACCCAATACATCATCTTTCATTTCCACTTCACTCTCACAGTGCTCTGTTTTCAAGCAAAGCGGACTATGTCTTTCTGATCATCTTCACTATATCTTATTCTTACCGCAGGATATAATGCTTTGTAGAAGTTAATTCATGCTGAATAACCAGCTGTTCTTACACACCTTTGAGAAAACAAAATGGTTTGATTACACCTCCCCAGCCACAAAACTGGAAAGAAAAAAAGATATTAGGAATATGAAGCGTGCCAGAAATGGTCCCTTTCCCCAGCCACTGGTTTATGAGGACTGGGCTTTTCCTGTTGGGATGGAACTTGGCAGTGCCAAGGAGGGCAGCAGTGTTCTTCTACTGAGGTATTTCAAGAACTGCATGTCTTGGGGACACAGGCAAAGCTGCCAGAGACAACCTGGTGTCTCAAATGATTCTGTAAAATTATAGAGTCAATATAGCTGCAGAGGGGGTGGCAAAAGAGTTTAGGAAATGAAAACTCATTTCAAATGCAAATACCAAGGCAACAGTTTGCATTAAAAATTAGCAGCTCTGAATGTCAGGGAAAGAGTTTTACAGGCTTCATCTGCCTCATTTCAGGCAAGGTGTCCAAATGTGGGCAGGCTGCTATTTCCAGAAATCTGGGGAAAAGTTGTCTGGAAAGGGTCTCTAATGATTTCTGAGTGACCTGGGTAGCTCTGACCTCCCATGGGAGACCTTTGCGGGGAGGACAGGGGGTCCCAAAGAAGGACTGCAGCTGCAAAAGTAGACAGAGGATGGCCCAAGCTTATGCAGACAGTAATGACTGAGACAGTATGATTTGAGAACTGGCTACAGACTTGCTGAAAAGCAGGAGCAGAAAAGTAGATGTCTGGCAATGCCAAAAGACTGCAGTTTGAAAAACAGCAGGACAAGCACCAGGGATGGGCCAGGATTCATGTTGCTTTTGAAGAGGAAGGGCCAAGGATCTTGTCTCAGCCTGTGACCTGACACTCCTCCCTCACGTGCTGTAAAATCTCTTCTGCTCTCATTTCTTTTTTTTTTCTTTTTTTTGCAACAGAATTTCAGGTTAAAAAGAAAAATAAACACAGCTTCCAAATGAAACAGAAGCTGATGTTATCTCAACAGTTTCAGCTGTCACTTGCCAAGTTCTGCTCTGGCACAAACGGGTCTCTTCCATCTGGTGTGTATTTCCAGCTCTCTAAATTGAAGTTCTGTCCATGTGATCCATTTTCTGTAAGAGAAAACTTCATGGGCCATTTCTAGCAGCTCCCTCTGTCACTCTGTCCCTCTGTTTCTTGGCTGTGCAGGAGATAATGGGTTTTCTTCTGCCAGCATGGGCCAGCAGCATAGGCTGCTGCATAGCAGCTGTGCCGAGCACATGGGCTGGGACCCCACAGATGGTCCCCGGGTGCCACTTTAAAAAACTATAACCCCAAGTGGAACAGCATCTCCAGCACACAGAGAAACTATGAGATGCAAGATGCTTGGTTCCTCCAAGACACTGTGCTCAGATGTGGAGAATGGGCTTTAAACCTTTCAACAATGCTACCCAATTTCTGTTTCTTTTAGTTTTGTACCTTGGCCACCATTACAGTTAATAATAGCTGTAAGTGCTCTTATTGCATACATATTTACCCACACACATTCCTTTACAGAAAGGCAAACTTTTAGAGAACTCTTCTTTAAAAAAGAAATCTTCTATTGAAGAAAGACTGGAGGCATTGATAACATTTTTTTTAAATTGTCCAATTAAAAACAAACTGTCCAAGAGCTAACAATCAAAGCAGATGTTAGCTCAAAATCTAAACCAATTATTTTTAAAATCTGCTCTTGATTGACTTATGCTAATGCACTATTTTATTATAATGAGAAATTGTAGCCTGTGCTCTGGTTTAACAGTCTAATTACAGAGATAACACTTGTTTTGTGTGCTCATGATAAGCACAGACTTTTAATTCGCTCAGCAAGTAGTAGCGTGACAGAGATCGGCCAAGTCTCTGCATCTGCAGATCAACAGAGGGCACAAAACTGGAGCTCTCAACATCTGAAGAAGCTATCAGTTTCTCTATGTCTTGTCTACATGGGGCATTAATGAGAGTGTCTCCAGCAAAGTATTTCTTTCAGTGGTTGTCCCTGTGTCGACCCCAAGGAACGCTTGCTCGACTGTGCATACAGCTGGTGGCTGGGATTACTAGGAATAACAGATATTTAGGCTATTCATTTATTTTCTATGCCCCCCTTTACTGCTCCAGAGAGGGAGATACACTGGAGATGGTACCCTTCGGAGGTGAAGAGCAGGCTGTGATGGTGTTCTATTGGCTTTTGATTTTTGAACAGGGAACTCATTAAATGCTTTTAAAAATCCTTGCAAAGAAAGCAGCTTCTTTTAACAACTCCCAGCCAACAGGAAAATTTCTGTGCCTAGGAGGGAGAGGTCTCGAATCAGTTTCGAGGTTTCTTTGCAAGCCTTCTGGCTGTCTGCCCACCTGTCCGTGAAAAACAAAGCTTGTTTTTTTTCTTCTACTTTGCCAGCATTGCTAAAGATACTTTAGCCAAAGGCAAGAGAACAGAACCTCTTTTTTCCTCTGTAGAAATTGCTCTTTTTTTGGTTGGTTTTTTTGCTTAGCACAAATAATGCCTTGCACAAAAATGAAAACTAGAGTGCAAGGACTCACAAAAACAAGAATTATCAGAAATTGTATACCAATCTCATCAGCCACCACATGTATGAGATGCCTGGAGTTTCTCTGACTACACATTAATACAATGTCCATAGCCAGAAAGGTTTTAAGATTTTTTCCAGAACCACGTGAGCAAAAGTCTGTGCATTGCCTTCCGTAGACTGTGGCTGTATCTGATGCCTTCACTGTAGGAGCCCACAAACTGTGTTTATTCTCAGTCATGGTCACTAGTCACCAGTGCGTGCACATGTCTTGCGATGCTCTCCATGTACCACTAACTACGAATGTTAACTCAGCGGGATGTGAACGGTGCTTCGGAGCATCTTTGTCTCTGTCCCAAGGGCACATATGGCATTGAATATAGTGTCTCGGGGCAAAGCCCAGCTGTGTGGCTCTTGAGAAGGATGCTGGGCATCCCGCATGATTCAGATGAGGAATGCATCTGGGCAGGGGTAACGGGGGACCCCATCAGCTCTTACAAATGCGAGCAGCTCCAATAGAGGTGCACCCATTGGCCAGCAGGCAACGGAGAACCATCTTCAGACAAAACTAGCGATCTGAACTCTTTGCCCAAAGGGCTGAACAGGACAAAGAAAGCAGTGCATGCCCTCTGGAATAAGTCTTTCTTCAGATTACAGAGGCAAGTTCTGCTGCTTGTGTTGCCCTCCTCCTAATCAGCTGCCCTGCCTTTCTGCTCTGGAGCAGCTGGAGAAAATTGCCAGGCTATAATCAAGATATTTTTCAAGTGACTCTGACTGTTAAATAAATGTGAAGGTCATGGGCCTGTTTTTTCCCCTCCTTTTTCTAAAATCCATTTTTATACAGATCGATATCTGTGAAGATTGAAGGAGAAAACAGACTTTGGGAAGCAATCTTACCTTCTTGGAAGCAGGGCAAGAACATGATGCTCCCCAGCTCCTTTATTAAGGAACAGGATTTATCATTGCAGGCCAAGTTTGGCTTCTCTTTTATTCTTCAGCTGGCTCCTTCCTTTCAGTGTCTCTCATTTCTTCCCAGTGCAGCAAGAGGGTGAGTGGCAGATAAAGCTCAGCACCTGGCACATCCGTTCCCCTACATTTCAAAGGAATTCTCTCCTTGCATGGTACGGGACTGAGCTTTCATCCCACCAGCTGTAACAGGTGGTTTCTGGTTACTGGAATCTTGGGAATGAAAGGAATGGGAAAGGTTCTTACTTTGTTTATTTCCCTCCCTGCCTCATTTACCTGATATGATTGAGGTGGAGTTCTGACATTCAGCCGGTTTGATCGAAGTTCCCATTCACAGGCAACGTGGTGAAGAGCCTATTTAAGATTTACTCTTAAAAAAACCTCCATAATGAGGCAGATAAAATTCCCAAATGCTGCTGAACTTTATGTTAGTGATCCAGTGCTTGGCTCTTTTCCCCGCTTCCCCAAGAAAAGCCTCAGCTGCTGGGCAGCAGTAGGAGCCTTCCCCATGTCCTTGTGCTGTTCCTGTGCCTCAGTGCAAGTGCACAGGGTGCTCTGCTGTCAGTCTGAGAGGTGGGGAAAAGGGATGGCTGAAGAGCTCATATTTCTGCAGAACCAATGGTATTTACTCCCACCTTTGCAGAACTCCAACCCGTTAAAACAGCTTCTCTTGCATTGTGGATAAAACCACCTTGCCCACTTTGCACCCTAGAAACCTGCAGAAATTTGATTCGCAAAAAACCTACTTCTATTCCTCTCTCAGCCATCCCATTTCTGTATCAAACACCCTATCAATATCTATCACATAGCATCTCCTTCAAGGACCAGCTTCAGCCTCCCAACCCTCTCTCCATTAGGAAGAGACGAAGTAAATCAGCTCTCCGGCTGGTCCCGAAGGCTTCCACACAGTAGTGGAAGATGAATTGCACCGTTGCCTTTTATGACTAATGCAGAGTAATCATACTAAGGCTTTACAATGTGCCATATATCTTCAAAGAGCTGTATGGTATGTCCATTAGCTAAATAGCACTGCTCAACACAGGAAAGCAAGCAATAATGCAAGATGGGGAAAAACAGTAGATATTTTCCTCCCTCTGAAATACAACTGAATCTATGTGGGGGCTTAATTATTTTTTCATAGGACAGCACCACAAGTCTTTGGATACAGATGCGATGAGCACAAACCCCATAATCTGCAGGACACAATGCAAGCGAGAGAAGGCAGGACCAGATTACCACAACTGTGCTAATAAATAGCCCAGATTAATCAAATAACGCACTGTTGACTCTGGAAACGAATCTCCTGCACCCTCTGCTGGGGAAAGGGTCACAGATGCACAGCCTCGCACGCCAACACTGTCCTGGTCAGACACTGCCCTTTCACAGAAGATTAATCTCAAAGTGCTTATTTTACCAGGGAAATAACAGCAGGGCTGTGGCTGGGCTGCCCTTGCAGGGTCAGAGGGGTCCGTGTGCTCTGGAGCCACCATTGGTCAGTGGGTCAGCACGGGGACCATCCTGCTTCACCTCTCCTTTACTTGTCCTCGATTTTGAGGGCAAGGAACACAGGTTTTTTTCCTTACTTGCTTTTCTCAGACCTCCCCACTCAAGCCCAAATGAGGACCGGTGCAAATGGGACATCTGACACGTCAGTGTAGCGATGGGCAGAGTAGACACGGTGGCAGTGATAGACACGGGTGTGCCCAGGTCTGCTGCTCCCGAGGGATTCACACACAGGCTCAGACCTCTGCAGACACTAGGCTTTGCCGTGTGCCACCAGCAGATGAACAGGTTGGAGCAGAGGAAGACCTGATGTGCAGGTAGCCCTCACACCACCCCGACTCATGCCAGGAACCCTTCATCCCTCAATTTAGAAAGAGTCAACTTTATTAAAGACCTAATCTTTTAATCTCTGACACTAGAAAACTTTGTTATTACATAAAAGTGAAAATCAGGACAGACCTGAGCATAGCCCAGACCTGAGTCCCTGCTCTGGTACGCCCTCCCTGGACTGATGCACCCCCAATTCACTGATGGACGTGCAGCTGTACCTATAGGAGCTGCAGCATGATCAGGGGCATCAAGGCACTCACAGCAAAACCAGGTGTGAAACTCAGCTGGGGGAGACGAGACAGGATCTGCCCCCACCCCAGCCTTTTCTGCCATGCTGAACTAGAAAGCCTGTAGACCCCAGATGAGAAGGAAGCTTTGCATAATATATTTAATGCTATCAATAAATCATGGAATAAAACTACAATGTTTTTCTTCTCCTACTACCCTTCAGCTTGAAGGGCAAGAGGCTAGGAGACATTAATACTCCAGTCTTTGGTAGTTGCCCACCCGGCAGCTTTGCACAATTCACAGAATACCCCATTCCTTACAAGAATACATGTTTTGCCCCATTTAGGAAACCACTCTCACTGAGTCCCTTTATTTTTGCCAACAATGCTGTTTCCACTCTACAAACAGCAAGGGTGAGACATCCTAAGGGAGACCTCCTAAAACCAGGGAAGACATCAAACTTTGCCTGTGTTCTTCCGTTATTTAGGAGAGATGAAATCCAGCTGCTTTGCACTGTGAGCTGGGGTTGTGGGCACAGCCTCTGTGCGTGCTCAATTCTGGGAGCGATCTCCTGTTTCTTGCCAGAAGAAAACAGCTCTGAGGCAGCTGGTTGTAAGGGATGCTTCCCTGGGGGTCACCAGAAACTCCACTGTGTTTGTCCAATTGGTGCTACCAAGCAGGTAGGTGGCTTTCTGGACTCTGAAGGACCCAGAAGTTCAGCTGGAAAAGGGAGCAAGTTAATCTGCTCCCATTTAGGTGATGCTCTGCAGCAGCAGGCGGGTTTCCAGCAGGGTGCTCGGCAGCGTGTTCGCTCTGCCATCTAGGGTCCAGGCTCCTCGGTGGGCTGCATGCCTCCAGCAAGCCTGCCTTCCTCGCTAAGAGGAGCTCTGACTTTTCTGCAGGGTGGACTGGAAAGGAAATTTCCGCTTGGAGCCCCTCTGGAGGGAGTTCATGCAATACATATGGGCACCAATGTGCTGCTCGGGGATGAGTTAATGCAGGTGTTTTTGAAGCGGAGCCACTTCCTGGATGTCTGGGAGAGGGACACCCGGAGGTTTCACCACCTCCTTTGGTCATGTCACTACTGAGTAGGAGCTGTTTTGGCTGAGATAATTTTTTTATTTACTATTTCAAACCCTTTCCACCCAAGGAAAATGTGCCTTCATGTGTTTGCTCCAGCAACGCCCTGTGCATAGAGCCGGGATTACGTGGTGCAGCAGCTCTCCTGGTTAATCTCTCATGCCTCGGTGTGTGCTGCCATTTGGTTTAACCACTTAATTAAAACTATCTTAATTGATTTAAATTCACTGGCTCCTTCAAGCTCTGATTTCAGTAAAAGCTTCAGCTGAGTCAGGAGAAGGCAAAGAATAAAATTACATTTTAGCATTTTCCTTCTAAAGAAGAAATCAGGACCTGAAAAGGCATGGAGACCATGCTTGATTCTTAGTGTGGAGAACCACCCCCAAAGCTACGGACTGCTTTTGTGATGAAAATGGAATTGAGCAGACAGCTACAAAAATTAAAGAAATGCCAGATCAACAAAACCCACACACCAGTGCTGACCAGTGGCAGAGGGAGAAAAAGAAACAGCAATGATTTCTACTCATTTTTGGTGCTAGGAAGTTGGAGTGATAAAGTGTGTCAGTGCATCTAAAACATTTGTTCAATAAATCATCAGGAAATGTGTAATTGATATGTCTGGTCATGGGGAGTGTCTGGAACGGACTCAACTGAAGCTGAGAAATCTCTGAAAGCCACGGGGGAAAGAGGAGCTCAGGGGCATTTCTTTGTTTTATTTAGCATCTATGGCTTAAAGAGTAATCTTATTGGCCTTTCAGTTGTATCCAAAAATCTCCTCTCTCCATCTCTGACTTGTCTCCTTTTAACAGCCCTTCAAGGGCAAGGAGATAAAAAATTTGCTCATGGGTTTTGTGTGAAAACCTCATGTTCCATTATTCACTGAATACCTTATCTGTGCCAAATTACATAATATTTTAAAGTGTGTCCCATGCCCTCTTCCTTCCACTTCATTTTATGTCTTTCTGTTTAGCTACGTATTATTAACTTCTTTCATAAAAAGAGAGTGACCACCTTGATGAAAAAGGTTTCTCTTTCCAGAAAGTTACTTTATGCCCAAAACCACCATTAGGTTACTATTGATGGGAAGAGGAGGGAGCTGCCAAGAACGTAATAAGGGTAAACGAGACCCCAGAGCAGCGCTGGAGCAGCGTTAAATGGATCAGAGAGATTTCATTCACAGCCCTGCCACAGATTTGTTGCACAGTTTTGGAAAGCAAAAAGGTTTCTGCCCGCCCAGGGCTGGAAACTCAAATGCTGGAGTCAGGTGTTACTGGGATCAAAAGCTGGAGTCAGCTTTTTTTCACCTTGGACAGAGAATCTCCAGGTATCTTAATTTGGGTGCCCAAAAGTAGGACTGAGATTTTACAATATGAGTCTTCCTCTTGTAACACCTGCTTACCCCTCCAGTGAATAAGGAAGAAATGTTTCTTTAATTTTCAAGGATAGTATATGGTTTAATTAGTCAGTGAACAAGTCACAGAAATACCCAGGCTGGGATTCTGCTTAGGAACAGAGCTTGGCAGAGTTTTTGGCAATCAGTTCACCCTGCAGAAGTTCATGCACCATCATCAGTGTAGTTCACGCACTGTCACTGTGTATACATCCCAAATAACCGTGCTCATTCAGGAAAAAAACTTTTACTTAACTTTGTAAAACAGCTGCTTTTGCCCGGTTGGAGTCAGTGGGCTGTAAACTGGCGTGGGAGTGGCCCCGAGTTACTGCAATGTTGTTTTGCTATCGCAGCTCCTCAGGACCCAGTTCCTGGCATCCTGGGGTCATGCAGTAAAAAGCAGAGAGGGAAAGATATTCCTTCCCAAAGAATTTGAATAAAAATAATTTTCCCTTAAGGAGCTTTAGCTGTGAGAAGACCAGGTAGATATGTTCCTATGATAGCCATCCTAAGGAATTTGGATGGTTTGTATTCATATGAATTTCTTCTAAGGCTCCAGCATTTACTTCTGCTCCACAAAAAGGGTCATTTGGCAATGCAGGGAAAAGGGTCCTCCTGATTTTTCCTCTGGACCAGACTATCAGGGCAGTTGAGGCCCTTGCCAAGAAAAAGCAATGCCTCCTCCTGCACCGTCTCCCCTGTAGGCTTGGTGAATGTGCGAGCAAGGGCTCCAGGACTGCTGGGCAGCTCAGCTCTGCTCTGGCATAGCAGGTACCACGTCTGGCTCCACCAGCATCTGTCTTTGGGTGGTGGGATCATCTGCAGGACAGCGGTTGGATGCAGCCCACACCAATGCACGAGCCTGTTCAGATGACAGGGGAATGTGATTTAGCAAGCTGAGCATTTTCCTGCTTATCTCACTGGTATGAAACATAATGAGATAAAATATAATGATGTTATTTAAGTACACCGTAACGTGCTGTAGCCATTGGCAAACACTCACACCTGGCCTGCTTTAATAGCTTTGGGGAGGACAGGAGCTGCTGAAGGCTTCAAGCCAAGTCATCTGGTACAACTGGGGGCTGCTCTGCCTGAAGTGAACTGTTTATTCTGCCAAGCCTCTCTTACTGCCTTGTCCAAATGACTGGCACTTTTTAAAATCCAGACACTGGTTCATCTAGATTCTCTTACTTCACCTTTCTGGAAAAAATATCAATGTGGAGGGAAGGATTTTACTTTCTCCTTTTCTCTTGCAAAATGGGACTGCTGTTTCATCAGCCAACCTTGCTATGGAAAAGACTGTCAGTCCGTCCATTTCACTCCTAGAGAGCTCTCCAAAACCTGGTAAGATAACTTGTGGGACAGGTAGAGGTCCCTTTCCAGTGCCATTCCTTGGCTTTGAACCCCCTTCAATGACACCAGCCTCAATTTTTAGTGCAGTGATAATGAGCTGCCATAGGCAGGTGAAGAGCTTTGGTAACCATCCTTTATCTATCAGGATGCGGCTGATGTCTAACCTTAAGAAAATCAATATTATTAAAGGGCTCTGAAGGGACAGTGTACTTGTAACTGAGGTTACTTGAGATTTCTGAGCCTAATTTTATACATCAAAAAGAAAAAATGTTGTCTAATGTTAGAAACAAGAAAGGGAGGTGTGAAGGGTTAATCCCAGGAAGGGTCAGGCCCTCAGTCACCATTTCGCTCCTCTTCATCAGCCATTGAATGTGTCCCCAAAGCACCAAGAAATCATCAGAAATAAACAAAGTGAACAGAAGAAGTGCAAAGAAAAATAAATGTGTATTTCATCTCATGAAGGTTAAATCTCTGGTATTTTTACTGAATGCAAACTTTCCATTCTGATGCTTTGAGGCTTAAATTAATGATTGTGATTATTTAATTTTCCTCCACTTCCCTTCCGATTGCAACCGTCGCTGTTTTTTTAATATCACACATATACAGTTTTGCAGCTGCCACAGTCACTCATGTGAAGGTACACGCTGCATCATGCTCAACGCTTCGGTGTAGAAGTCTGGGCTACATTGATCTTCCGCGGTGTTAATGTAAAACCATCTGTGACTATGTTGTTCGGCTTCTAGCTATTTCCTTACAAAATTACAGGTCATTCTCTTGGCATCTGTCCCTATAAAATGTACATTGCACAAAGTCATGGTTGAAATGTACAGAGGAAATTACACATTCACAAAAAAAAAAAAGAAAAAGTCCGATTGCTATTTTACAAGAGAAAGTGTGTGCCATTCAATACATACAAAATGTTTTAAAATTGTACTTAAGTACCAAAGGCATTATGAGAGATTCTTTGGAGATGAAACGAAAGTGCAAAAAAGCCAAGGCAACAGAGCAAATTAAAGGAAGCAAAGCAGCAGCTGTCTTTGCTTTCTAAAGGACAACCAAACCTTCATGCTCAACTGAGCCTCAGATGTTTACAAGCGGGAGGCGAGGTGTGCAGCACCCTCACTCGCGCCAAGCAAGAACGGCCTGTCCCAGTGTGAAATTCACCTCTTAGCTCACCAGCAGGACAAATGCATGAACCATTTTTAGCCTAGTTCAGGCCAAATGAGCCAGACCCTGTGACAATCTGTGATAGCTTCAAGATATCTCAGGGAAATGGCAACACACTCCAGCCACGGATGTAGCCTTTGCTTAGAAGCACATTTGGGACTGAAGTGGCTCTTACAACTGCTAACTTTGACGTAGAGATGAATTTCAGGCCAGTGCAAAATCCCAATTACTATATTTTCAATGGCATCCAGCAGTATTTAACTGGAAAAGTTAGTTCTTCGTGCCTTTGTCTGGTTTAGATTAAACACCGAAGGATAAGTTCTACCCGATACAGATCTTATATCTGTAAAAAATAGGGGCAAAATTAAATCCTAGAGGATGATTAATTCGATGAGGTTGGTGAAATCTCTGTATAGGGGGAATTGGAGTCTGGGGGCTGACCTGCTTGGAAAAGCAGATTTATTGATTATAACTTTGTCATTTCTTTCATAACTCTAAGGTCAAAAATGGGCTTGTGATAACTCTTTTCTCAAACGTCTCTTAACTAGGGGATCTTTTAAATATGTAGGCAAAGGTAAGAGCGGGACCCACAGGGCGGCTGGATCTCTGCCAGGGCAGCAGCCCGTACTGAAGGGGGACGCAATGCTGGGTTTGCGGGGCACCATGGCACTGCCCATCAGCCAGCACCGCTGCCGTCAGCATCACCCTGTCACAGCACACGAATCTTTGCCCTTGGCTCTCTGATGGTGTAGGACAACTGTTTGGCCACGTATCTAAGGAACGGTCTTTTTGGTTCGGACTTGGAACTGGCACTGGCCACTATATTCTTTTTTTTATTTCTTTGAAAGGAAGCCAACAAAATTATCATTTAAAGCAACTGCATCACACTGCTGTGTGGCCTGTGCTGCCTTGAGAAGTGGGATTTCTCCTTGGGATAGCAGTTACACATCAATCCCCTTTGCAAATCTTCCTTTTCGATAGAAATACATAATTGCAGTAGCCTTTTGTTCTGGTTTTACCCACTCTCCCACATCCAAAAAACCTACTTTTTTTCCCCTTGTGCATCTCAGATGCAGCTTTATCTGTTTTAAAGCGCGTGTGTGCATCTTTGTATATACATGCATATACAGCAATATGTATAGGCATGTATGCAAACAACATGCACACACTTTTGCAGCCAAAGTTGTGTTGTCCTTTTATCCTGCAGGTTATGACAGAGATAAACTGTGAACTTCATTCAATCTGTACAGAATTTACAGCTCAGATGAATAGCAATGAAGAATATATAGAAATACAGTAGTTGTTAAGTATTTTTGGGCTGTGTGTGTTTGTTTTGTTCAGGTATTTTTAAAGTAACATTGCAGAAGCAATCTCATTTGTTTTAGCTTCCTGGTAGAATCTCTTTAAAGACCATTCAAATGCAGTGTATTTCTTAACAAAACAAGATCTTCATTCTTCTCTCTTCCCCGTTATGTTGAGTCACATCACAAAATAGGCAGGTAACACTTCGTTTGGTGTCTGTTCAACACACATACTCTTATAACATGGAGTGATACCTATGAGCATTTGGCATGTAATGTGCAATCTGTGCGCAGTATATACGTGGATTGTGTGCCGAAGTGACACTAAGTAAGATAAATTTCATAAATACAATGTCTATACTGGAGAAACAGGAATATAGTTTTAGTGTGTGGAGCACTGCTGTATAAGAACAGTGGCATCCACCTATACGAATTACTGATAAAAGAATAAAACATTTATAAGAATAATTTATTGACTCTCCTAAAGCATTTGATATACCGTGCAACAACTGCAACTATGTTTAAAATCTGCTCTTGATTTAAAATAACAAAATCTGTCATTTATCAGCTATATCTTGTTTTGCCTCGGTGCTCCTGAAAGTCTCAGGTTCTCTACCCCATGCATTAATTTATTCGTGAAAAAGTGAAGAAACTTCAAATTTTAGGGTTTGGGTGTTGGGGAAGAATAACCAACACAAAAGGATCCCCACCCTGAGCACGGGAGATCTTCAGCTCCAGGGAAGATGCTGGACCAGTGTAACCAGGCAGGACAGAAAAGACCTGTCACCAGCTTTGATGACTTCTCCTGAGGCCATCAGCAAGGCTGAACATGCTGTCTACAGAGATGCTAAAGGCCTGAGCCCTCTATATCCATACCTGTAATAAATGCCTTTCATGAGCACCACTACATTTGTGAAACACTGGGTCATGGCCACTGTGTTGGTCAGGTTTAAGGGATTACCATGAAATGCTGCTTCTACTTTTAACAGGTGCCCATGGCATGGTAAGATAAGGAGGCATTTTCTCCATTGTGGCTTGCAAGGCTTGTGCCAACCTTTTCTTGTGTGGAGTGGGATGGAGAGAGCAGCTCCCCACGTCCACAGTCATCAGTGTCAAATGGAGCCAAAATTCCAGGGGAGGCTTCACCAGCAGCATGACGTTCAGCCTTGGTTTTGGGCCAGAGCCACCCAAAGTAGAGATTTTGGTACGGCTTCTACCATTAACTCTGCCTTAAAATTATAGGCGTAGCTGCAGGTGAAATCTAGCCTGAGCTTGGCACTGAGTTTTGGAAAGCTTTTCAGTTGCAGTTAGCTCAAGTTTCTCAGGACTAGGCAAACAGATGCTGCTTGAACAAGTCATCTGTGGCTATATTTACAGGAATTAGAAGAGGGCAAGACGCTTCCACATTCACTGGCAGCTTTGGAAATAGCACAGCTTGGACCAGCTGCTTTGTTTCTCTCCATTATCAAGCTGGAGCCTGGCATGCAAAGCCACATGCATGGACCGCTGAAGGGAACAGGGGTCTCGAAAGCAGCTCTTGCTTCAGGGAGCAAAAGCATCAACACTGTTAGAGACTGTAAGCTCTTCTCTGAGATGCTCAGCTTGACAAGAAAACCTGAATCAAACCCTCATTGCTGTTTCACTGCAATCAGCTAAAGCCAAGGGGCCAAACCCTTACAGGGCATTGTACAGTGGGGCAAAATAGACTCCATCCCTGTGCTGAAAGGCTCCAGCAGAACAAACCAGGGATGTGTTGAGGCCACAGTGGCTCAATGAGAAAGCAAATAAATTGCCAATAAAAAGCAAAAGTGTCATGCTAACAAAACACAAAGGCTCTCTGGTGCATCTAGTGATGCCAGGCCAAAAGCAAGTCTCAGTGCAGAGTTCTTGCATTACATCTTCACTTGTATATAGTATGGACAGGAAGGTGAGAATGTGGGACCAGTGCCAAACTAGATTATGGCAGCAGCATGAAGAGATACAAGAGACTGCAAACACCAGTAAGGTGGGCAAACCTTGAAGGCCTCACAACAGTCTGGTGTTTCCGCAGGGAGAACTGTGGCAAAAAATTTATGGAGTATATATAAAGGTAGCTCAGCACCTCTCCATAAGGAGAGCAAGAGATGCTTCCACAAGGAATGGATATGGCACAGCTGCAGGGTCCCTGAAACCCCCAAGGGCTGTAGACAAGGGTGGATGAAATTTCCAAAGAGGGGTTTCCAAAGTTTAGGAGTTACATCCCCCCGCCCCTCGGGCTGGGGTGCAGGCACGAACACGTGCACACCAGAGCCAGATGCAGGCAAGAGAACCCTGTGGGAATTCAAACAGACGTATGGCAAGTCCCACACATGTGGGTTCAAATGGCACCTCCTAAATGAAGACCAGGCCTCCATCCTTGGCACTGCCTGCCTTGTTCTGCCTGCTCCTCCAAACCCTCAGACAGGGGTAACCGGGATGCTCTCCGTCAGAGGCACCTGGATGGAAAGGAGGTTGTTATACACAGCCAACACAGTTTGTATTTCTTCATCCCCATGTACACGTTTCAAGGAACCACGGGTACAAACGTGGGGGGTTTTTTAACCCCTTAGTTACAAGCAGTAGATGTGGAGGTTGTGCATGCTTTATCAGAGGGATGAGGCAATGATCAGTCGCAGCGTGAAAGACACTTGGTATATCTGTGTTACCTACAGAAGCACCGCAGCACCCTATGTGATGGGCCACTGGGAGGATAGCCTCTCCCAAAAATGATGCATTTGGCAATGTTACCTCATCAAATACTACAGCAATCTGGGAGTGCAGATACAGCTGGAGCATATTGCTGTCTACTCATCTCAGGCTGCATGCAGTAGCAGGCAAAATTGAGTACAGTCAGTGAGATAGTCTCGAAAGCACATTCATATGTTAAAAAGGACCTGGCTGCTCATCCTGCAGCAGCCGCTCCTTGCTGCTACCTAAATTATAAGCGTGATTATTACTGTATCAAAAGGTGTGTAAGCCCTCTCCCTCTAGACAGTAATATAAGGCAAGCAGTATTGTCTCACTGGGGCATCAAACACTAAGATATACTAAAGAAGATTCCTATGCATTATTATCCTTATTATTTTTTTAAAAAAACCTATTGTTCTTGTTAAAAAACCAACCAACCCAGACCCTTGCTCTAAGCAGATTTTGCTCTGTGACGCAGAAAAGTCAGGGCGTTTGTGTGCTAAAAGCAAGGGTTTGCTTTTACACCGCTGAGCAGCAGTGACCCACGCAGGGCTCGGAGGGGGCTGCCGCCCTCACCCCCATGGCATGGCCCTCCGCATCGCAGCCTCAATGTTACTTGCAGGTGAAGGAGCTTTTGTATCTGATTTCCTTGTTTCTGGTTCACGAAAAGGAAGATGATGAAAACCGAAGACGCTGGCCTATGATGGAGCGCGGGTGACAGAGGATGCAGGTGTGTGGGTTGGAGGACCACAAGCATGCTGGGAAAAAAGGGATGGAGGCTTAGGGCTCACTCACCCTGAGGGTGCACACAAGTGTGGATGGAGAAACAGAAATCCTTAGCCTGCTCCTGGGCTTTTTAACATTCCCAGTAAAATACTCACTGCTAAGGGTCTTTATATGGGATGCCTTAGGAATTTCAGTTTCTCTTTTAATACTTATATTTTGTTTTTAGCAATAATGTTGCTGTGACCATAGTGGTCTGAGGATATAAGGGAAATGAGGTTTGCAGTAGCTCCCTCTTGAGAAAAATATAAGTAAACATGTTTTTCTTTTGGGTAACTGTTAGGAAGGGGAGCATCTGTATCTGAGGTGATGCTCTGTCTTCTCAGGTAGATTATACAAACTTGTTCTAAAAAGTCACGTAATTTAAAATCTTAAAAATCAATTAAAAATTTAAAAATATACCTATTTATCTGTAAATAGCAATGACCCTGCAGAATTTATTGGATCTATTAAGCAGCATTTGAAACAAAATACATTTTTAGAAAACCTAATCTATCACATAGTCTGTGTAAAGAAATATAATGGCTTTCTGAGTTGGACAAGAGGTTTGTTTTCAGTGAGCTCCTTGACATTTCTGTTTTAAAAATTATTAATAAGAAAATGAGTCAACAAGGAAATTCACATACAAAATCTGCACTTGAGTAACATTAAAGTCCCTTCCCAAATGTTGGGAAATTTTACTTATGGCTAGTGCTCTGTTCCTATGTCTCCGGGTCACATTATGAAAGGCCACCTGCACAGAGATTGCAACATCTCTGTTTAGAGACATGAACTCATGAGACAACTTGAACTCACGCTTGGACTTGAAACACCCCAAAACTGCCTGCGGCTTCAGGTCCCAGTCTCAGGGGTTGCTCCATCCCACAGGCAGGGCCATTTGCAGTACTCCTCTCCAGCCCTAGACCCAGATTCTGAAAAAAAGAGTCCAAAAGTTTCTTGGAGACCAGATCCCAGGTTCTGGTCCAAGGCCACGGCGTCACATTCAGCACAGATGCACCTCAAAACCAGGGTCTGGGCACACACCCACGTGTGGGCACGGGCACCCCCGGAGCAGCTCAAGGTGGCCTGCTGGAAATTTGGCTTTCACATCTTCTTCATCTCCCTTTGGCTTCCTCTGTTCACACTTGGCATTGTCTAAAACCTGTTTCTGTCCTCCAAAAAATGCAGAACCAGACTTGGGAGGAAGAGGGGAGCAAAGATCAGCCCAAGAGAGGATCAGCAGAGGGACAAAATTTGCCTGTCCATCCTTTTAAAAGTCTTTATCATTGGGACTGCCTTATTAGCAAAACAAAACCAAGTTATTTTCTTTTAATCTAAGACTTCTTGTGGGAGATTACCACCAGGAGCGTGTGATACAGGCATGTGAGAATTGAGGAGTTGAAAGTTAGGACTTTGCAGGAAGTAATGGACTATGATTTAGGACAGGAATGAAATAATTTATGTCAGTAAGCAGGCTCTGTTCTCATTTATGCAGGCAGAAATCATTTCATGGAAATAAAGAGCATTATTTGGAGGCAACTCTGGTGTAATTTAACCCAAAATTCCAGATCAGCCTATTTGCCTGAATGAATGAGAAGTGAGAATTCATGGCATGGTTGTGGATGGAGGTGTGTGTCAGAATTTCTTAGAAATGATGCCGTGAATAAAGGCAGAATATTTCTTAAACCTTTCAAAAATACGATAATGTGAAATTTGTAGCAGCAAGATACAATCTGCGCTGGTTTCTATCAGTGACTGTGGGACAAATCCAACACCTTCTAAAGCTACAAATCTGAAATTCTTTATAAACTCTGGTGTAGTAACTTACTTGAAGAGGGAATACACAGTTCTTCCTACGCAGTCCCTAAAGGAGGTACAAGACTGCCAGATTTCAGTCTGTGGAAAACTCAGAGGACACAGCGGAACTAAGTCTCCTCAGAACACACTGGCTTTCTAGTATCTGCTTTCAAGTCTGTAACGTCATCTGGACAGGAGAAAGGGATTTTGCAATAAGAACTAGGAAAAGGACACTCAAAATAGAGGCAATAGGGCTGAAAAATTAGGAAACACTGAAAATTACATCCCACAAAAATTGTGCATTGACGTCCTGTTGACTTTCCCTCCTATATCAAAGACCAGACACGTACCTGTGCTGCAGTAGGACCATATGCCATCATCCTCATCCTCACCTGGAGCCCCTGCCTTTATATCATGCCCTTCCATGCCAAATTTCCAGCAGGCCTCAAAAAGTAATTCCAAATGAATAAGATAATAAAACTTGGTTATCTCTGACTTCGACAAAATGTTCCGTGAGCAGCTGGCAGGAGCAATGTTGCCTTTTGCCTCACCCAGTGCAATTTCCATTCTTGTGGTTACTAGAAAACACATGCCACCAAGACTGATGTGGGACTTGCTGGCATTTCTTGCTCTGTCAGAAGGCATCTCATTTTGCAGCCCAACCAGGGGCAAATCTGCACAGTTTGCAGCTATTTCTCTGTATGGAGGTTTGCAGGTTTCTCTGTATGGAAGTCAAGGGGTTCACTTTGCACAAAGAAATCTGGAGCCAAAAGGAGTTTGGGAGCACAAGCAGAGAGGGAAAAATTGCAGGAGGTAACAAAAAAATGGATCAAATGGGAAAGAAAGGAACTAGCATGGCTGGAAGCCCATGTTGCCTCCTAGAAAAAGGTTTTCCACTCCAGAATGGTGAAAAATAGCAAGAGAAATTGTTCAGAGCCTTTCTCCACTCCTCAATCCCATGTGAAGGCCTGTGTGTTGGTCCGGAGCACTAGAAAAAGGATGATTTTATTTCCTGTCTGCAAGCTGTCAGACTACACCCACATCTTCCCTAAGGCCAAAATAGTCCCGGGTCTCCCAGGGTTTGCTGCCTCTGGTCAAGCAAACAGGAGGAGAGAAAAAGGCTGCCATTCTCTCTTCACCCCAAGCAAGTCAATGTTCAACCTCTCAAAGGCCACACAGAAAGGAAGTTGTCACCCATATATTCTTAACAGGCTCTTGGTATGACAGAGAAAACATGGAGAGAAGGGATTTGAAATCACAGACACAGTCCCAGCAGAAAACGCGCATGGGATTTGGGCTGTAGATGTTTAGAGGGTTTAGAGGCACAATGCCAGCCATGGTGTCCCAGCCCTGGAGATGCATCCCAAACACGTTTTCCTGATCCACCCCCTTGAAAAAAACCCCAACCAACCTATCCATGTAAATGACCACTTTGTGACTTTGTTTTGGTCCCAAAAGAAACTTCTCCCCTCTCCTTCCCCCAACTGAATGCACTGCTGAGGTTCCCAGCAGCAACACAATGCTCTTTCCAAAAGAAAGTACTTTTAACAACCATGAAATGGGGTGGACTTGGATTGGCACAATATGTGGGCAAGCACAGGCAAGAGGCTTCTGAAAGACCATGAAGAAATGAAGAAGCACGTCTTAACTCAGCTTGAGGGATCCAAACAAAACCAAAGGATGTCCTGAGAACATGGGTGTGAGATCCTTGTCAGGGCAAAAGAAGAAAGGGAAGATTTTCACGGGGCATAGTGTGTGCAAAAGTGTTCAGGCACAATGCAAACTGTAAGAAAAGTACCCGCTCTGACCAACAGGGCTTCAAACGGATGGAGCTCAGCACTTAACTCGCAGCAACATGGGGACTACAGATTCTCGCATATTCACCTTTTCCCTTTGGCCTAGTGGCCGTGACTCCACAACAGCACTGCTGGCCACGAGAATGGCTTCACCCCATGTCAGCCCTCCAGAGGGGTTGCCTTTGTTTTGCCTTTGCTTCCAAAGCACCTCCAGGTCTGTTGTCAATGGGAGGAGAGATAATTAAATATAATACATGGTTTAAAACATAAAATTCCAGCCCTGTAGTCTCTTGTCTCTGTCTCTGTCTCATTTCTCTGCCCTCAGGGCTGTCTCCTCTCTTGCACTCAAGCTCATATTTCTGAGTTTTTCAGTTTCCTAAGAAGGGATAATTTCCAAACTCTTCTGCTTCAGAGTAGTATCCTAACCTGTCCCACTTTGAGGCCATGTCTTCTGTTCACACAAGTGTTCCAGCCACCATCCCTCTCCTCCAGGGACCTACGCAACTTTTCCATGTATTATATTGGAATTATGCCACCTTCCTGATGGTTAATGACAAACCACAGAGTAACAACGCCCTCATAGTTACACGTGACCTGAAATCTAAGCCAGAAACAGATGCATGTTCATTCCGCAACTCCAGAACACCTAAAGGTGTAATCACCAGTGCCATGGCATGGCAATTCCGCCATAACACTTGTCAGCCACCAGTTACTGTGACCTCCAAAAGCCCTGGCCGGGTGATTTACTCCTGCCCTGCACTTCTGAAGATTGCCAAGAAATGCAAATTGCCTACCCTGCACCATGAAATAATTTCACCTAATGATCTTAGAAAGAGAATATGAAAGAAATCTGGACTTCATGGCTCCAGTTCGCTCACCACCGTGACCTCTTCTGAAAATGCAGGCTCAGACCTGCTCATTCCCCCCCCGAGTAAGCTGCAAGAAAGTATCCTCCAGCTAAGGATGTCCTAGAAGGAGGAAAACCTTAGCTGTCAATCTCCTTGAGAAGTTCGGCGCGTGGACAGCTGGAGCGGACAGCTACCAGCGCTCGGACGTGGCTTGGCGGCTGCGAGAAGGCTTCACTGCCTGGGGGCTGACCAGCCCATGTCACTGAAGGGTCCCTCACCCGTGGCTGACCTGGGAGGAGGACCACAGGGCGTGCAGAGGTCAGAATCGGTGTCTGATTCCCCTTCTGCAATGTAGGGTCTGATTTTGGCCACGGCTGCATAGCAACCGTTGTTAAGGATGTCCAAATTCTCTTTGGACTGGGAGATGCTAAAGCCGCTGAAAGAGCGCTCCAGTTCCTCATGGTCTACCGAGGGGATGGAGATGGACGTGTCGCTGTCTCTCATGGCACTCTCATGGTGTTTGGTTGTAATGTCTTCGTTCCTCAGGTACTCTGCGCTTGCCCTGTGCCCACTGCTGTACGCTGACAAGGAGCGCTCATGGGAGGGTGGAGGTGGGATGCGGACCAGTGAGCCGGGGTCTCCGACGGGTGAGGAGCCGTGGCTTTGCCGCTGGTAGACCTGCTGCTGGCATGACGTCGAGGGTGGGCATGTGTTGGTCGGGGCTGGTGGGGCAGAGAAGTTCTTCTGACCCATGGAGCTGGTGGACCTGATGATCTTGATGATGCAGCCGTTCTTGTCAATGTGCTCCCTGCTGTCTTCGGGGCTGTGGTAGGGAGGTGCTGGGTCTGGTTCTTTGGACCCAAAATAAGCCTCTGTCTCCGTTGGTGGGATGCCCATCCGCTGCATGTAGATGTTCACCAGGAAGTCCAGCTTCTTCTCCATTGATTGAACCTGCAAAACACCAGAGTTACAGTGCTACACACTGCCTGCAGGTTGAAGCAAATTAACATCCTGAGTACAAGCACCTTCTAACCCACCTAGGCATCAGTGTGAGCCTGGGCTTCATAGATGACCTCTGCCTGCATTGTCCTACACCAAACTGGAACTTTTAGTAAATATTTAATTTTCCTATTCTGAAAAAAAGCCTTAATTTTCCACATTTTTATGGGGTAGTCCTTAAGCTCCTATAATCTTTTTGACGTACACCAAATTCCAGGAAAGCTGGAGCACGCTTGCATCCTTCCAGTGGCTTTCAGCTCCTTACTGCATTTGGCACTTGCCTGGGCTCAGATGGCCATGGGGATTTCTGAGCTTTGTACTCTAGGAATATTTTCATCTTCGGTGAAGCCAGCATCTACAGCAGCCAGGCTCATGGACTCATTTGAAACATGTCTAGTATGGTGGCAAAGAAACCAATGTGCCATTTTCAAGCATAATGTAGACTTTTGGTAGACTCAACAAAAAAGAAAGTCTGTATGTCACAGACTCCAAAGTTCCTCTTTTCAAAGGAGTACTTAAGCTTCTAAGACATTTAGTCCCCTTTCATAACATCTATCTTGTTTCTTTTTCAGAATATTCTTAGCTCTTACTTTTTTTTCTAAATGGTAATGTCCCACTGGGGAAAAACAGGACAAGAAGAAACCAACACAATGCAGGCAACACCCTCTGATAAGAACTCCCCCCTCCTGACTCAATATACCTGTTTTTCAACTTTTCCAAGCCTGCCCATCATGCTGGGGTCTTCAGGCAGCTCCCCCTCTGCTGGCCCTTTGGTCCGATCCTTGTCGGTCATGGAGGATCCTCTCCCAACGATCTGGTCAACTCTACCAGGATCAGAAAATTGCCCCCCACCCCCGGAAAAGGACCTGGAGTCAGTTGGAGGCAGTAGGTGAGGAGGGCTCCGCTTCTCGCGCCTCCACGGGACAAAGCAACAGCCTCTCTCCCAACTAACACTCCAAATTACTCACAGACACGCAGTGGCACTGAAGTGTTAATTCAGATGCAAAATTCAGAGCGGTATTAGCAGAGTTTGAAATTATCCATTTCTGTTTATACAGATAAAACCAGGCACATTATGCACAGTAAATTTACCCACTTTAAAGAATTTCTTTAACTGGCTTTTCCAAATCAATTAACTCCTTATTTGTACTGAGAAATTATTATTTTGGGGGAAGATCAAGCTTTCTGTCTAGCATATGTCAACGGGATTTTTTTTCAGTCTTTGCAGAAGTTTCCTCTCCTTGACGCAAATGTAAGTGTGTAATTCTCAGGGCTGTGAAAATGAGCCGCTTGCCCTAAAATCCAGCCAAACAGGTGTAGTGCTAACTGTTTTAGTGGAATTACACCAAGGCTGAATTTGGCCATAACTCACCAAACATTACCAAATTGTCGCAACGCTACTGCTGTTCACACCTGTATCATTAGACGCTTTCTATTAGCAGGGCTCCAAGCCAGTAACAGCGGAGGACACTCCTGCCAAATCAGCAGCTAAAGCTACTGGGCATGTTGTTTGGCACTAACTTCTTTACATGTTACATTTGCAACTCCTCGCTCCCATTCTAGAAATACCTGGGTTGACATACAGCTCTGTATGCAGAGGAAGAAGGAGGGCAGAGCCAGTCTGGAACCTGGAAGACAATTTTATTTGAGGCATCAAATTATAAATTTTTCTAGAGAGTAAACACTGGAACTTCTTCATGCCTCAAAAGTCAGGGGAGCAACTCAGTTTTGGAAGAGCTTCTTAGTGGCAGCCCAGTTCATAACCTAATTCTACACCAGGCAAACTTTACTCTTGCATAATGCACCAAACATAAGGGTGGCAGGGGAAAAGAAGGGTTAATTAATCTGACTGAAACCAAGTTGAGGTATCTTGAGTGGAAAACTCAAAATGCTTCTTACGCAGTTCTGCCGTGTGGGCCATGGGTCCATGCACCAAGGAGGAGGAAAAGGAAGGAGCTGAACACAGACAGACAGGGGAAAATGAACAAACAAACAAAAACCGAGGAAAGGAATGAAACGTGAGGCTATTTACAACACAAGAGCCATCTGATTTCTTTACATTTGACAGAGACTTAATACCTATGTTGGCTGTGGACATTAAGGGACAGGTATCAGTGGGCATGGACCAGTGTGGCTCCCTTGGCTTATATTAGAGCAACAGCAGTTTACAGTACCGAAAGATCTGTCTCAAAGAGATGAAGTGGACAAGCGCATCACACCAAAGACAGAAAATATAAGCCAACAATTATTTTAGAGCTTATCTTTGATCCCAGATGATACTTCATTTGGGCAGGGATGCGACAGAATCTGTTTTAAAAGTTCTGTTTAAAAAGTCATGTTTGATCCTTTGCTTAGCAATATAAGCACAGGAGTACAAGGAGCACCAAGTGCTACAATCACAAGTGTGAGGAATATGCATGCCTTATTTCTCTCTTGTAATGGGAGAAGGAAATTACTGACATGTACAGGAACTCCCCACAAGGGATGCAATTACTGACATGACATACAGCACAAGAAATCCTATGACAAAGTTGTTAGCATGTAAGCAAAGAGGTATTAAATTGGATACCTCGGGCTACCTTGGTTTGGAATCACAAGTCAAGGCGTAGTACAGTCACTGTATGAACTCCTTTCCTGTATGCACAAGCAAGTAGACTAGTAAAACAATGAACATGCATTTAAAGAGGCCCAAAGTCTAAATGCTACTCAACATTGTGGAAGGCCAAGAACAATCAGGGTGCTCTGTCCTCGTCCCACCTAGCACAGCACTAACACTGAAATGTGTCCACTAATGGAAATGAGATGTCCTTCAACGGTTGCTGAATAGAGCAGGGAGGCAGGACAGACTGTAACAGAGGAAAACTGAACATTGCCATGCTACGGAGTATCGTAATAGCAGATACGGTTTTGTGTAACCCTATTTCTAATCTTGCAGAATTTGAGGAAGGACTTCTCTCTTTCATGTCCTTAAGAGAAGAGCTATCCATTAAATGAACCTCACATGACCCATGTGAAGCACAGGAGGCCAGCTGGCACTTCTTAAGTGGAAGAGCATTGACTTCTTCCATTACCTTCAGGCTGGACACAACTTGCCTCTAGACCTGCTGTGATTTAAAAGCAGAACTGAAGACCTTCACAGAGCTCACCCATAAAGCATTCAGAAGCCTTTGCCCATTTACCATTGATACCAGAACCCAGGAGAATTCCTGCTTGATTCAATCCCTTCATGTCTATACTTTAACATAGTCCTGACTGCTGAGGTGGTCATCTTCCACAGCTCTGAGAAACCACTCAGCCAGATCTTGCATTGGAGGCAGAGTCTGCACCGAGCACAGTGCGGTGGGCAGCTGTGGGCCACTGACTTCAGTGCTGAGAGGGGAGAAGGTGGTGAACCAAGTGCTTCTCTCCTGATGGGAGAAACCAGGCTTGAGGTCTCCCACCCCTTTGCTTCCCATGGCAGAAGTTAGACCAGGGGAGAGTACTCCTGCCCTCAGCAAAGTGCAGAGATTTCATTCGTGCCTTATCTGATACAAGAGAAGAGAGGAATTTCCTCATGAGCTCCCAACCCACCCGTGCCTAGCTGAGCACTGCAATGAACAGAAGATCCTTTTAGCCATTTTAGAAGAGTTTGAGGTTTTGTACATATTGGGCAGCAAAGCTCAAAAGATGAAGAAGAGACAACATATTCCACCTTTGCAAGCAGAGGGGGATAGTGTATGTTCCTACTGCGTGACAAGGGACCATGAATCTTCTGAGATGCCAAATGCCACTTCTGCCCTACATCCTCCCATGGGGAGCCTTGTGCCTTCCCAAAGGTTATCTTGGCTGTGTTGAATACATGCGTGGAGGGAAGAATTCAGCTGAGGCTTTGGAAGAATCAGCCCCGTATTTTTCCCTTCATGACAGAAGGGGATTCAGAGATTTCTAACGACGCGTGACAAACTGTGCCATCTGCTGTCCTTGATAGGCTCTGCTGGGTCTTAATTTAGGAGGGAGAGAGAAAAGGGGTTGCTCTTTAAAGTGAATTCTGATATCTTTCCTTCTTTCTAATGATATAAAAAAAATGTAAAGTCTTGCATCAGCCACAGTGCAGGTTTTCTCATGCTTCATTATGCTTCATGCTAACAGTGCATGCAAAGAGGTGTAATATGTCACCCTCGGGCCAGAAGCAGACATCAAAAGGTCAAACGGCTCAAATGAGATAAAAATGAAGTGTTTGGGAATATATATTCAATTCTTTTCTTTTTTTTCTTTATCTCTTAATTTTTTGTACACAATCCAGGCATTGAAGCCAAACCCCCTTCATCCATGTCACAGGACTGGCTACTTACCTCCCCATTTAGCAATAAAGTTTGTTCTAGACATAATTTAACCAATATCTGTTGTCTAGAACTTAGAGCAGACGTTGCGCCTAGTCTATGTTAAATTAGCTGATCAAGGGAATTTAATCCAAATTGTCTGTGTGTACAGCATGGAGCAAACACCTTTGGCCAAACCACAGCCGTGGGCATCCACTAGTCTCCAGCCACCTCTGCTGGGAGCTACTTGCAGAAAACTTTTGGCTGAACTGGGCCCTTGTCACTGGAGCACCACAATGCAATCTGCAGGGCTCAGAGAGCTCATGCAACATCACTCAGGTTTGTTTCTCTTCCTTCACTGGGTGTTTTCTTATGATCTAAGCAGCAGCATTTGGCTAAAACAGGGGTGTGCAGGCTAAAAAGGAGAGGCTGGTGCAGCCCATGGGGACCCCATGGCATGTGTCCCCAAGTGGTGCTGAGATGATGAGGGCCATGGCAGCAGCAGAGCCTGACCCAGAGTTTTTGGATTTGGGCTTGGGACTGCTCAAAGCTCTGATTCCTATCCATCAGGCACCTTGAGTACTTCACAAGTCCCACTGGTGTCTGTGGGAGGATGCAGCTGCCGAAAATTAAGCACAGCATAAGCCTGTCAATGGGTGGGAGCAGAGATTTCAGCAGCCTTCTGTACTATGCTACTTTCTGGAGCCTCTCAGCCACAGCTGAATAAAGAAGAAATGAGAAAATTCAATTCATTAAAAAAGGGAGCAATTATTTTAAAAAGTATTAAAAAAACAAGTGGGCACGTGCAGATTTTAATCTGGCCCTCAGTATTAGAAACTATAAAAGGAGGGGGGGGGAGAGAGAATAAAATAAATATCCCAGTTTGAGGCCTCCTCCCCTAGTATCCATTGATCACCTTTTCTCTGTACAGGACACAAGCTTTCACATGAAAATCTTGCCTCTAGTGAAGGCTTGTTGCACACCTAATCTTATAGGTTAAATACAACAAAATCCATCTGAATATGTATATTTATTTTAAAATCAAAATGTTTCTGCAGATAAGAAAGTTATTTTATTTTAAAGACAAGTTTTGGGCCTCATCATTTGACAAGGAGGAGAAATGGGAAAAAAGCTTTCCTGAGAGCATCTTTTTCCAAGCATAATGCTTGGAGCTTCTGGAAAATTCTCTTTATTTTTTTAAATCTTTGAGCTAGCTGAGTGGGAAAAGGTAAGCTTTCAATATTCCTTTTACTCACATTCCCCTAGTGAAGATTACTCAGAGCAGTTTAAATAAAAACCAAGAGATTTGTCACGTATTAGCTCTTAGGCAGGGCAAGTACATTCAGAAAAAAAATATTTGAAGCTAAGCTTGCTGCATTTAAAAATCACCTACTATTTGTGCACAGAAAATGACTTTCTGGCAAATATTTATACCCGCCTTGGGCTCCAGTGGTCTCAATACAAAGTGAAAATAGAGCTCAGCTTACGGCCCTGCTGACCAGACCTCAGAATACCCTCAAACAGGAACTTCAGTGAGAATATGTTCCTCATGGCATCAGCTTCAACTACCATTTTACCTAAGAAGATAACTTAATAAAGGCAATGAGAAAAATCTTGCCGCATGACTGAGGGCTGGGTTTGACTCCTGCTCTTCTTTTTGCTTGCAAAATCAGGGTATTTTTTTTTAATATATGGGTCCTGTGGTTGCAATATTTTAACACAGTTTTTTCCTCCGCAGTTGGTAGAGCTGCATCAGCAAGAAAAAGAGACCACTGTGTTCATCGGGTATGAAACACTTCATTCTTACTTTGCCCACTCTAGTAAACTCATTTCATAGTGCAAAGAGCTGCAGAGGCTCCTTTGCTTGTGTGCAGAGTGTTTCATTTTTAGAAAGTAGATAATTTATATTGGCTTTGTGGGTAAATATTCCACCTTTTACATCTGAAGATAGCCTGATAAAATATGCGATTTTAAAAAGATATAATTTTGCTTTCTAACACCTAGAAGAAGACTGAAAATAGAAAATACGCTAGCTGAAGAAACTGATGGTTACTGATGACTGTATGAATGTCCCTGTTTTTTTTCCTTTGGCTTGCCTAGTGTGAAAGCTCATTACTCAAAGTAAATCAGAGCATACCCAGAGTAGCAAGCCCTTCTGAGTCATGATTTAGCAAGCTGCACTGCTAAGTGATAAATGCCGTCATATAACTGGCATGAAAGGGGTTTGACATTAAGCAAATGAAATATCCAGAGAAAGCGGCATTTTGGTGAATCCTAACCTAGGCGAGTATTGGGGAGATTCTTTGGAAGAATACATGGGTCCTTTGGTTGGATACTTCTTATGCCGGGGAGTTGAAGGGGGCGGGGGACCCACAATCATATCTATCCTGGCAAAGTAAATAAGAAAAAAAGACACCAGCAAAATGCATAATGAAGCAACATGTAGAGAAAAGTTGGTCAGAAAAGTTGCAGAAAGAAACAACTGAAAAACAGAACAACAGAGAGAGAAGGAGAGAGAATTTGAAAATATATTCCGCTGGAAACAAAAGGCTCTCTCCTACTGCCCAGTTGTTGGCGAAAGCCAGAGTCTTACTCACCCCGGGGTAAGATTTGGAGATTTAGGCACCACTGAAACATCATTAGGAGATCCCCCCACCCCAAACATAACAGGCAACATGCTTTACCCTCTGGAATATATTTGCATATGTGTAGCAATATCCCATTGAGGTGGTTGGATATGAAAAAACATATTCATTCTCTTTTCAGTTCCAGTGCTAGATAATACATCCTCAGCTAGTTCAGAAAACATGAGCTGTTGCAGTCGGTGAGATACGCTGCGGGATTGTATAACTCAATGAATGGGAGACATCCATGGTTGGCAAGGTGTCAGGATGAGACACGAGACAGTGTGAACACAACACTGAAAAGAGCACATTACAGACACAGTCACAGAGACATTAATGATTAAAGAGGAAAGTGCATGTAAACACCCCAGAAATTTGCTTGGATGCAGCTTTAATCCACCAAAGCTCTGGCTACAGGAGGTCATAGTCAGCCCTGCCGAGCTCAGCTGGCATGGAGAAAGTGCTTTGATCTCTAAAGGAAAGGGAAATAAAAATATCTGTTCTCCTCTGAGCTGTCCCATGACAACCTCCCTGGGCTCTGATGTATGGGTGCACTGTACTTCTCGTGCCAGTTGGTCATGCCCCAACGTTGGCCATGGCCACCCCAGGCACACACCTCGTCTACAGGGTGCCCCTTCTAGTTGTACTGGACAGGTGACAAGCCATGGGACCTCTTGGTGCCCATCTGGCTATGACGATGAGTGCTTTGAAGGATGACCCCAAGGCGGTCTGCTCCTGTCACCATCACTGATCTCCTGCTCGGTGGGGACAGGGAAACCAGTGAAGCTGCCTGGTAGCCCTGGATTCCAAATCCAGGTGCTTCACACTTTTAAAGCAGTTCCCTGTCCTCCTGACTTCCCTGAAATGGGATGGATGGCAGCCCAAGCCTAGGTCAGCCTCGCAGTCCCACGGGAGAGGAGAATTCAGTTTGGCCTTTGAAAGCTGCAATTCCTTACCCCAACTACCCCAAAAAACAGCCAACCAAACCACGCTGTCTTTGCAGCACATCACCTTGAAGGACTGGCAATGGGAGACTGGCATGGACAATGAGGCAATCTGCCGCACCAGCGCAGGGTGCTGAAAACTCAGGTGTCTCACTAGGAGCCAGGGGAGATGACAACCCAATGGTTTACTACCCACTGTGGTGGCAGCCTGGAGGCTTCATGTTTCAGGTTATTAAAGTTAGGAAATACAAATTCCCTCCTCCTCCTTTTCCCCCTCTAGATTCAGCTACACATCTTGCATCTATAATCATTAAATTTGTACTGAACGGGGGTGAGAGGCTCAAAGAGAGGAAATTCTCAAGGATATTTTAGTCTCCATCACAAGGGAGAATTTACCTTCTGGCTGCATATCTGGAAATGGGAAAGGCACAGCGTGCAGCAACACTGAGAACGTTACCTCTGCTGCTTGAACATCAAAAATAGCAGGGTTAAAATGGTCTCTGAGAGATTGACAGGAGAAGAGAGGCGCCTCTTTTACCTAAGACAATTTTCCAGTTCCATTCCTGGAGTTCATATTAGTTGTTTGCATACCCAGACGTATTTTTTTGCATATTGGCTGACTCTGCCAGGGACCTAGATGGGTTTGAAATTGAAGGAAAACTTCCCCAATGGCTTCCAGAGGAAGGTGCGCTACCACAGCTATGGAGGGAAATACTTTAATTCTCCAAGTGTAAAAGTAAATGAGCTATTATTTTGATTGGAGATAGGCTATGACCAAGCCCTCGTTGTGTTCTGGGTCTCCTCTGAGCTCAGCGGAACTGGGGCTACTTCTGCTGAGCTGACACAGCTGGGGGGGTGTTGGTGTTTGGAGTCTGGCTTTCAACATGGGACATCAGGGATAAGGAAGCAATGGTCAGTTAACAAGATTCAGCTCAGATCCTCTGTTCAGGGGACCAAATTCATCTGCCTTCTTTTGCAGGAAAAATAATTGGGTGATCGTAGTGGTAAATGAAATTTTAAATGCCCTTCTTGGTTCCATTTGTCCCTTTTTCACATTTCTTCCCCTATTAAAACTAACTCATCTTCCCCTCAGTTGAGCACAGAGGCTTAAATGCAGCTCAGCCAAACCACACCTATGTTGGTACGCTTGGATGAGAAATCCCCACCTGCACTTATTTTTGGCAGACTGTGCCATCTGAGGAGGGCTTCCTCCTAAAACAGCTTAGTGGCCCCAGCAGCTGGAGAAGCTGCTGCTTCCTTGCTGCCCCCTCTGCCTGTAGCAGCAGGGTTACAACCAGCACGCTAGATTTTATTTTGTGTCACTTCCAGAAAGGTACCAAATTAGCCACAGCTAACATTAGCCTTAAGACTAATTAGCCTAAGACTAAGGGGCACCAAACCTTTGCTATCCTGCCAGAAGGACCAGAGGGATACGTACCTGCCTCACCTATGGGATACACTATAATGACAGAAACTCCCAAAGTAAAGTAGGAGGACGAGCCATGATTTTTTGTGCGCATGTCCTGCAGTGGGCACTAAGACTAAGGTAGTCTTAGTGGCATAACAGCACCATTTGCAGTCCCTGCCCTGCTCATCCCTGTGGGTACCAGCCACAAGCATTGATGTTTTCCTTAAGGCTTTCTCTTTGGAAGAAAAAGAGTAAGTTGTAGCTGCAAAGAAAAGTGTCTCTCTCCTGCAATAACTCCACAATAAACAAAAAACAGTGAGAAAACAAAGTAAAGAGAGGGGTCTCTTGCCTGGCCTGGAGGTTTTTAATCCGGGAGAGCATGTCCAGGTGACCAGCTGAATACTGCTCGATGACATCCATCACGTCGTAGGGCCGAAGGCTCTCCTTAAACTTGCGCTTGGAGACGAGAAATCTCATAATGCTGCAGGAGATGGAGAGGAAAGGCAAAATATAGTCCCTGGGCTGCAGCCTGATCTGCTTAGTGGCAGATAAAAAACACCACAGGCAGCTGCTTTGGAAGGAAAATGGAATAAATCCCAACTCTGCCGGTTTGGGAGAGAATGTGGCAATAGGAGAGGGGAAGAGGATTGCGGGGGCTCGTGGCTGAAGCCCTGTCTGCGACACGGGGTCCCCGATGCCCCTTGGACTATCAGCTGTGCAAGTGTCCTCTCCGCACCACTTCTATAAATGTCAGCATTAAATCTCAAAGCTGGTGAGAACAATCATTTGGATGCATCCCTGCAGGGGATTTTCCTGTTTCTCTATTTATTCCTTCCCTCAGCAAAAATTGCTCTTTCTGGCAGAATTTTCTGTAAAGGAGGGCAGGCCACCCAGGGGAAAAACAGCCTGCAGCACAGACATTTCAGCATTCGCCACCTCTGCTTGGACTTTATATTTCTTTTTTTTTTTCACTATTATTTATTTTTGCAGACTGTTTCCCCCTCTCCCTCTCTTACCACACTGCCCTGATGCTGACTTTCAGTCCTGGTGTCAAATCTTCCGTTACAAACTCACAGTTGCAGCTTTTGTTCTCGTCAGGAATGTCCTCTCCGGGAAGGCTTGCTTCTGGGTTTGGGAGAGGGAGGAATAAAGACAACGCGTTACCACTTCCCATGGTGGTGCTGCACGAGAAAAGGCAAGTCGGACCAGGGACAGCAGAGAAATCTTTGCTGAGCATGCCCATGGGAGCATTTCCCAAGATGTCCTATGGTGACACCCAGCAATGCCAACTGCAGCTCTCATCCATCTCTAGATGCCTGACTCTTCCTCCTTCCCCATCCCTGTACACATAAATACATACATTATCACGGGTGTCAGCAGAGGTTATCTTATCTTTTATTATAGTCCAAGCTAAAGGACTGGAAGGGGAAGGAGGCCTGTGTAAGCACCCTGGCTGGCAGCTCTGCCCTTCTTAGGTGGGGAGGGAGAGTACGTTGGGGCCAGCTGGGGATCTGGGGGTCTGGCATGGTACCCCAAGCCCTCACCTTCCGAGTTTTGCCGTGACGCTGCTCCCTTGATGCGGAAAGCTTGCCGGGCTCGGCTGCGGTCTCCGAAGCTCCAGCTCTTGGGCACCTTGCTTGGGCTGTCCTCGATGCTCTGGTCAGCGCTGGGGGACCTCCGGATGCCCTGAGCCTGTGGAGAGCCTTTCCCTTTGGTGCCAGCACCGCGGGGACTGGAGAAGACACGATCTTTCAAACTGACCTTCTGACTGTTCAGAGAAACACGTTGAAACAAAGACAAAAAGGAGACAGCAGGAGGAGTCATTCTGGAAACCACGCAGTCCTTCCCCACCAGCCATTAGAAACCAAGAGCACTTCCAAGCAGCAGTGAGATGTAGTTTTGCTGTTGGCTTTGTTTTTTTTTTTAATATATATATTTGTTTTATTTGGTTTGTTTTTTTTTAAAGAAAAGAAAGCATTGTAGAAATGTGTCCGCCATAATGAGTGAAATGGAAATGATTATTAAGAGAGAGAAAATAATGAGGACTTAAACAGAAGCCCCTTGTGGGATGCCAGGGCTGGTGGGACAGAATGACATTAAACAATGAGGCTATGATTCCTTAAATCACTGATCGGCTCCGATCACGAAAGCTTTTCTTTCACAACTGCCTTCCAAAACCCTATAGCTAACAAGAAAATGCCAATAATAAAAAAAACCCTGTGTCTTGAAGTTTTAACTTTCTTGGAAACACTTAACTTCTGGTGCTCAGGCCTGTCCTTTCCCTTTCTTCAGCTCCTGTATTTCCTCCCTCTCAAAACATGATCTGCCCCTTTCATATATTCCAAAGAATTCATCTTTTTCCAGTCATATATTTAAATACTTAAATACATTAACACTTAAATGTGCAACTCCTTTGTATCCTATAAAGATTCAGTCTAAAAGCTGGCCAACATCTATCTGCAGGTCTGCCACAGGTGTCATAAACATGCAAAGCAAAATTTTACAACTTCAGAATATGGCATTTTATTGATGCTTTTCTATTAGAATCTTTAAAACCTTGTAATAATACTTTGAAAAGACCTCTCCAGAAACAGAGATGATGTCACTGAGAAGTAGTCTGCTGACCACTCAGCTCTAATTATTTTCAAAATTTTGAAATTCATAATTAAAAACTTTCACCCAAGTGAAGATGATGAATTTTCACATTAAAATTGCAAAACAAAAAGACTTTGTGAATCCTTACGCAAGGGCACACTTTATAAAGACAGCATTGGGGAAACCAAACTGCAAATAGTTTTGGATAATTTGATATTTTCTGAATAGCAATTGATTATTAAAATACACTAATAGAGGTTAGACAACCAGTGCGAGGCACGTGCACTTATAGCCAATATTTTATATATAGGTAAATCAAAACTGAGTAAAACCACAGATTTAATTCCCAATGCTCCATACCATTGCAGTAGCCACGTATTTTTTTGCTGCAAATGCTCTGACTCAATTTGTGGGAAGAACATCAGGAATTTTGATTTCCACATCAGATTTCCAGGTCACCAACCAAAGACCTGGTTTTTTTCTGTCTCTCAGCAATGCCACCTTAAAACTCAGAGCCAAATAGTCCTCCTTTGCCTTCAAAATTGGCACAAGGTTCTTCAATCAGAACTTAGCTGCTGGCATTTGAAGCAAAGCAAAATGCAACTCCCTTTTCCCCAGCCCTATCAGCTGTACTGTGCTGACGGGAACAGACATTCATTTTTGCCAGAAAAGGAAGAAGACGTGACTTGAAGACACACAGGGAGCAGATTTGTTGAGTAAGAAGGTGCTATTTTTACAAAGTCACTTTACATTGCGAGACATGAAACATTTACAGGGAGAGAAAGGTGCTTAGGCAGCATTTTCCAGAGTTGCACCGCGTGATCCCGAGGAGACACCGCTGCCCTGATGCAACGGCCGGGGAACGGGGAGAGCCGCTCCTGGGCTGCAGAGCAGGGTTATCTGCGGCCATTGGCTGGGCAACAATTTCGAGTTGTAGGATACATTTGAGAGAAAATAAAATTTGTTCATGACCAAGCTAGAAAGGCAGAATTAATCCAATGAATGATGCGTTTTTAATTCAGTGAAACTGCGTAGGTAAGTACTGGAGATTTCACTTCCAGCATGCTGCCCACCTGCAGAGCCTGTCTGAAAGGCACGGGACCAACAGATGCTTTAGCGTAGCTGAAAATCAGACCAGAGGTACAAATCCACACAGGAATCTAGGAACAAGCATGTGCCTGAATACCTTTCTGGGTGTAAGCCTTAGTCACTAATGCTACCAAAATCATCATATATAACAAGCCAAATGTTTAAAAGCAATTCTCATTCTGTGTTTGTTGGATTAGAAACCAGATTGATATTTTCTTTGTAATTTGATCCTTAATAGGCCAATTGGATATTTTTTTTCTTTATTTTAGTATTTTACAGAATAATATTCCTGGAATCTACTGCATTCCAGTAGTACTGCCTGGTCTTTTTGAAAAAAATAAGTTTTATATAAATAAATCAGCAACACACCAATATTCAGAATTCAAAGCAATCTCTTTGTGCCTCTTCCTCTGCAGAGTTGCTCCCATCACCGATCTCAGTGTGAAACCAGTTGCCTATCGCTGAGTAAAGCAGGGCCTTTTCTTTGGGGCCCTTTTTCCATTCCCACAATGAATGTGCTGCAAACGTTTGCAAGAATCACAAAAGGCAAAAAAGAAAGCGTTGAATTCAGTGAGGAATATGAGTGAAGAGTTTTAAGCCTGATAGCATGAGGTGCAACGCTTTTACACAAAAAAATCTCGTAGTAATTTGATGAATAAGATCTGGGTGGGTTTTGCTCCTGAGTACTCACTACTCAGAAAAACACCCAACACCTGATGTAACTTCTTTGTTTTAACACAAATGACATGAAAGAACGTGGGACAATTGATTGTTTCCTTCTGCCATGCAATTCTTTCATTGGGAATTACACCTGGAATCACACGCAAGTACAATCCCTGCAGAGGAGAATGCTGTTGGGGTCTGCAGGAGCTGGTAGGAAGGAGTCCAAAAGAAATATAAACATATAGAGGGAAATATGCTGTCAGCTAATCCAAGATCATGTTCTCGTTCAACCAGAAAGTCATGCAGAGTGATGCAGAGTGTCTCGGAGAAGTGGTATTTAGATGTCGCTCAAGCATACGGTAAATGAGCCTCGGTTTGGTGGAAAGTGAATGTGTTGGTGACATGAACGTGAGGAAAGCAGTAATCCAGCCACACATGACAACATGAACTGAAGCTTGCAATCGTGACAGCTAAGAGCGGCGCGAGCACGGGGCAGACGCCCTGCTCATTCCAGAGGGAAGGGAAGGGAAAGAAAACTGTGGCTTTGTAACCAGAGACAAAGATTATGGGAAGCCATAACAGCATAATAGGGCATGCTTTAGTTCCCAGATCTTCAATTGGCACCTATTAAAAACATATTTGATAACAAAAAAATTGTAATGTTTCCAGGCTGACTTTGGGGAAGGTTTACAAAAGTTTCAGCTTTTAACTTGAATTTATTGAAGGATAGAAACTGAGCTGACTTCTCTGTTGCCAGTCAGAAAACAAGAGCCCACGCTGGATGAACACGTAAGGACCAATCCATGGTCCCACGGCTGACAGAAAGATGCTCACTGCTTTAGTGGGCTGTGCAGTTAGGCTCACTTGGGTCCAACAGCCCAGCACTCAGCAGCAAAATGCATGAGAACTAACCTTCAAATGAGCTGCCACCAGGCTCCTCAGGATGCTGGGGGTTTGAGCTCCCATTTGAAACCCTCTGGTTTGAGGTTCATTTCATAGCTCTCTATAGTATTAAATCAGCACTTTTAAAAAATGTGGACTCATTATGTTAGCAGTAATTTTGGATCAATAAGAAGTATTACCTGTAACTTCTTGTCATTGATTTTAAACTACGCTTGAGCAATTGTTTCATTTTCTCCTCTCATTTTGTAGGCAGCCAACATTAGCCAAACTGAGTTAGACTAACATGGACTCAGATCCATCTCTGCACATGAACTCAAACAGTAACAGTGTTAGTTCTTCTGAAAAGCTATGGCCAGGAGAAAGAGGCTATCTCCTGCTGGGAAATGAGGCTATTTTTGAATCCAGAGTTTGTGCTGAGCTCATGGCATATGAGGACACCTTGTTAAAACCATGCAGGAATGCCAGGAGTGAATGGTAGCCTTTCTGGCTATCACTGGGCTCCAGTCTGGTCGCAGGTGTGGATACAAGGCAGAAACCAATTACTGGAGACGTGAAGGAAAGGAAAATACATCTGTGTGTGCAACACTTGCCATGACTAGAGCAGAAACCAAGAGAGGCTCAAGTCTGGTTTGCCTCCAGTGATTTCAGAAAAGCCATTGCAAAGGTGAATTCAGCCCAGAGAATGGAGTTTCTAGAAGCAAAGCAACCTGGGCAAAAGGAAAACAAAAGGTCAGCCAATGATCAGCGTCTTGATGAGTAATCCCTCTTCTCTTCCTTTGTGGACTTGACTTAAAGGGAGTCACTAAAATCATAACGGGAAAGACCAGAGTTGCACCATCCCCGCAGCCACCACGGAAGCCTGGCTCAGCACTGGGCCTCGGGTGAGTGAAGGGACACTGGAACCAGACACATCTTTAACCTTGGCCTTTGGTATTTTGCAGCATTGCTGTTATACAGTCACCCCTCTCTCCCTAACACAGCCTTTTTTTCCCAGACTGATGCTGAGCACTGTCAAACACCACATCACACATATCCTGCATCTTCTAGCAACCTTTTGCTATTCGCCAGCTCAGCTGCTTTGCATTTCAGGAGCAAAGCAAAACAGCTAGATTGCAGCTTTGAGCTGGCCAATTATTCCTAAACAAGGCTTTAAGAAACACGCTACACCCGGGCCCGCAGGCCAGTCAAGGGCTCTGCAAACACCTTTCCTTCACTGGTCTGTGTGCCGTTTCTTCCCACTGTCACATCTCTGTGGTGCCTTCATCTCTCTGAGTAGATGCCATCAAAGTCTCTTACAAAGCAGAATATGATAGATTTACTAATCTGGCTTAGTAAAGTTATGTTACTGCCTAAAAATGCATGCATTATTGCATTTATTGACTAGATATCATTGGTTTAGTACATTAAGAAACCACAGCTTCTAAAGTTTTCCATTAATTTACTTACATTGAGTTTTCCATAATTGCCTCATCTTTTGCTGTTATTTCGTTATATGCATCCTAGATGAAGGCTTTTAGCACTCAGCCTTAGATGCATCAAAGTGCTGGCATCTGCCCCTAACAGTTTGTGCTGTGGGGGATTGCAGGCAGGCGGCCCAAGGGTCCAGGAAAACAAGGTATCTGAATTACTTTTATGTCCCTTCACAGTTAATCTATAGTTTTACTAAAGCACAGCGTGTATAACACCACAGTCAGGATAGATGCTGGTAACAAAGATGTCCTTGCAGCTACTCCAAAGTTCAAGACTCCTTTTTGACTGGAAGAACCACGGTCCGAAATCCTCCTTCTCAGGGTCTCCAATGGATTAAGAAGATCTTGAGATAACAATTTGCTTCATCCTCCCTTTCCCTTGCAGAACTCAAGATGGGGGAGATGAAATGAGGACCACAGTGGGAAGGAATTCAGTAGAAAACAGAAAAATTTATACTGGCTTTACCAATTAAAAAATCATGCCTAGGAAGCCATGCAAGGAAGACACTAAGATCAGAGTGGCTGATTTTCCAGAAAACAGAACTGGACATGGACAGATGAGAGGACAGCACTACGAATGTCACTGCTTGTCTTAATCTCTGACAAAAACAACCTCAATGTTAAGCAATTGAAAGGAGCCTTTCTCTAGGGAGCAGTTCCTGCCTGTACTATGCCTCCAAGGATAAAACAACCTCACCGGGCAAATGGAAACACTACAAAAGTAACTCTATTTTTTTCAGCTAGAATATTGACCAAATCTTTGCCATTTGGAAATGCATTGAAATGCTGCCTGTGCAACTGACGATCACCCAATATTTAAACTAGTTCTTTCAAAGATAAACTTCAAGGAAGGCCACAGTACCATCAAAATACATAGCAGGAGGCTAACTCAAAGATTCAGGCTATTTATCCAGGTACAGGGGATTTCCTACCATAGAGGACTGCTTATTATGAAATCCACATCACGTCCCCTTCCTCTTTGTTACCCATTCAGAGATGGGATTTACCACACTACTTCTGAGCTTCTGGTACACACAAGTCTCAGGCGTGAGTCTTAGCCTCTAGTCTGACAGATAATAAAAATAGCCAGCAGGGAAAAAATAGCAAGAAAAGAAAAGATACAAGTTGGAACAATTAATGGAGAAAATCAGAGATACATATACTTTTAAAACTGTAGTTTTATACTTTTAAGACTGTAGTTTGTTGGCTTTCTGAGGGAGACAGAGACTGGTGATTTTGAGAATTAAAACGGACTCCAAAAAAGAGCATGCAAAAATCGGATTTCACAAACATGCGGCATCACTCAGTGCCCTGCCACTCCTGGGCTTTCCACCTGCCGGGCTGCGGGAGGAAGAGCTGATGGGGTTCACCTGCCAGCATTCACAGCATGCAAACTCTGGGCATTGGTAATTCAAGAAGGTGCATGTTTGCTGCTGAGAAGCAGTGTCTGGGGCTGGGGAAGAGACTTTTCCAGTGCAGGTGTGGAACTAGATGTATTTATGCATAAGTAAAACAAGATAGACGTATCTGTGTACCCTTACGGCCATTAGATGGGTGCACTAAGGGATGCTCATTGGGAATTCTCTGAAGCCGCCTAACAATCATCAGCTTGATGAAAAAGATGAAAACACTGCTCATACGAAACCCTCTGCTCTAGCTATCTGTTCCCCATGGGATCTAGAAACAGAACCATTCACGATGCCAATGCCAACACTAAGGGGAACCCATATCCCCTGGTGGGACAGGCTGAGATTAGTCCTTCTCTAGCTGCGTAGTAGAGGTGCTAGATAGGCAAGCCATGGCTTCCAAAGGCCACAAGACTAGGAAAGGTCAATTTGTAGTGTTCAGAGAGCCAAAGGAACGGTGATTGAGCAGAGGTAGGAAGCTGGTATTTCTCATGCTACTAACTTGATACTGCTGTGCAGTGCAATTCAATTTGCAAGGATACCCTGGACCTTGAGGAGGGATGGAGCAATAGGGAGGAAAGGCTCTTTTTATAAATATTTTTTGTAAAAAATAATTAATTTTTTTTTTTTTACTTTTCCATCATTTGTTAAAATTCAGTTCCTGGCCTCCTTCATTGCTGAGCAGACACTGGCTTGCTAGCCCAGACCAAATTCCCAATCCTCGTCTCTTTGAATCACATATTCTGCATGATTAGCAGACAAGGAAGCCTCTAATTTCTGAGCAGGCAATGGGGAGGCTCTTTCACCTTTTTTTACTCATCTAGTACCTCTATTAAGCAGAGAAGTGATCGGAACGGGTGGTAGCAGGGTAGAGGGAGAATGAGCCGTGCAGCTTTTGATTAGTTCCGTGCGACGCATTTCCCGTGGTACCTAGAGTTTCCTGAGCAGCATCCGCATAGTGACTCTCTGCACGGTTTGCTTTTACTGGAAATGAGGGGAGAGTAAAAATTAGACCTGGAAGCAAATGCCAGACAGGAAACTTTTGATTACTGACTCTAGGTTTAAAAAACAGGTGTTTTGAGGGCCGGGTTCATGACAGGATTTTTCTGTTTGAGCATTAACTGGGGGGGGGCAGAAAAATCAGGAGGGTTTCTGAAATTCGTCTCACTGTGGTCAATAAGTGTCATTACTAGAAATGATGCATTCTGCATTGAAATGGTGGCATCAGTTCATCTACAATTGACTGAGTCCTTCAGGAAGATTTTTTCATCTGCATTGGAAACGAAAATTACTCTCTTCTTCCTCTAAACAGATAAAAAAAGACAATTTTTAAATTGTCTAAGCCATGGAGAGCCAAAACTTTAACTTGTTTTGTACAAAAACATCCAAAAGTTTCAAATTTCTTCCTTTAAAAAAAAAAACAACAAACAAAACTCACAAAGAGATCTAGTTAATTTGTGAATTATTTGCATTTCTCATACAGGAAATAGCATTATATTAAGCCTGGCATTTAAAAAATAAAAATAGATAAAAACAGGGTGTGGTGCAATCCCTTAAGGGAAGGGATTTGAACGTCTGTGTTCACGCATCTGTTTTTTGTAACACTTTTTAGACGGGCCCTACCACTTCTGCGGAGTCACTGGCTTTGCTGAGGCACCACCACAGCTCCCGTGAGCCCATCCCAAAGCGCTGCTCAGGCACTGCCCTGCCAGATCGCCACCGTGACCAGGGTCCTCCACGCCATGGAGCAGCCCTCTACCTGTGGAAGGGTAATGATGTGGCCCCCATCTCCCCACGTGGCCACCAGCGGGCATCACTTGCTGAGTTCACGGATAGACTGAAAAGGCTGAAGGGCATAAAAACTCAATCTCATTTTACACTTGAACTCGGCAATCGGAGGAGCTCGTGGGCACACGCAGAAGGAATTTGCAGGAATTCCTTCTGCTTCGCAGCATCCCATGCAAACTCAGCCAACACCACCCTCTGCATCCTGGGGACTCTTTAGGCACCTGCGATGGGACCCCGAATCCCCAGGGAGCCCCGGGGACCGGTGGAACTACCGGGGCTGTTCTGGAGCTGGGGCCTGAGCATCGCAGCATGGGAGTGGGATACTCAGCATGCAGAGCCTCAGGGAGACACGTGGGTTATCTCCTCTTAGTCTCCCCTGCAGTCCCTGTGCAAAGATGCAGTCCCCTCTGTGCAAATAATCCGCTCCCCTAAAGGTAACTGATTATTTCCAGATTACTGTCAGTCCCAGCATGAGTCTCTGACACCAGTTTAATCGGTTAGAAAGTCAACCGCCAACCCAAGCTAGCATGGCCAGTCAGGCTCCTGCGATTGACACCGGTTTCCACGGGTAGTAGCGGCTAGTGACACCTCGGACACCCTAGGCTGGATGAGCAGGGGCCCACTGAGTCAACCAAAGGCATCCTCCAGTGCGTACAAAAGCCTTAATCACACCCCTGAACAGAGATATTAACGTTGTGTGTATCTCAGACAGACATATACATACATTGATATATAGATAGATTTACGCACAGATATACGTACACGTTACAAGGTGGCCCAGTCCAGCGTTCATTCAATATAATGGCCAAGGTCTTGCTGAGTTCATTAGGGTCAAGGATGGACAAACCACAGCTGAGGACAACCTTCTAAAGAGGTTCCTCTCATTACCTACAGGACTGAACTCATGCTGGACAAAGTAATCTGAGTTTTAGCTTCCCAGTTCCCTGGAATCCTTCTGGATTTTTTTCTCTGATATTAAAGCATTATTATGATCACTTGGTTCATTAATTTTTAGCTTTTCACCCAATCATATTTTGGAAAATACAAGAGGAAGAAATATGGTTATGGATGCCTTCAGATGTTTATCAAACCATCTGTTAAAGAGCATCTGAAGCACAGATTTCATATAGGAGCCTCTGTAGTCCTGGCTAACCATATGTTTGTCTTTTTGACATTACAATCAGAAGACAAAATAAACAGCGACGAGATGCCACAGCAAATTTCAAGCCTGATTAACACAGCAGTAATCAACCCCCGTTACCACTCTGATTTGCTGGCTTTCTGCAGCAGGAGGGGTGAGAAAAGTCCCACCACAGAGCAGCCCTCCTTCCCTGGTGTTATGAGGCAGGGAGGGCTCATATCTGGAGCCTGCACAAGAGCAGCATGGTCTCAGAGGCATGATCGGCGCTAACTGCTCCTGCAGCAGCAGCCAGCCCAGGGAAGGGCAGATGGCCACTTCTCCTGGCCAAGGCAGATGGTAGGGTGGACACAGGGCCCAAAGCGATGGGCAACAGAAGAGGCTTTGTGAGCAGATTTTAAATAGGGAAGAAAATAAAAAGGGGGAAGAGGTATGTAGCATGTAGAAAAAGGCCAGCATCTTTTCTGCTCATCACAGCCTGGGCTCCATGTCATGGGGAGGCGAGCTCCTGTCCCCCGCACAGGTCAGCACACAGCTTCCCAGCACTCAGTCATAGATGAATGCAGACAAGCTCACAGTGAAAAACAAAACAGAAGTGGTAGAGAAAGGACGTAACCTGTCTCTCAGATTGGCTGTCCCATTTTACGCCAAGACCAAATCAAAAGTCACCTGAGTAATTCCAGGCGACCCCGAGCCTCCACCACGCTAACCCCATCACCTCCCCATGTCCTCCCATGCCGGGCAGCAGCTCTCCGAGTGCCATCTCAGCAGAAATCAGCACAGCTCAGCAGCACTGGAGTCAGAGGGCAGCATCGCCGCTGGTGCACGGGCAAGACTCCGACAGCTGCCCCGCGCACTGGCGGGTCGCTTGGGATGCTCCCTGACCTTGCAAGGCCATGTTTGTCTTGCACAGCGCATTGCCACGAGCCGTGCCAGCATCCCTTCTCTAACTTAAAATATATTAAGATGCAAAATAGTAAAAAAGCTGTTTCTGTTCTGTTTGCTGTAATGACTTTGTGGTGTATCCATAATGGAAAGAGGGACATAGGAAATCAGCCACTCCCTACACATAACTAGAATGGGAGGAAGATCCAGCTATCTCCAGACGAGAGACTGTACATTTCCTCACATTGATGGAAATGGAAAGGGGCAAATCCTTCACCATCTGAAGCAGTAAAAGTGCGGTGCTGGGGTCTGCTCTGAGACATGATTCATACTGAGGAGTTTCCTAAGCGGAACAGTCATCAGTGACAGACCACGTCTGGATGATTAACTGTCGAGTGGGCTGAGAAACAGGACAAGTTTTCTTTTCTAAGGGCAGGATGGCACACTGAGCATCACTAGGAGGCTGTTGGGAATTAAAGTGGGTGGGAGATTTGTCATGTCAATATAAAAGATATATAAACTTTTATTTGGGAAAATAGGTGATTTGGGCCCCCCCGAATATAGGGACTACTGTGCAAAATTCCTTCCCGAGGTCTGAGACATTATCAGATGGAAAAGGGCAGTGGGAGAAGGTAGAATTGACAAATTCTAACGAAACATAGAAGGAAAGAGCTTTGGTTCTGCTACGGCAGCTGAACTAAATGATATGGAAAACGCTCTAATGCTATATATATGGCAGCTGCAGACCCTCAGCTTAAGCACTCCTGGGTTCAGGTTTAGCATCTTATAACAGAGGGCAACAAAACCCATCAGTATCATAAGAGTCAGATACACTACAGGAGTAGGAAAGCAGCATTTGGAGAGAACCCTGATGAAGGAGCCGTATATAGTAAAAAAATGCTCTGAAAAAGGGCAGTGAAAGGCTATTTTTATTTCTTTCTGTGACATAAGATTAAGAAAGCAATGTAGAAAATGAACAGGGAAAACCTTGCAACTTCTATGAAGAAATCTTATATCCAACGTAGTGTTTTAACTGGTGAAAATGAACACTGTAAGACAGGACGGAGATTAAAAAATAAGAAATAAGACTAGTGCCTCAGAAATAAGACTAGTGCCTGCGACTGCAGGGATGCTGGCTGGTGTGACCCTACAAGGGACCATCAGTCCTCAGATTTCCTTGGCTACAGAGCTGATAGAGTTGAACAGAAATTTCGCCTCATTGCACAGTCCTATGCCTGTGAGAAATGTGGATTTACCCTCTGATGCATCCAAAGAATGTCACTGGCTGCGACAGGGCAGCAGAGCAGCCAGGCCCCTGGGATGAAATGCTGACCCTCCTGATGCCATGGGTGGGTGGCCAAGATTGCAGCCTTGGTCTGCTCCCAGAGAGCACTTCCCATGTAATGCTCCCTGCTTTAATAGAGCTGGATGGAGGCTGCATTCGCTCCAGCTACACAAGCTGAGACCCCACGTAGGAAAAAGAAAAGTATCTGGATAGTTGAAACATGATCTTGGAGATTTGATTTATTTGGCAGGAAAGTGGATGGAGTGCTACGGAGGTTCTGCTTATAAAGAAAAGCTCAAATGAAAGACAGAAAAAGGAGAGGGGAGGGGAAGGAAGGAAAGATGACATTTTCCTCCCTTTTGTCAGCACCATATCTACCCAGATATCTTTGGTTGGATTTTATGCCAGGGAAAACTTAGTTTCTGGCCTCTTATTAGCTAAAAGGCACAGCAGAAAGTTACATCTGCAAAATGCCAGGCTCTAGTTATACCTCTGAAAAAACATATTTATTGTTTACAATATTTAGCCTGTAAGCTGTTTTTTGAAATATGAGATGGAAGATTTGAAGGCCAAGCAGGTGATCTCCACAGATCATCAGTTTTGCATCTTGCCTCCCAAGAAAGAAAATGAGATCCAGCCCCAGCATTACTTCTTAAAAGATCTGGGAAAATATAGGAAAAAAAACCAAAAAAACCAAACCAGAATTAAAAGGGGATGAAAAGTATCCTGAAAGTATCCCAAATACCAGCCCTGTTGCTTTCCCTGGGACACGTGAATAGCGAAAAGCTCTCCCATAGGTGAGATTTATGGCTGGCCTTGGAAGGTGCTCGCCACGTCTCAGAGGGCGCCCGGCTGAGCACACTCTGCACGGTGGACTCGAGGCGTGGAGGGAAGACGGAGCAGGGACTGTGCTTCATCCAGAGGTTGTGAGGCCAAAGGGAATGGGGTAGAGGAAGGGTGTCTCTGCCATGCAACGTCGTGCCGTGTCAGAGAGCCCTCCTGTGTCCCGCGGAGCAGCAGGTCCACGCAGCCCTGTGCAGTACCCTGCAGCGAGAGGAACTCAGGAGAAGTTGCTAACTCGGTGACATGGTGATGGCTTTGTGTTCCCATGTCACCTCCGCCTGGCATGGCGTTGGGTGATGGAGACATAGGCAAAGCATCACCTACCCATCGGCACTCATTAAGCCTGTGTTATACTGTTTCGGCTACAACTCCAGAAACAAAAGGAAAAAAAAGCAGCATAAACCAAAGCCCTGCTGTTATCCCGGATAAGTGTCTGCCAGCTCCGCCCGTGCTGCCCACCACTCTCTCTAGCCCCCACAGCCTTGCTATCCTTGCAGCTACAGCCCAAGGCAGACTGGAAGGAAGACATGATTTAAGGTCCAGCATACACGTAGATACATTGGACTGCCACAGCACAGAAAAAGCACGTTAATACCTAGAATGCTTCCCTCGATGGCGCCACAACATGGTACACACACGCACACACGTACATAGAAATCTACAGGTAATGCATGGGGATGGTGTGTTGGCAGTGATACAGACCTTGGCGATGGTTCGGGCTGCTGCTCTTTCCTTTAAACAGAAGCAATAGTACATTAGCATGGTGTCAGGTGGCAAAAGATGTTGCTGCTTCACTGTTAAAACATAACGAAAGGACAATACCAAACAATACAACTAAGTGGAAGTTGTGGACAGAAGAAAGGGAAAGGAGCACTTAATTCCTGGAGTTTCTGGCCTGGGCAGAATATCACTGGAGACTCACACAACCTCAGAGAAGACACATACAACGCACAGGGTTGAAGAGCTGATCCCAACCCATCCTTGTGCCTATGCATGACTGAGACACCTGACGGTCGTGTGATTTGTGTGAGCACAGGAGGACTTCTGTGGGCTCAGAGAGCGGCCCCCTTCGTTTGGAAATGCACCACCCTAAGTTGTTTCTGCACACAGGGAAGGATTTGAACGGCTCCCATGACTCTGGTGCATTTGCTTTTCCTTCCTGGTCATTCGGTCAGAGCTAATGTCCAATCTCTCATGCACGGCTTCACGCTGCAGCACTAATGTGTGGCGCTGGGAGGGGGGACACTGGTGGGAAGGAGTATGGACCCCTGCCCTGACATCCTGACACCCCATGTGGGGTTTCTGCCCCCAAAGCCTTTGGCAGCTACTTTGCCAAAGTGGTTGGCAAAGGCTACATGGAGGGAGTGGGACACCACAATTTTGTATGCGGTTTCCTACTGACATCCCAAACCACCTGATTGCCCTGAAAAGCCATTGACACTGAGGACAAAGTGAGCTGAATACCTGCAAAAGGTAGGCATAACACTGCAAGCCAAGCTCAGGCCACACTGAAAAAACCATCTCACCTTCACTGACCAGGCATCTTGGTGGCATTTCCCTGCAGCAATGAGGAAAACCTGCTCTGCCTTCACCTGCTCTGAATCACAGCTTCTTCACACTGGGAAATTGCAAGTAATGTGGGGCCCCGAGCAGCCTTGCCCCTTCAGCCCCGCAAGACAGGGAGCAGACTGTGTTTCTCAGCAGATAAGGGTCCGCCTCCACTAAAACCAGACAGTCTAAGGGACAAACCGGACTGCGAGAAGACCTGGGCAGGAGGAGCTTGATGCCCTGCAAGCACAATGCTGTACCAGCCCTGGCCGTGCCTCCACCCAGCAGTGACCACTGAGATGCTGAGATCTGCACAGACCCGACCCCTCTCCCTTAGGCTGAAGGCAGCAGCCTGGAGAGACTAAAAAAAAAGTCCTTCCACCCTCTGCTCCTTGCTCAGACAAACTTGGAAGCTCAGCCTCAGTCGCTAGCTCAAAACCTCACATTTTAAAATTTGCTGTCTGACCCATGGGTCTACAGATCTCTACTCTCTGGAGAGGCACACAGCCGAGGGCAGGTCCCATCCCACCCCTCCCCGGCTGGCCCCACTGCCCACAGGCACAGCCGTCTCCTCTCCACCCCTCCCAGGGTCTGCATGCTCCCCATTCACCGAATGGGGCAATCTCACCTGCTTAAAAACAAGAATTACCCCTCCCAAGCACACGCTTAGACTGCAGAACTCCTGGCCTTCTGGGGCAATCACTTACACCTTGCCACAGGAAATTTAGCAAAAATTTCTCACTGCTACAACTTTGCCTGCTCTCAGGGCAGGCGAGGGAAGGCTGGAGGAAACAGGGAATGAAATAACATATCGTGGGCCTGAGTGTCCTCTGAGGGCAGACTCTCTGAAAACACGACTTTGCATTTCAGCCAAGCACTGTAATATTACTCCAGAGCCAAGTTAGGCTGAAGAAATTCATGTACAGCGTGGGAGAGGGATGGGGAGGAGGAGGCTGAGCAACCCATGGGGGACCAGCTGCCAGAACCTCTCACATCTTCAAGGCTGCCCATATGCAAAAGGCAGGAAGAAAAAAAGAAAAAAATAAAACACACCAAAATAAAAAAATTTTTTAAAAAAAGGAAAAGAAAAAGGAAGAAAAAGGTTGTGAAGTGTGTGCTTTCCCAGCTGTCTTAACTCTGCTGCTAACCTGAATGTCAGTCCCGATTTGCTCTTCAGGTTCCTCAGGAGCTCCAACTGGTTCAGAGGAGGGATGAGTCTGGAGGAAGAAAATAAAGACCATTAATATTCAGGCAGAGCTGATATCAGAGCCTCCTGTCTCGGAAACTTCCCCCTCTGCCCCATCCTTTCAACTAGAACCAGCTTTGTGACACCAACTGCAACTGGGGGACAGCTCGGGAAGGATGGAGGGGGGCTTGGCTGCTACTTCCAACAGTGTCCTAAGGCAGAGCAGTGGGGGAAGATAGAGTGACAGCAAGAGAGAGAGAAACTTGTCTGCCCCACCAAATTTTGATTCTCCCAGAAACCAAGCGGCTGCCGGGGTTTCTGCGCAGCGCGGCAGTGTTTTAGCAGGAGAGCTCTTTCAACACCTGTAGTCTAGCGGTTGGCGTTGCTCTGTTTGGAGGTCAGCACTTCAGCTGTGTACTGGGTGGAGAGAAGCTCCAGTTTCGGAGGCAAATGGGAAAACTCAACTCTGCTGCTCTTGGGAATGTGGGGAGGCATGGGAAGGAGCATCTTATGGGGGGGAGGAAATAGGGACACAAGGCTAGGAGCATCCCAGGAGAAACAGCAGTGTGCTTGGGGGTCAAGTGTAACCAATTCCCTAGAGTCCACGTCAGGTTTTGCCCCAAAATGAGGTAAAAACATGTATCATTGCCTCCTAGAAACCATGGGTTTCCTTCCTTTCTCAGGGAGAAAAAGAACCTGACAGTGGGAATCCTGGATAATAATTAAAAAAAAAGAAAAACCCTGAACAATCACCCTGTTGCCTATCCTGCATTTGTGCTAAGTCATTGAATTAGCTGCCACATCCACTTTTCATTTCTTCCCTCAGACCCTGCGAGACCAGGGCTTGCTCCATAAATATTTAACATTGATATTCACAGTCAGGCTTTCAATCAAGAATGCTGTGAGCTGGAGGTGTCGGGGGAGGACGGAGATTGCTGCACGTGGTTGGGAAGAACAGCATCTACTTTAGAGGGTGCTTGGGGACTCTGCATTTGGGGTCAAGGCCAATGGGGCTCATCCCATGGCTTGCTGCAAACTCCTTTCTGGGCCACCAACGTGCCCTTGTCAAACCGTCGAAGCACCACATGCCATCACTGTGCCCAGAGGGTGCAAAGTCATCCCAGCAGCTGCCCCTGGTCACGCTTGTGACAAGCGAGTGGGAGGCAGCATCACTGCAGGAACGAAGGGGAGGATGGGGGCTGCTGGCGGGCTGAGAACAGGCTGTCTGCAGCTGCCCGGGTCTGTGCAGCCCAAAGAGCCACCACCCCAATGCAGCATATACTTATGGCTTTGCTGGAAAATTAGCCACATAAGTTTTAATGAAAGCAAGAAGGACCTACACAAATGGTCCCCAAATCGCAACTCAGGACGGGAAGGAAACAGGTGCAAGTGCTTGCACGCCCCTAACAGACTGATCTCAGCTGAGGTGCTGTAAGAAATGGGGCTGTTGCTTACTGCAAAATAAAGGCAGACATGTTTATGCCCACATTTTTTCAGCCATTAGACCAATAATTTCACAGTTTTCCTCTAACTGGGGAAAAAAAAAAAAGCCCAGCCAGAAAAGCATCTCCTCTGCATGCACAAAACTCATCCTCGAAAACACAGTTGTTCGGCAGAGCAGATTTGGTCTTCACAAGATTGAGGTAATCAGAAAATTTTCCAATCCTAAGTATGGAGAGAAGAATAAAAATAGGCCTGAAAATTTTGGCTCAGCTCCCCAGGCTAGCTCTGTTCACTTCCATCCAGAGAAGAGCACATCCTGATCTGATGAATTAATGATCCTCTTCACTCAAGACTTCAGGAAGAAGCTGACCTTGGAACAGTGGAGCAGCGCATGAGTGCTGGGCTGTCACCCCTGTTCAAACCCAACGCGGGGTTTGCAGATTTGTTCCAAGATGGGAAAAGGTGGTGCATAAAGTCAAGCACAAAGTGTCCTTAGCAGTTAATGAGGGGTGCAGAATTGTTCTTTGTTGAGTTAGTTTCTCAGGGAGGTTGATACCTAGCAGAGGACAGGACAACGGCCCCACTTCCTCCAGCTGGGATCACAGATTCAGGGCTCCCACCGATGCAAGCTTCAGAGCTGAAGAGCTCATAGCTCACTAGATTGAAGATTCAGGATCCCAAAAGGAGCTCCTTCCTTTGGATTAGTCCATAACACAAGGTTTGCACTGTGCTGAAGGTGGCAATCTCTTGGGCCACCACAGATGCTTCCATGCAAAGGTAAAGGCATGCAGGCAAACACAGAAATTCACCATTTCTGTGGTAGGGTGATGAGCCTGGTACATGTGTGCGTGGTGGAAAAAATCATGTTTTACTGAAACTTTAATTATTGCAAATGGGTGCAAACTCAGCCATGTATTTGACTTGAAATTTAATCGGAGTTGAATGCTCAGCCTAGCCTGTCATTACAAGAGCAGCTCGGGGAACAGCTACCGCATTGCACTGTTTCACCAGAACCTCAGAGAAAAGACAGGGCTCTGCTTAGCGTGTTAACTGAGCTTTGCTATAAAATGCTGGATGGAGGACAGCCTGTGCTGGCATGTGTGCCCAGGGGACAGGTGATGCAGGTGCCACTGCATCCTCCAGAGACGTGGAGAAAGGACCTCCGGCTGGGACGTCCCATGTTTTCTCTCTCTCCTCCTGGTCTGTGTGTCACTTGTTAGCAAGGGAAGCATGTTTCGGTTAAAGGGGAGCTAGGTGAGAAGTTTTGCACGACACGGCAACACACAGAGCTCATGCCACCCACCACAGCAACAATTCCAAGTCGCCGGCTGCTGCAGGGGATCCAGCGGTACTTACAGCTGCTTCCCATCACCCCTCCCAGTACAGCACAGAGAAACACCACACTAACTTCAGGTGCCGGCTCCCCCCATCCAAAGGGAAGGCAAATTTGCTATTCCTGGTAGCACAGATAACGTTCAAGCATCTGGGGACAGTAGGGATATCATGCCTCCGGCCAGGACATCATCAAAAACCCACAACACAAGGAGGGCAGCAGCACACACAAAAACACACACAGACCACGACACACACGCACACAGAGATGAGGATTATGATGAATTTTTTGAACAGCCCCAGTATGAACAATTAGGAAGGGGGTAACAAGGAGATGGATGCTGGAATGGGACAGGGACTTAAATGAGTCTCCATGCTGTCTTGGAGCTCCTATGAGGAGCCAATTTTTACTCTAACCATGACTTCATGTGTCCAGCCTAACCTATTTTTCATAACTTATATTTTATTGTAAGAAATGGAACGGAAGTGGCACATTTTAATTTCACTCCCAGCATTAGAAAAATGCCTGATTCCTAAAACAGGCTGTTGTTCAACACAACAGGGAAATGCATTAATAACTTTATGTGTGTAATTCATTGATGCAATTTGCTGTAAATTAACCACACGAAGTGGTAAGCATGATTTACTAAAGCTGTAAAACTTGCATCTGTGAAAACTGGAACCAGGTTTGGAAAGCAGGCATTAAATCACATCAGCTTTAACAGCATTAATGCATCTAGTGAGGATTTAAACTGCTCTAAGAACAGAGCTTGGCCCACAGTCTTGAAATGCAAGCCATTTATTCCCCATCTTAAAATACTGACTTGACTACACCTTCAGATACCCACCTCACAAAATATGCCTGCGATTTGAAAATCTACTCTTTTATGCAGAACCTGAGATAATATTATTTATCATGAATCTTATATAGCCATATACAGGTCTTTGCATTTGGATCGGACCCAGAAGGTTAAGTCCCAGGCTGGAAAACGGGCTAATAACTGCTTGGCTCTAGGTCGGTCTTGGAAGAAAAAACCTGAAATAGAAAAGTCCTGCTGAGATGGGACATCCTTTTCCCAAAAATCAGACTGGATTGCTAGAAGAAATGAATGATCATTTCAGTTTAGCATTCCAGATCTCTCTCTCCCCTCCAGACTTGTCCTCAAAAGCAGGCACAGCTGCTACTGTGATTGTATTCTGTGCTACCAGTGGTGTGTCCCATGGTGCCACCACACCAGCAAACTAGCATTCCCTGGTGGGCACAGCTCCTACAGCATGAAGTGAGATAAATGGCACAATGAAGGATGGGGAAAAAGGGCTGGAGAAAGGGGAACACACTGGAGTGACGGCAGAGGGACAATGGAAGTATGAACGGGGAAGTTTTCTTATGAAGCACTGTATGAATTGGAAGAGGTTGGTAAGACCATCTAGAAATCATCCCTAAAAAAGCAGCTTATCAAGAGCTCTCCCATTCTCCTTCCTTAAATCAACATTTTGGCAGACAGCTTCCCAACAGTTGTGTGAACCAATAGCTAAAATGTACATGGAGGTGCATGGAGTTAGTCTGTAGGCAGCAGGATGGGGAGTCTGGTTTGGGCTTTCACTCACTCCTTCGAAAAAACTGATCTTCAGATGTTTCTTTTTTTCTTTTTCTTTTTTTTTTTTTTAATTAGAGGCTTTGCATGTTACAGTCCCAAACGAAGAACAAGGAGTGACATGACACACAGTTTCAGAGTCACATGCACTTCATACCTGGAGGCACCATACGTTTGCGTTTGCGTGCTTTTCAAGTGTTTTCACCAAAGAAAACCAAAGGGATAAGAAAAACAGGGGGGGAAGGTGGGGCAGAGGAAAGGGGGAAAAAAAAACAGAATAAAGAAAATTAGCATATGAACGAAGTGCATCCCTGGGAGCAAATGCGCTGTGACCAGGCTTACAAGTGAGCATGGAGCGTGGGCTGAGCTTGCTCCCACTGCAGCCAGCCCCGAAATCACTGCGCACCCATGTCACCCTCGGGGACAGGCAGCTGGCACCTTGCTCCGAAAGCAAATGGGCACCACAGAGCAGGGGAAATGCGGGGGCCTCTGAGAGACCTTTTGTGAGACAACCACAGCCCTCGGTCCCACCAGCCAGGGACTCCTTGGGCTGGGCTGCCGACTTGGGCATCATGTGCCGGTGGGGTTTTTTTAGTGAAGACCAAATATACGAATGTAGTTGAGATCAAGGCCCTGTTCTCACAAGTGACAATGAAGAGCAGATTATTTTTTTTTCAGCAAAGCCAGTGGCTGATACATAATAGGTTACGATGTCTGGGCACAGCAAGCTATGCATGCCTTACAAGCCCAAACCGTATCTGCACATACAGGAGCCTTGGGCATATTTCAGATTTGGTTCTACCACATTTTGAAATGAAAGATTAAATCTAAACTACTCTCAGAGGCCACCATATTTTCCCCAAACAAGTGAGACTAGCTCTACTGCAGTGATTTGAGTGATGTTCTGGAGACACCTGAACTCCTCCAAGGCAATTTTCTCATATCAAGCAGCCAGCCTTTTAGGAGATGCCTTGGGAAGAGAGGTAGGCTCAACTCACAGGGCTCCTGCTATGAGGAATAAGCAGCCCAGTGCTGAGCCGAAAGGGTGCCAACATAGCAGTGCCTGCAGATCACCCCCCAGGCACCCGGGAGGGAGACGGGGATATTGTGTTCCTCCAACCCACTTCCTAACCACGTTGTGTGTTTCAGCCGCATGTCAGCAGCCATCGCCTTAACGCGGCGCTGGGCTTGACATGCCGCGGAGGCTGCACCAACGCAGGGCTGCCAGTGCCCGCCAGCTAGCTTAGTGAAGTGGGTAGACAAGGATAGACGGACAGTGTGAGTGATGGAAGCTGCGGCCAGAACATACAGTTACCCCCTTTTATAATTTGTTATTATTTGTTATTAATTTATTATTAATTACCCCAATTAATTTATCTGACGGCATCCAAAAGAGGTTTCTTGGTAAAAAATTCAATTTGACTAACAGCTGAATCCATCAATGCACCCACACAGCTCACTCTCCCAGGTGAGGCTCACCTGCGCACAGACAGGAGCTGGGATTTAAGGGTGAAGCTGGCAGAGCAGAAACCTGTGCCCAGGGAAGGCCAGGGCGACGCCGCTGCTTGGGGTCAGCATTGGGAGCAGCACCTGCAGCGTCAGCCAGCAAAACTGCTACAACTTTTTCTTGCCTTTTTATTCAAGATAGCTGGGCTCTTCACTAAACTGCATTTTTTGCTCTTTCTCCTCCCCGGAGTTTTTATTTAGCCTCTTCAAGAGCTGTTTAGCTCAGTTTTCTTCCATATATTAACTCTATGGGAAATACAGGTTTTCACAAGCGGATTATGTAGCAAGTATTTACCCCAGCATGTCCTCATGCAAAAGGATGTCACTGTATGTCTGGCTGTGTGGTAAGTTCAGTCTTTCAAACAGCAGTAAAACCTGACAAAGTCCACCAAAATCAGCCCCTGGCTTTCTGTGTTTTGCAGTGGACTTTGGACCAGGCTCCAGTCCTCATCCTCTCCAGTAGCTGATCTCAGCCAGTGCTGCAAATGTACAACGAGACGGTCAAATACTGGGAGGGAGAGTTTTGATGTGGGGTGGGTTTAATGCTATTGGAAAACAGCTTTGTTCTGCTTTGTTGGGTTGTTGGTTTGGGATTTTTTTAAGCAAAATCTTGAAGTTGGTTCATAATTCTCTAGGGAAAAAGCAACCGATCAGACACACACTGGGAATGAATCCAACGAAAACTTACTGACCACAACAATGTGACTTCCAACGGGTTTATAAGATGGTTTAGCAGGCTGGCTGCTGTGTTTCAAATACAGACTAATGCTTACCCTAGGAAATATATCCAGGTTGTCCACCTGAAGGCTAAAAGGCACATGGGAAAAAAACAAAGGGATTCACACCTGCAGTGGCACAAGCCAGTGCTGGACCACAGCCCTGTTTGGGAGCCAGGAGATGGGGCACAGGGAGCCTCATCATGCCCAACAAAACCCCGTGAAGCTACAGGAATATCTAACCAACATGTTCAACTCCTGTACAAACCCAGAAAGACCTGGCTAGCCCCTAAAAACACGCCAGAAAGGGATGCACGGCCCTGTGTGCAATGCAGTGCAGTGTGGAGTATAAAATGAATGGCAATGCTTTGCAATCTAGCTTCTGGGGAAGCCTCCTCCTCGATGCCACCAACCCTGAGAGTGACGTGGGGGATGCAGTGCTCCCCCATGTCCTGGAGGGCAGCAAGGCATGGCAGGGGACTCTGTCCCCATCTCCATGAAGTTCCAAATCCCAAGAGGCTGTGAAATCTCCCAGCACTGCTATAACATGTATCATTTCAGCTGAAAAAGCTGCCTGGGTATGACGACGAGTTACATCTCCTTAAAGCAAGCCAGATGGATGCTGCTAAAACACAGCAGTGCTTTATCAGCATCATCCATCACGGCTCCGCTGTCCTTCCCTACTCGTGTCAACAGATCGTGATGCATAAATGAAATGCAAGAAATGGGAAAATGCTCATTGAATCCTGATTTGGTTTTCCTCCTCTTAGAGAAAAAAAAAAAAGGAAAGGAAAGGGTGACCCAGGGCAAATGCACCTGGGGAGAGAGCTGGGCTGGTCAAGGGAGGGACAGAAGTTTGCTGAAAGGCAGAAGGATCATTAGAGACCAGCTGGAGCAGCAAGGAGAGCCCAAGCAAGGGCACGAGGAGGGTGGCGTTTACCTACGATCCAGGGCAGCTCGGGGAGGGAGGTCTTCACACCTAGGCACGGCAACTGTCACAACACAATGCAACTACCAGTGGACGTGGAGGAATGAAGGTGAAAAGAAGAGCACATACACATACAGACATGAAAAGGAAAAAAAAAAACACAAGAAAGTTAAAATCAAGTCAAAAGAAACACACTCAAAAAAAAAGGCAAAAAAACTCCAGAAGAAAAAAAAAACATATACCAGCCCTTAAGAGCTCTTGAAATCAACTTTTCAACCTAAAAAAAAGTAAATAAATAACAGAACTATATATCCAGATAACAAAAATAAATATGGAGACAGTGGCATCACGAGGAAGGCAGTGGAAGAGAGAGGTTGAGGAGGAGGTACCTGTACATGGGGACGGTGACGGTGCGTTCGTAGTACTGCCAGGTGGAATGCAGGTCTGTCCGGGACAGGTTGGTGGCATAAAATCTCCAAGCCGCCTGCAGAGGAGACACAGCAGGATGGTGGACCCAGGCATGGCCAGCACTACCCTTGGTATTATAAACCTCAGCCAACACCAAGTCCTCCCTCTGTTTTCTGCAGGATGGGTCCGACATTTTGCTTTTTCCTCAATTTGATACAATTTGGGGTGATATCGCCATACTCCTGACCATGTAAGCCCAGCTAAAAGCGTTGTGGGTACAAGGCACTTGCTGTCAGGGTGGGGCCAGGTATCAAACAGGTGTCGTTGCACATTACAGTGTTAAAAAATTTGGAGAGAGAGGGGCAGGGGAATGTCAAATAATTCTAATTTCAAATCACCAAGGCCAGCCTTCTGTGCAGACATCTGTTATCGTGAAGAAAACGCTCCCAACTGTAACTTTATATCAGTATAAATATTCTCTTGGGGCGGGGGGGGGAAGTTTGGTGAAAACAGACTGTCCTAATGCATTTGTCTTGCTGCACTGGGCTGGATTTCGTTCCTTTTCTCCCCCAGATTGCCTACCACATATGCTATTTTCCCATGGCTGATTTCCTGGCGTTTATTCCCAGACAAGACCAGTCACCAGCTGCTGTCTCACACCTCACACACATGGCCTTGTTTTTCACCTGACTGTCTCCTCCCCAACTTCCAAAAGGCTATTAAGCCCCCCAAAATCAGGACAATGTAACCCCAAAGCTCCTTGGATGTGATCCTCACCTGAATCAGGCCCGCTGCTGGGTTTCGCCTCTTCTCAAAATGTTTCTGTCGATGCTGCTCTTGAACCTTCAGAGCAAACCCCGAACCCAAGATGCCCTGGCAAAGAGAGCAAAAATTTGCAGTTAGCAAGGTGTTAGCTAAGTCTTCACTAAAAAGTTGCAGCCAATTTTCCCTCCAAAGATTTGTTCTGGCTCATTTTTTGCTTGAAACATACAGGGGAAGGAAGGAAAAGCCTCTCTCCAAGGCAGCACTGGCAGACACAATCCCCACGAAGGGGCAGCAGTGGGGAGTGGGCTTTGCTGGCACTCACTGGAATTGCTGCTTTTACCAAACTACCTCCAGCCAGCTGATAAAATACAAAATAACCACACCGTGCTGGCATTCAGCAAATTATCCCCATGGGGAAAATCAGATCCATGCAACACACTGAAATGCACTGTGAAAGGGACAGGGGTAATTTTCTCAAATGGCATAACCACCCCTAGGGACAGCTGTTTGCAGGACAAAAAATGGTTTCACTTCAATAAATATTTGCGCGGTGCCAAATTTGAGTTTCCATCCCATTTGCTCATATACATAGTGCCCGAGCTGTGGATATTCTGACATGGTTTCCCCTCTCTTCCCCTTTTTTTTGACTCAAAGGTCACAGAGCAGTCGCAGTCGGGAGGTTTCTGGGTGTCTTGCACTGCTGGAGATAGCTGTTGCATGGCCACTGGGTCCAGCAGCCGGGGACGAAGCATGGCAGAGCTCAGCCCACCTCCCAGAGAGATGCTGCAGCCTCTGCTTACGGCAGGAAGGGCGAAGAAGGAGACGCCAATGAGTGTGAACGTAGCTGCCAGCAGCCGTCCGTTCCAGGTCTGTGGGTACTTGTCTCCGTAGCCGATGGTGGTGAGAGTAATCTGCAGGGAGGAGATCACCACACGGCCCTCGGTCAGCCAGCCTTAAAAACTAAAACAACACGGGCAGAACTCCCACGCCACCAGAGCGGGACATGGAAGAGCCAGGGTCACCACATGCCCTGAGCCAACCAAGTCGTGGTGCAGCTTGAGCACCCGGGAGGACCTCTGGTCTCTTGGGATGGGCACCTCTGTGGGAAGCAGCGATGTCCTGACAGCCAGGACAGCACTGCCACGCTCCCCACTCGACACACCGAGTTCTCACACCAGTCGAGAGCATTTTCTTGCCTTCGGCTGACACAGAGAGAGCTGCCATCTGGTGCAGAGGCTTGCGGCAGCTCGCAGCCTCCCCCAGGAGATGGGGTTGCGCCTTCGGCAGGGGAACCGAACCAGCACGGTTCCCCCAAACTCCTTCTCACCATCTCATGAAAGAAGGCAGGGCTATTTGCATACATAAAGACCTGACACTGTTTATTCCTAATCTTCCCAACACTATCTTCCAAGCACTGCCTATTACACAGTCTCCCTTCTTATTTAAAAACAGCATATTAGCCCAATAGGACACATTATGGCTTCTTCACACCTAATTTAGGGATGTTTTTTCCCCTCTTCAGTATTATTGCAATGCACTAAGAGAGTGATGGCAAGCTGCTGTGTGTGTTCTGGGGAAGAAGCTGAGAGATTTGTTGGAGACAAAGAATCTTCTGAACTCTAAACAGCATGAAAGGATGCATTTTCCCACTTCAGGCCATGGACATCACTAGTGGGAAACGTTGGGCATCCCCTGAGGCTTCCAAGAGGATTTGGAGAGCCTGGGACTGGCAGGGCAAGGCACAGGGGATGATCTGATTAAGAACATCTTTGAGACTTCTGCCCAATGGACCCCAACAGTCCCTGTGCCAAGTGGAAACTTGTCCCCATCCCATAGGTGGGACACGGACAGAGCTGGCCCCAGGAATGGCAGCTGACACCATGCTGATGTGGCTTTGGAAACCTCATGCATACAACTTAGCATAAAATCACTTTTACACAAATGGAAGTACGATCCCAAAGCGCCGTTTAATTGGACCCACTAAAAGCTCTATCAATTAGATACCATTTTGACAAAGCGGTTAGAAAATGCATCTACGGCTATTCCTTATTGAAACACAAAGTCAAAGCAATGCTCTCTCCATAATCACGGCAAAGTCGGTTTACAAGTTTTTATAATTTAAATAGATAACTACGTGGATTGGATCTGCTAAGACCAGACCAAGGGATGAGTTTCTGAACCTGAAATTTGATTTATTTTGCCCATCTCTTAACATCTGTCTGTACTGGACACGTGAGCTGGACAAGGACAGAACCTGTTTATTTTAATGAAGCTCAAATTTCACTCTGAGCTTCTCAGTGGCAAAACAGTCTGGTGTACCTCCATGTCCTTAAATGAGGCAGGTGATCCTCTGCCAAAGGCTCTCCTAGCCTGGGAAGCAGGAGGGATAAATCTGCATGTGGTTCTCCCGAGACTGAGCTCTAATCTGGGCTGTCATTTTTTCCTCATTGTTTATGTTCTAGTTACGTCAAATTGGGCTATGTTTTTATTTTTCTGTCATAACCAAGTGGCTTGAAAAGCAATTTACTGCTTCTTTCCCTTTGTTGTAGCAGAGGAGCTGCTTGATCAGCCGATTCCTCCCCAAGCCTGTTATTGGGATTTGATCGGATCTGGGATTTTCATTACATGCTTTGTAATCAAGGTCAAACTAGCACCACGGTGTCAGAGCAGAAGAACAATAACACAAGAAGATTAGAACGTCATTAATTCTCTCTTTGTTAATCGGGTAATCCAATAATTCACATGCACACACGCACACAGCGCAAACTAGAAGTATTGCCCTTTCCTCTTTGTCAGCAAAGATGTGAAAGGGGAGTGCTTTCAGCGCTGAAGTCTTTCTGGTACTTAGATCCTATTAATTTTATAAAATTTATTCCAGCCCGTTTAAGAGCATGCTGCCCAAATAATTAAAAGGCAGCAATACTTTAAAATGATGACCAAAGCACCCCATGGTGACCCGCATCTACTGTCACGACAGAGCTAAATCCCACGATTGAGAGCACACGAGTTCCCAGTTTCCTTGCAGCTCCAGCTAATTCAAGAAATGTGATCTTCTAACATTTTCTACTAGGTTTATTTAAGAAAAAGAGCTAAATGGAGTAGCCTGAAGCCACTTAATAAAAATGTTAACTAAGCACCCCATAAGTTGATTCCTCCTGTAAGTGATAGAAGATGGAGGGTTAATGGCCATTTTATTTTAATAACGAGCAGCTGTTCTAGGAAAATTACTTACCAGACCCCACCAGAGTGCATCTGCGTATGTATCAAAGTGCTCATTTTCTCCTTTCTCGGCCAAGTATACCAGGAAAGAGGCCAGAATGAGGCACAGGAAGCCAATATACCAGGCAGTGATCAGCTCCTACAAGATCATTAAGGGATAGAAGAGAATGATTGCAATCCTGGTGCTCATCTCCAAAAGCTGAATTAGTTGCTTGCGGCCGGATCTGAACTTTCCCTGCATTTGTTTAGGCTTTGGTTGGAGATCAGTAGTGCCACATTTTGAGATGGGACCATGCACTGGTGGTGGCCCTGCCATGCACATAGGACGATCCCTGTCCTGAAGACCCCATCATCTAAACACATACAGCAAATGGAGAAAGAAAGGGCGTGTTAATAGCTCCATTATTTCAAGATGTGGAACTGAGATTAAAAACAAACCAAAAAATATTTTTCCAGTTCACAGAAGGAAGTGGGGTTAAAACTGAACTGGGAACCCCAGAACCCTGGGGACTCTGCTTACAGCAGGTCCCTTCCACTATCTGGGAAGGAGCTACAAAGCTGGGGTCTGGACAAAATATCTCCCAATTTCAGGTAAGTTTTAATTCAAAATTCACAGGCGTTATTGTTTTTGGATGAATTTAATAGAAGGGCGAACAAGAGAACCCCACAAACTCCCTACGATTTTTACACACTTCTGAATAAGCTGGCTAAGCTTTTCAGGGGAAAGATTGCAGGAAAGAGGAGAAATGTTAAATTAATAAATTCAGCAGCAGGAAAGAGAAAAATGGTCAACAAACTCTTCCCAAAAAAGAGAAAGGCCAAAGTGCCTCACAGCAGGGATCGGTTCTGCAACTGGTACGTGATCTCACGTTGGGAAGAGGAACCCAGCACAGTAACCGTGTCTGCAAGAGGCTGCTGCTTGCAGGGTGCGTTTCAGAAATGCATCCGCTTCGAAGCTTGCGTCCTAGAAAAAGAGCTCGCAACAACACCTGTGCTTAACAAGGCTGCTAATTGCTAATTCTTTGAAATGAGCTGCATCAGTGTGCAGGTGGTCACTATGTTTAAGACATTCCCTGCAAACTTCTAAACATCCCTCTTTTCTCTCCTCTACTGGTTGGAGGGCTCCACTGGACCTTGTGTCTCTGCCTTTGCTTTGCTCCCCACGTTACTGTACGGTGTCTTTCCAATGTCCCCAGGCCTGGGATATGTTTCGGGTGGAGAACTGAACCGAAGTGGTGTCTCTGGCAGGGGGAAACACGAAGAGCGACTCAATGTCCTTGCTTAGGGCTTGCTCACCTTACTGTGTGCGTAGACAACAGAGCCCAGGAGCTTCCAAGTGCCGCCCCGCCGGTCCATGCGGATCATGCGCAGGATCTGCAGGAACCTCAAACTCCTGAGCGCCGAGGTGGCAAAGACGTTCCCTTGGGACCCCGCCGCCAGCACGGCGATGGATGCGATCAGCACCATGATGTCTGCACAAACAGAGGGCACTGAAAGCTAAAGAAGCGCTGCTGAACCACTACCAAATGGGATGGCACTCCTTCTGCCACTGGCAGCAGAAGGCTGTGCATGAAAGGGATCTTGCATCAGTTGTATCTTGTGCTGGAAGGACACAGCAAAAATCTTAACCTGGATGAAAAGGATCCACTACACACCTTATGGGATCATCTTAGTTTCATTCTCCATGCTCATCCTTCCCACAGAAAAATGTGTCAAATACTGCAAAGCCTGAATTTTGATACGATTCAGTGTTAACACTGCTAAACTGGATTAAATCCTTGCAAAATGCATGCCCTTTTTTAATCCACCACAGCTGCCTGTTAAACAGAACTGTCTAGAGGTGTGAATACCCTGTCTAAATTCGGAATGGAAACCTAGAGGTCCACCACAGCAATCCTAGGGTGCTCACAGACGAAGAAAGTCCAAGAAAAGAGCTGAGAAAAAAAGCCTTTGTATATCTCAGATTCAAAAATCCTGTAAACTTACCTATTCCCTAGTATTCCATGCAAATTTTATAGGAGTGTTTTCCTGTGGAATAAACTAAAATCCTGCATATGACCATTGCCAGCTCCCAGACATCTGAAAGCCGGCTCCATAGCGAATGGCATGGCCTCTCTGCCCACTCCTTACCCCATTAAAAATAACTGCTGTGCACAGATGGCCCCTTTCACAAGAGGATCGCCAAGTACTTTGCAAACAAGAATTAATTAAGTCTCATAACTCCCTTGTGAGGCAGCTCATCAGCACTGTGGAAGGCAAAGTGAGACACAGAGAGTTTCAGTGACTTGTGAGTGATTTGGTGTTGAGGTTGGACAAAGGATCGCAGGATCCCAGCTCCTACACTCAGCTTTTCCCAGCTAAACACCCTTTCAGTGGCTGTGGGTGGCTGTCAGCAATGCCTGGAGTACGCAGGGCAACGGGACGGCTCCCAGGTCTGCAGAAAACAGGGTGGGCCTCGCACAGAATAAGGAAAATGGTGGCTGTGGATTAGGACTTTTGCCTTTGCTCTTTCCCTTCTCAAGGTGATCACGAAGCAGCTGAGGATCAACCCCCAAAATGCACGTCAGAAACCAGAGCACTGTGCAAGCAAGTGCTTGAAACACCCATTTCGGTTTGGAAAATCCCATGCAGGGAGGCAGGTCTTACCGATGACGCAGAAAGGCTTGCGGGCAAATTTTAACCTTCCCCTCCAGCCCCGGTATCGGCAGCAGCAGCCGGCCGCCCAAATCCTCACAAAGTATTCGACCCCGAAAACCACAATGGTGACAATTTCCTGCGAGAGAGACAATGAATGCTGTTAGTCAAGAAAGAAGCGTGATGGAAAGCATGCTCCAGAATCAAATACAAACTCATAACCTAACCTCTGTACACCTCAGAAAATACACCGCAGAGCTGTCTGCACCAGGACTGTTAAATGGAGAGCCCAGGCTGGAAAGATTGTCAGATCTTCGCTGTTGGGTCTTCCCTCGCTGCGCCCTGGGGCGCTCAGACATACTGCCCATTGTAGCCTGTGAACTAGAGTTTTACGTCTTGCATATTGTGTTTGCGTCCCCCATCACAAGACTGATGAGAACCTGCTTATCTCCCCACCATTAGTCTCCAGGACTTGACTAGGTTAGTGCTGAGCAGCTCAGGGAAGACCAGAGATGGGAATCGCTGGCTATTCCATCCTAGGACTCTTCACAGGGGATTTGCGTTTTTTCCGTGGAAAACTGGACAGGTTGTCTCTGCGTGCTGGGCTATCTGGTGCAGGGGCAATGGAGCTCCTCTAGCCCTTGATGCCAAGTGAGCACGCCGATGCTGCGCATCGCAGCTCTTTCCACCGCCACCCGAATACCCTGCGCACGCTCCCTTCTGACTTCTTTGTGGCACTTGCCTCAGCTTCCTCATGTGTCAAACCTGACAAAGCCCTAATTAGCCTGCAGCGCCGTTTGATGTCAACGTAGGGCAGAGACTGGGGAATAGGAAGACAGACAAAAGGAAAGGAGACACGTGAAGCCAGCAGCCCCACAACGTGGCAGTGCATGCAGGATCTCTGCTGGCTCTTGATGGCAGAAGCCACATTGTCAGTGAGAGGGATGCCGGGCTATTTAAGGAACAAAACTCTGCAGCTTGATATCAGATCAAATAGTTGCAGGGATGTTATAGTGTGGGAGAGAAGGCAGCTATGTGGGCTGCTTCCTACACAGTGCATCCGCAGCTTTAACTTCTGGGAGCTGTTGGACACCATAGTTTAGGTTGGAAGGGACCATCATCAAACTGCTTTTCAGTTGGGATCAGTCTTGCTACTGTTTTGCAGTTGGAGGTAAATGCAGAAAAAAAGTTCAGGAAGGATCCTTAAAAATACTGTGTTCACAGTATTCCTGATACAGAGTTCTCCTTTTTTTATGTTTTCCCTATTTCTTACCTGCAGGTCCTGGTGGCTGTCTTCTCACAAGCAACAGTTTAAATTCTTGCCCCAGTGAAACACTCCCAACCTCAGTTTTTTATTGTGTTTTTGACTTTGTTTTAATGCCTCACCAATGGCTTCATTTGCAACCCCCCAACTTACCAGGATGTAAAGGGCCCCTTCTGAGCTGTTCTGGTACTCATCAATGGTCGAAAAGACAGACAGCACCAGGCAGGAGAAAACTAGTAGAAAACTATATAACACAAAAATAGAAAATAAAAAAGGGAACGTCAGCCTTCAGAGCAGGGGTTTTTCACATTTGCTCAAACTAGTCCAGAGAGCATTTTTGGACATGTTTACTGTGCCGCTGCTACAACACTGTGCAAAAAGAGAAAGTAAATTCCTGGATTTAAATAACTGAAAGGTTGTGCATGGAAGGACCCACTGGACTGTTCCCAGTTTGGCCAGCGCCAATCCAATTCCCCTCCCAGGAGCTCTGATAACCCCTGACATTATTTCCCCGAGGAACAATCAGCTCTTACTACAACATGCTTTCAACAAGCATGGAAACAAGCAGGGAAATGCTCATTTATTAACGTGATAGCAGGTGACCAGACTGGCCAGTGAGCAGGAGTGCAGGCTGAACATCAACCCAGAGAAAGCTCCGCTGATGCTCTGTTTATATATTTTCTTCCACAAAAGCTTACACAGGAGTGGGGCTGCATTTCCCACCCTTGCCAGGGTAGGAGATCTTGGGTGGATTTAATGTCTCTTTTTTTGGGCCGGTACTCCAGAATAACTCTTTACTACCTGGAAAGGCTGGCAACTTCCCAGATTTGTTGTAGTATCACTGGGAGGTAGATGCTCTTCTACGGCCAGACACAGGACACAGCAGGGGTTTGATCCAGTCCAAGGGAAGTGATCTTGGTGCTGTCAGTACCTTAGCATGAAGCCAGAGACACCGTGCCATCAGGGAGGGAGCTGGGCTGGCCTCTCTGTCTCAGCCCTGCAAGGACACGAAGGAACCCCATCCTGCTGGGAGCCTGGGGGACCCAGCTTTGATATCAGCTCGCTCAGCCTCTTTTATTTGCCACAAAAATGACAGGGGATCCTCAAAACCATCTTACAGTATGCATCCAGGTCTCATTGACATCTACTTCTACAGGCTGTCCCAGAAGCAGCCTCAGAAATGCCACACCACCCTGTCATTCACAGGCTGTCCCCATCAAAACTGCCCGCTCTGTGCTTTTCATTAATGCACTAATGCATATCAAAAGGCACAAAATGAATGACAGGAGCTCAACTCTCTTCTGACACTCGGCGCCTGAGTCCGCAGCTAGAGAGGTGTCTGCTCACGAATGGAGAAGGTTTCCATCAGCCCACGATGCCCACTGCTTACTCAAAGGAGGGAAATTAATTTACTAAAGATCGATTTACTGATACAATAAAATAGGCCAGCGCAGGGAGAAACTAAAAGCTGCATTCTTTAAAAGCATTGAATAATTAATCTGTCTGGCTTTGTCTCACATTCCTACAAACTGCATATTGAATATTTATAAGGTACGGTTCAGCTGGTGGGTGCTGTTCCTTTTTGTTGTATAAAGAAAAGGAGTTTCACACCACTGGGTCGTGCTTGTGGCTTTGCAATGACCATTAATGTCACAGTAACAAGTAAAAATAGGGGGATTTGCAGCATTTATTCGAACCACAGGCTGAAACATCCCTGCCTGCTGGAGGTAAGGGACCTTTAGAGTCATCTCAGCGAAGGCTGAGCTTTGCCAGCAACAAGATTAATTCAGTGCAGACCAGATAAAGACAATTGCCTGATTTCTCACTGCAAATTTCCTCTTCTCACACCAGGTCTGGTACCTGGAGACTTGAAACAATCTCAAAAGAGTAAGAAAACATCCTTTGCAATCCCAGTCACGATGTTCCTTAATGCCTTCTCTGGGTCTTACTTAAAATTTTTTCTCCCCAAGCTGGTCTTTTAAAACCCTTGCTATAAAAAAGCCAACCACAACCTGCCCTGCAGCCAAATGGACTCCATCCATCCGTTTGAGTTGCCTGGGCCAGGCCCTGGGGGCTGGAGACAGGACCCCACTGCTGCTAACACTGTGGCAGGGGAGACAGAGCCCCGCACCGCTGGAAGGAAGGAGCTGCAACCGGGTCAGGCAGCCCTGCTCCTGGTGTGGGCCAGATTTTGCTGCAAAATCCTATGTTGGAGTGAGAAACAAATGAATAATCAAAGAAAGAGAAGAGGAAAACAAAAAAAACCATAATGGAAAATCCTATATTTTCTGATTAAAGAAGTAGAATGTGGGTTGTATTTTTATGACCAAACATCACAATAAAATGCCTGAGGAGGTGCTGAGAGCAAAAGGCCAAATCAACGCAGACTTGCACACTGTGCTGGGGAAGGTGACCACTTCAGACAGATCCAGAATAAAGTCACTCTCAGATGATGAGTCCTGGCAGGGACAAATGTCATGAGAAAGAAGATTCCTGTATGTTAGATTTGTCACGAGATATATATTGATGGGACAGAAAAAAGAAAGGAAATCACTTTATCGCTTCGAATCCCGAGGGTGGATTGTTCAAGCCATGGTTAAGCAGGGAGAGACGGGGCAGCTCCGGGTGCTGCTGGGGCAGTGGGACATCTGGGTGCTGCTTCTTCCCTTCCCCAGCACATCGTTGCAGCCTCATCCCCAGCCTCTCCATTCCCCTCATCACCCTGGGGCCAGCTCAGTGCTGCTGTAATTTCAGCTCTCCACTCCCCAGAGCTCTCATTGCCAGGGAGACCTGATGCAGATCATGCTTGCAGGGCCAGCATTAATTACAGTGCTGCCAAGCATGGGAGGCAACAGCAAAGGCGCCAGCTTCTTCAATGAAGCACAGGAGCTCCATGGCCAAATCCCACGTGGACCAAAATCTCACCCTGTCTCGGTCCCAACGAGGACGTTCAGCCACTGGGTAAGGAACAGTCCTGCCCATGAGGGATGCAGGCGCTAGCTCATCATGGAGTGAGCTGCACAAGCAACCCAAAATAGTTCCACAGTGATGCACAGCTGCTCTGCTTGCCCCTGTGGTCCACAAGCCTCTGGGAGGCTGTAAAAGGAGACTAGGAGAATGAAACCTTTCTGCAAGGGAAACGAATTCAAGGTGTTGGGGTCTGTATGGCTCCTGGCAGGCTTTGAAGGAGCTGCAGACCCTCTATGGATGGCAGGGTGGAAGAAGAAAGCTGAGAGGTATGCCCATACCAGAGATGGCGTGTATCCTCTGAGCTCCCATTAAGGGAGGGCAGCGGGGAACCGGAAGCCTGACTCTGCTTTAATTTCACCTAATCTACCCAGACAGTGCAGGAAAGGGCTCCAGATAATAATGGATAGCTAGGGAAAGGGAAACAAGCCAATAAATAGTGTAGAGGTTGGGATGAATCTAATTTTTAAAGCTACATATCTAATCAAAGCAAATTATGTCTGCAGCCTGACTCTGGGTAATGTTAATGTGCAATAAGGAACGTTAATTACGTCCCATCTAATGATTTTTACATAAAAGATGCCAATTCTGCTTAGGGCTTTGGAGAAGACAATATCCTTCTCCTGAGCAGACAGGAGCTGGGTCCTACATGACGCATGGCTGGAGCCAGCAGCAACCTCTCCCAAACCCAGGCCAGGATGCAAAGGGCAGCGTGTGATTTTGGACCGCTGTCTCCTCCACAGAGTGATGGCTTGAAGGAAGCTGGCTCCAGACTCCTAAAGCCACTGGAGGAGGACACCTCATGTCACTGCATCTTCTCACTCACCACCCATTCCTACGGGCACCCAGCACCTTCTGCAGCTCTGGGATCCCCCACACCTGTTGCTTAGACCTTTAAGCTCAGCAAAGACTCAGCTGTGCAAATCTGCCTGCTGCTAATACTAATAAATCCAAAGTTCTTCAAAGTCTGGCTTTTCATCCAAAGGTTACAATGACTTAAAACACCCATGCAAGCTTCTTGCTACAATTTATAAATCCCAGCACAAAATCTGCCTATCCAGATTTCATATCCACCCTGCTTCATGTTAGCATTGCAAAAAGAAATGACTGAACTCCCTCTTGAAAAAAAAAAACAAAAACAAAACACCAAAACCTTAAAATGACTTGAAATAGGAAAGATAGTCCTTTTTTTCTCAGTAAAATCACAATCGTCATAAAGCTTTTCAGGTTAATCATCTAATTTGCCTTCCAAAGGGAATCTACACACCCATTTACATAAGAATTTTGAAAGAACTTAATTTATTCCTGAAATACTTGTATTCAAATAACATTCGCTGACATGCAAAAACATTGGGCTTTCTCTGTTGGGGCACCAATAATTAACAACTGGATTCGGGGATGCAGTGGAGATGGATGTGATACAAGGAGGTGGCACAAACTCATAATGAGCCACTGTGCTTGTTACACACTTTGCTGGCTTTCCCTGGAACAAGGAAAGAAAATTAATTATTTGTTTAATTAGAAAGAGCAAAGCTGGAAAGGAAGGAGTATTTTACTATGGGCATTTAAGAGCTGCACAATGGAAAACAACTTAAAATATTTAAAACACTTACAAATTACCTTCTGCATGTAAACAAGGCATTGATAATTGTGCTAAAACAAAACCAGAATGCTTATGGGCAGTCCATCTGTAATCCCAGAAATCCATTTGCTGCGGTCTCTGTAAAATGCTGTCTTTCAACTACCTAAAAATTCAGTGTAAATTAAAAGCTATGAAAAATGCAGCAATGACAACTAACCAAGGTGAAAGAACATCCATACCGAAGAGAAACGGAGATTGTCAAATGCCTTCTAGTACTCAGAGAGACTTAAATCTCCAGTGAATCAGAAGCAAAACTGATAATGCCATCACTTTTCCACAGGTAAAAATGACGCCATATTGCACCTACCCTTAGCCAAGAGCATCCGTCATCTTTACTCATGTAAGCAATCCTGCTGTGACTTGCAACCAAGCTATTCATTTACAAGGCTAAACACAAGCCTAAATGCCTCATTCCGGGCTTTCACATCCCTCAGTCTCAGCCAAAATCATCTCCCAAGGCGACTTCTGTCACTAGCAGAACCAAAAATAGAAGCAGGGAGTTCTGCTTTTTGGTCCTGTGCCTTAATAAATGCTCTCCTTTCCAAAAACAGTTCCTGATGGAGTCTCATCCCCCGCAGGTTTGGTGGTGCCCAGCCCAGGTCTTGTTCCTTGGAAGAGCCTGGAGGCTCCCCGGGCACCCATGCAGGTAGAAAACATTGTTTATGGGCATCACGCAGGCTGGCTCCAAGGCAGGGATTCTCACTGTTTATAAACTTTTTAATAAATCTTTAGCAAAGGCCTCTCTGGGACAACGTTAGTAGCTCCTGTGCTTTCTCAGTGCACTGAGATATGGCTAAGCAGCACCCTGTTTGTACAAAGCCATAAAGTGTACTAAGGATGGTGGTGCGAAATGTGCAATGGAGCCTCTCCAGAGGACTGGAGTGTCCCAGAGGAGGCTGTGGTGTGGACAGCAAGGCTGCGGTGTGGACAGCAAGGCTGCATTAAATGGCACTCCAGGAGTCAGGTACTAATACAGAGAATTAATCAGGCTACAGGAGAAGCAGGTCTTAGAGACCCCAAACCATGTTATAGCAGTGGCACTGGAACAGGAAGGAAAATGAGAGGGTTTGTGTTCCCAGTCAGCCCTATTGCACCACCACCACCTGCAAGCCCCTAGGACACGTCCCCCAGCCCCTCTGCATGGACGCAGCAAACCTGGTCTTCCTGCTGTGTGACAGAAACGTGGCAAAAACAGGAGGTGGTTTTTCAGCAGATCAGGTTTTCTGGGGTCTTCCCCAGACACGTGGCTGGGAGCAGGAGCACCGCTGGCTGAGCACAACACCCTGCTTCTGTGCTTCAGCTCCCCTCGCGGCTACTGAAACACACCTGCACGCTTAGATCCCAGGGAAGTAGGGGGGATGGGATTTCCTTTGCATCAGCTTTTTGGGGAAGGTTGCTTTCTGCTTTGTGGGCAGATAAGGAGCATTTACAAATCCATCACAGCAAACTAAGGAAAAAGGAATAGGTGTCCACAGCTGTACTGTATAGGCACAAGTCATGAAAGTTCTCTTCCTGTCTTCCCTCTATTTAGGCAGCGCACTTCTCAGAAAAAGGGCAGGATATGGGTTCATATATTTTTTCTCCTTCAGCGTCCACCACTTCTGAAATCAGTTCCCACTCCAAGAGCTCCTCCAGCCTTTCCCTCTTGCTTATAATGGTGTCAGGGAGCAGAAACAGCATCATCTGCCCTGAGTGCCCAGAGCCAGATCCCCAACCTGAACCTATGAACTGCAGGAGTTTGAGCAGAAATGAGTTTTGCATGACATATCTTGTCGCTAGTCCAGCAAAGGATTATGCATCTCCACACTTACAAGCAAGAGTCAGTTTAAGAGCTTTCCTGGACCGAAGCCTCAAAGAACAAAAGCTGCCTGGAAATGACGGGGGGTGGAGATCAAGATCTGAATGTTTATAGCAGAAAAGGAGTTAAATTTAAGGAACTGGTTGTTTGTTTTACAGGCTGGCTCTAATAATTTAACTTACTCAACGCGGAGTAAAAGCCTTATTAATAATAATCACCGCATGCAAAGTTCTAGCTCAAATGTTCCTCTTTGTCCTCATCTAACATGAATCACTGGGAAATGCTTGTCTGCGTATTCTCCTTGCCCTGCGCACGCAGGCTCAGAGGAGCCAGATGTCTGGAGGAAAATACAAAGTATTAATCAAGCCCGTGCACCTGCCAGAAGAGTCTGTCTCTGCTGCAATCCAGTGCTGCCAGGCTGAGGTTTTCTTTTAAAAACTTGGTGGGGAGAAATATATTCATACAGCTGCAGAAACGGTTCACAGGAGAGAATCCTAAAGATCACGGTGCAATTATGATGCCTTGAGAGGTAAATTAAGAGTAAAAAATATCAGACATTTAAGTAATTCTTAAAATGTCTGTGCAGGCATTTACTCAAAGCACGTTCATTGATTTTAATGTGAGGGAAAGTTGCTGTCTCATGCAATACCCTTATTATTCAGATTGAAATCTGAGTGCTGTCGCTGTTTCATCCCACAGGGTATTCCCCCAAAAGAGCCTCTGCTTCCTCCCTACCTCTGAGAAATCAGTATTTGTGAGTACAGGAACACAAATGTTCCTAATCTAACCTTTATCTGTATATGAAGATCAAGTTATTTCTGTTTCTTAAGGGGAAAGTCCTGCTTTTCTGCAACACCAAGAAAAAGAAAGAAATTTAAGAAGCCAAGGGCTATGCTGCATGGTTGGAGTGCACAGGAATAAAAAAATCCTCTGGCAGAGGTCAAGCTTCTTTGACTGACCTGGGCAAGTCACTTGACCTGACTTAACTGAGCTCTAAAACTGGGTTAAAAGCAAGATGTCCCTGTAAAATGTAATGCTGCATCTCATCTAAACATTCCTCGAGGGAATGGGATATACAAAAATAGGCTCTGGTCTAATTGCAGATAGGAAGATTGTCTCAAAATGTGCAGGGCTAGTTCCCGCTGCAGACAGGAATAGTAGCTGGTTTTTCAGAGGTCTGTCCCAGAATCTGCTATTCAGCTGGAGCCCGAGGTTTCCTGCCCACAAAGGACAAGCTCCAACTTGCTGAGCTCCTTTAGCTTCGATTCCCTGTCTCTGACTTTGCACTAGTTTTACAGCACCAAGAATTACAGCACCTCTAAAACAAGCATCCTTGCAAAGAGTATCCATAGGGAGCTGCAGGCACAGAGGCAGCTGCATGAACCATCTCAGAGCCACGGCTGGCAACTAAACAGCTCAAAATCCTCATGTTGACTTTAGAAATCTCACTTTCCCCATGTCTCAGCCCATGGTTTATGCTTCTGTAAAGGCAGGACCCCAGAGCTGCGCTCTCGGGCTCCCTCCCAACTAACAGCGAAGAAGGATGGCTGAGATTGTGGGTCCATCCCCAGCTTTGTGCCTCAATAATGAGAAGAATGTGACTTCTCCAAGCCAGAGGCTAATGGATAATGCCGAAGTGTAAAACGCAAGCATTACCAAAGCACTTCTAATTTCATTTGCTCATCAGTTTATTTAATTAACAGAGTCTTGGGGGGGGGGGGTGAAAAAAAATAAGTATTTGCAAACTGCCTGTATAATATGTCTTAGAGTTGGCAATTTTGCCATCTGTTTAATTTTACTTCTCTTGTCCCAGCTAGTGACTAGGAAGGAGCTCAGAGCCAAGAAGGAAGAGAGCTGGTTCACAGCCTTTTAATTTTAGTCCCCAGAAGACGATGGTCCCCAAGCTGGGTAAAAAATACACGCAGAGGAATAAAGGGAGTGCTACAATCAGCAGGACCATGCTCCCTCACTGCAACTCTCCCCCACTCACACTGGTGCACATCAGGAATAAACCCCCGAAAGCCAAGGGAGCTGCACTGCCACGAGAGAGGGTCTGGCTCAGTCAGGTCCAAACCCTGTGATGCCCAAGAGACACCTGAGTTTGGCACACAGAATAATGCAGGATTAGGTCTAACAACAAGAAATAAAAGGCCAGTGGCCAGTTTTGGAGCTCTGCATCCCTCCCCCACATCAGTAGGATGGCATGCTCCTCCGCAGCAAAGGTGGCAGAATATGGCCCCAGTGCTTTTCATGTCTGTGAAGCTGTTCCTGTTGGGATGGGGATGTTTCTGCTGGGAACAGTGCTTTGGCCACGGAGACAGGCAGGCCTGGAGGAGCTGCTCGGGGTGAAGGGATGGAAAGCAAACGCAGATCTCCAGAGAGCTCAGGCTTAAAAAGACAGCGCTCTTTAGCCCTAAAAAATTGCTGAAACAGCCAGTTATACTGCAGAGAGGGGAGAGCATCACAACAGCTGCCAGTCAAGCTCCCTTTAACTTCACCACTAACATAACTATTTTGGGTCTTCCAGGAGGTGAAACTCTTCAAAGTCCTTTTCAATGACTCTCTCTTCTACAGCAGTAAAGTTCCCTGAGCTGTAGCCAGATTTACCCTGGTCATGCTGCTCCCCAGGAGCAATGGAGAGATCCTCCTGCCACCACCCATGTCAGTGTCTCCTTTGTTCGTGGCAGAGAACAGCCAGCTCGTGACACCGGCCCCAATGAGAGCAGGGCAGCCTCACCTGCCAGGGCACAGCCTCTCCTTGCACCTGCTTAATCGCCCCTTGGCACTGGGAATTAATTTATCACTTCTATTATCTCTTGCGTCTTCTCTGGTGTAACTCGAACGCGGTAAGTGGGTGGCCAGGCGTGGATGGGAGAATGGGCAAGTGCGGCTCAGCCCCGAGACACCGGCGGGAGCAGGGGGCAGCTCCCCATCATCCAGAGCCCTTCTCAGGGGGAGAGGCTGCCTGGAAAGCTAAACACCCCAGAGAGGAGTGGAAAGCCGTGGTCCTGCCAGAAGAAATAAAGGCAACCTCAGTTACAAGGGAGCCTCCTTTTTAAAGTCTTTCAGGTCGGGCAGCTTTGGGCAGCTTGTTGCAATCAGGGCTGAGGGGTGCGTGCCAGCATGTGCAGACCAGGGCTCAGCCGGATACCTGCAAAAAAGGACAATGCATTGCCTCATCCATAGCTCCCCAAAAACCTCTATGAGCGAAAGAGGGGAGGAACGGCACATTTCCCCCCAGTCCCTGCAGCACAGACATTCACAGGCCAGCACCACACTTTAATCTCATTTAAGACCACCCTACCCAGCCGTTTCCCAAGCCTGGTCCTCGCTTGCTGCTCACAGCTACAAACCATCTGGGTACAGGCAGCTGGGAACCAGCCTCAACACCACTCAGGTACGTGAGTGAACTTCTCCGGCTATCCTGGTTCCTAAGGTAATGAGGCTCATGCGATCACCCTATCTGGCTGCCTTGCTGTCCCCATCTAATATCTGGACCTGTTTCATCTAATTTGCCAAAGACTGGAGAGCCAGTGACAGGCAGCAGTGAGGAGGACGACACTCTGGTTTTGCCCCTCAGAGGAGGCTGCCGCGCAAGCTCGGTGGGGCCAGCACACACCAGCCACGAGCATGCAGAAACCAGCTCCTCCAAGTTCCCCCGCTCAGCAAATGACAGGTTTGTTCCCTCTCCTTGTTTGCCTGCGCCTGTAAACACAACAATAAATAGCAAGTTGCAGCAGGCAGATGATTGTGTGCTGAAAGGTGGAAAACATCTAAAAATGATTTAAAGCAGGGAAGAGAATAGGAAGACAAGGCTGCAGATTATATTCTCCGTGGAGGAGGAGCTGTTTGGCTGGTGAAAGGCAGCAGAGGCAGGGAAGGTTTTCCTGCCCACCCTGCAGCTCCTTGCTCAGGGTGATGCTCTGGTCCTCTGTGCGGGTCCTTACGAAGGTCCCCCGACCCAGCCCCAACATGGGGCCAGGCCAGCTCCAGCCCTGGGACAGGCTGGGAGCAAGACCAGAACTGCTGGGGCCAGACCCACGGTCTTTTAAAGCTCACAAGCAACAGGGACACAGGGCATGGACACACTAAAGCTGAAGAGAGATTATCTAGCTGCCATTTCAACACGCCAGTAAATCAAAGCCGATGGAAGCCATATGCTCTGCTGGGAAGCATCCATCTCGTTGCCAGGGAAACATCCTTCCCATTTAAAATGGCAGGCAAAGGCTTGCAAAAACCTGCTTTTAACCCCCTTTTCTCAGGCACAATCCAAGTCCCCAGCAGCTCCCGGTGGCATCGTGCCATACCGCTGTCTGGCTGCTCCCTGGGAGAGTTGTCACAGCCTGAATCAGGAGTGTGAGAAGGGGACGGTGTCTCTCCCACGGGGTCCAGAAGAAATCAGACCCAGCCTGACAGCTCCGTGACACAGCTTCCAATTTCCAGCTCAATCTCAAGCCAGTTTCCATGCTTTATTCCCCAGGAAAAACAGGGAATCACCTGCCTGGGTCACATCAAACAGCTCCACTTAGGGATGCTGCAGGTGCATGGTACAGGCAGTGCCTGCCTGGCACAGGCATGCCCAGCTTTGGGCAAGACACTTCTAGAGCAAGAGAATAACCAACAGCAAGACTATGGCCTGGCTTACTGCTGCTCAAATCGAGCCTATTATAAAGCAGCAGGTACCACCCAATTTCTTAGAAGTAGCAAAAATCTGACCTTGGAAATCACGGCAAACTGCAGCCAGGGCTTCAGGCTCTCAGAAATAATGATAAACCCATCACTGAGCTCAGCAGCTGGCTGCAGTCTGCAGCTGGTCCCAGGTCTCATTCTCTGCATCTGCACCTCCTTGTTGCTCTCCCTCTAAGCTCAATGTATAGTCATTGCTCAGAAACACGGCCAGGTTGGTTTGCTGGGGTCGCTGCCAGCTGATGGAGGAGAAGGCAATGGGGGTGTGAGAAGAGGCACCCCAGAGCACTATCTGTAATCCAGCATCATGGAAGTCTCAGCAGCAAACACCCTCCAGCCTATTAATACTGATGAATTTGCATGTGATTTTGTTCTAGACAGAAGATACAGACCAGCAACCACATGGGTACTGGGACACAAAACTGGACATCCTCTTGTAAAGATGTTATTTCACGGTGTTTACTTCCAACCTCAGCCTCTCATGATTTCTTTTTTGCCTTTTTTTTAACTCTTCACAATTATTGTAAATCCCACAAGCAGATAAAGCCAACTGTTAAAGTACGGAAATGGAATATTTTCTATTCTGATAAGTAGCTGTGCTCTAACAACCTTTATAATGGAGATGAGAGACAATATTTAATAATTCAAAGCCTAGGAAGGCCTGACAAGACGAGTATACATGCTGAAGCCTCCTTGTCTGTATGCGAAATGGTTATTGCTGCTGGAGGAGGGAGAGGCTAGGGTTACAGCATGGGGAACAGGGATGCTAGATTATGCCACAGGAATCCAGTGTCGCTGAATTCCTCAGCTTCCAAACTGGACAACAGGAGTAATGATTCCCCACAGCACACAGGGGCACAGCGAGGTTAAGCCCACGCATAGCTCAAGACATGCCCATGGCCCTCAGCAACCAATAAATCCTTCTGGAGTAGAATAAAGCCTGGCACAAAAACACTGCAAAGCACACCAGTAACCAAGGCTCGCATGGACCACGGCCAACAATAGCATCTTAAATGATAGCACAAAGCCACCCAGGAGCACGCAAGAGCAACATCCTCCGGCACATGACACCAGGGCATGCCCAGCACCACAGCCAAGGTGTTAGTCCCGCCCTATCTAAAATTTCAGGGCACTTGCTACAGTCCTAAATCCCTTTCCCAGCCGCTAACTTGGCTCTTAACCCAGGTGGCAGCAGCTGGTGCAGAGCCCACAAGCAGATGCCACAGCATGACTTCTCCATCAGGGCATCCTGCTCCTGCCAGAGCTGGGAAGGAGTCACCTTCACTTGGTGGCATTGTAGCGAGATCTCTTTGGCAACTCGTCAGCCAGCTCTGAGATAGTCTCAGGCTGTCTGGGAGTTATGTCACCAGGCACCGTAAATATCAAATGGCCCTTTTATGATCCTGCACACTTCTTGCTACCTCCTTCTTGGCTCAGAGCCCCGCGAGTGGCCTGTGCTGTGTGTTGAGGACACCGACAGTGATAAAAAGCAATGAATGGATAATAGCCAGGTAGTATTTTGAGTTACAGCATCATCAGCCTGCTGCTAAACTGAAGCAGGAGCAGCTCTCCTTCCTGGCTGTGTAACCCAGCCTCATAGGACGTTCCCCATAATTACAGGGCCTTTCCCTGCAGTCCCATGGGGGCCATATTCTGCATTCATGAAAGGATGCTAGAGTTCAGCTTCCTCTCTAGCACATTTTTTCAGTCTCCTCTAGAAAGAGCAAGAGGAAGCAGGGAAAAAATAAAAAGTTTAATTAATCTTCATTCAATTTCTGCTGCGCTTTAGCAAATGAAAAAGTAGTAAGCTGCCCTATCAGGTCTGTGCTACCTCCCTGGGCTGCTCTACCAGCCCCTATGTTTCACACATCAGGTGCACAACCCACCAGCTCACTGCAGCCAGCAGGTAATGCCACCGCAGGGTCAGGCTTGGCTCCAGCCACTCTTCCCAATTCATACCCCATGGGGACACAGCTGCAGGGTAGACAGGCCTCCCTGGCCACAGATGGGGACTGGCAACCCATTAGCTTAATTAATTTCTCTGGGTTTTTAATAGCCATCTGCTCCCATGTGGAGAAGGGCCAAAAGAGCAAGACTAGATAGGACCGGAATTTGCTTTGGAGGTTCAGCCCATTTCTCTGCATGGAGCTAGGGCTTGGGCAGGTGCTCTACACCAACAGCACACCCATGGCAGGCTTATTTGCTCTGCAGAGTGTTTGCAAAGAAATGGCAAATTCAATGGAGGTGCTTCCCATGGGTCCAAGTTCTTGCATATTGATGGGTCAAGCCCAAGCAACATCAAGCCCTGTCCTACTCCCAGATTTGGCTATTCCGAAGCACAGGGTGGAGACCTGAGGTTGGGATATGTCTCGCCTACTTTTAGATGTCTACATCCCCACCTCCCAGTAGAAACAGTGGGACAGACACATCTTTAAGGGCCCATTCGCTTGCCTTATTCAGGCATTTTCATTACCTTCCCCCATACTCACAACTTCAAATCATTCCCCCCATACTGAGGCAGATTAATCCATCACCAGCTTAAACCCATGTTCAGACCTACATTGTGTTATTTATCCCAGGCTCAGATATGAAATCTACTGATTCACAGACTAAGCCTCAGCAGCTCACTTTGTGCCATTTAGCATGACTCGAGATGCTCCCACCACCCACAAACATGCATCAGAGGGGGTGCAGGCTCACGGCCTGGAGGGGCAGCTCAGAGAAGGTTTCAAATTATATCTGATTTCTGTTGTGGAAAAGAAAGACATCAGCATCAACAAAAGGTCAATGCAGAAACTCTTCCTACCCCTCATTAGCTGGTGTGGTAAGAGGGAAGCTGCTAAATAAGAATAGCATTAAAAACATCTAGATGTTAAAGGGAAAAATGTGGAAAAGAATAGAAATTTGGTGCAAAATTCCATGACTGCATGTTATGCCTGACAAATTACAGATGAAGAGCTCAGGAAATTCTCCTTTTCTCTAAGTCTTTTTCCTTCCTTACAGGAATAGCCGTAACTAAGAAAAAGACAACCACAGACACGTACATCCAGTAGCCACAAGGACCAAACCACAATGTCACATTAACAAAGTTTCTTTATTGCTGATACAGATTAAATGCATCAGTTCCTCAGGCTATGGAGACAGAGCCCTCATGAAGTGCCAGAAATTGAGTTCAAGACATAATGACATGAGGACTTGTCCCTCTGGCTTAGGGTGATGCTTAATTGGGTGTGAAGACAGCTTTTGAATGAACACTGCCATTAGCACACTGGCTTCTTTGCAGCTCCCCAGAGAGCTGTTATGTATGGGGCTCTCCTTGCACCCCAAACTGAGAGGCAAAGCAGCTTTCTGCAAGGCTACCAAGCAAGCATGGGATGTGTCTGAAAAGGGCCATCCCAGGAGAAATGACACAGTGAAGTTCCTCCAAATCTGGCAGCGTCTCAGAGGAGCCCATCTGCGTTTGCCCCCATTGGGCACCTCCAGTCCCTGCTCTAATACCAACGGAGAATTAAAGCCACTCGGAAATATCTCATCTCTCCTAAATAAGAAAAATCTCACCGACCAAAAACCCAACAGCATCAGCAAATCAACCTCAGAGGAGAAAAGGAGGTATAAATCACGCTTCACCTTTGGTCATGAGCCACTGTAGAGCAAGAACTGCTCCTGGACATGGACACACAGTACGCTGCATCCCTATGAGCTGTCCTAGCAGCTATGCAACCCCAGGGTGGACAAACGTCCCATGCAAACTCCTACCCATGCTCCAAATGGCCATGTTTCTTCAGCCAGGAGAGATGGGATCAGCAGCACAAAGATTCCAAATGATGGATCCGGTTCGGGGTTGGTTTTGCTGCTCATTCAAGCCGGGAGTCTTTATATAGAGTCAGGGCAGGATCCAAAAGCGGAAGAGAGACACCCACTCCCAGGGAGTGTATGTAACACATACACACTGAAATAAATAGCTCCCTGCCGAAGGAGATGACTCAGGGATCTCACTAGTCCTTAAAGCACAAATCATTGCTAATAAACCCCAGGGAACTTGAAGGAAGGCCCAGCAAGAGGTTAACTGTACACGACATTCAATTTCCAGCCTTGCCAGACAGAGGAAGGATGAATAACCACAGAATTAAACCAATGACCAACACTGAACCAAAGGCCACACCAGCCTGAGCCCTTCGTGCAGCCTACCTGCTTCAAGAGCAATGAATAGTCCTTGTCACTGGGGGGAGGTTTTGTTTTCCACTGCCCCTCCTAGAAGCATTCAGGCTTAACCACCATATGGCTTGAAGTGGCAGGAGGCAACACAGCCTTGCTCCCTGTTTGTCCAGCTATAATATACAGATATTTATATTTAACTCCTTTGCTCTCCTCGAGTGAAAGATGGAGTGCTCTTACACCCCTTATTACGTTCTTCAGATCAGGTAACGAACCTCCGAGCAAGCATAAACTCAATTAATGGCCACTTCGACACTCTGAGTTGTGGGAAAGCCCATAAATATGCAGGAGAACAAGTCTCCCAGTGCTGTCATTTCGCTGCCACATGTAACACTCAGTGAGAAAACCGGTAAGCCCAATTCACAGCCTTCTACACACTGCACTTGTAATGAACAGCAAGATCACAGCAAACTGCCCCAGAATGGGTGATCCATGCCCCAGGGAAGACGTGCCTTCATCCTCCCAGCCCAAAGTTAACCCTGCTGAGGTTCTCAATCTACAGGATTTACTGCTAAGATAGGCTGGTTCATCTGCTCTAGCCAAAGCCAACCCTGCTTTCTTTTGCAAACCCAAGGAGCACGAATAGAAATCAACCTACCAACTCAAAAGCAAATAAGAAGCTGGGTAAATACTATTAAAAAGAAAAGTGGAGCAAAGATAACATTTACCAGCGGTCCCCCAACAACTACTTTATGCCTTTCCTCTGTCTTACTGGTTCAATACAATAAGTCCTTAGAGCAGGGACTGGTTCTTTTGGCTCAATATACAGAACAAGATTGTGGACTTCTATTTCCATTAGGGATGCTTGCACACCTTGTAACTATATTACTAGAGTATTGTTTTCCCCTTGGTATTCATTTTAACTGTTATTTGACTGAAGTTTTTCTTTTCCTTTTGCACCACATATTAGTTTTTCCTACCATATCATATCAAAGTTGCAACAAACACACACCGGAGGTAGTCAGACACAAGCTACTGTGTTCACACAAGAGATTTAGAAGAGGTGTATGTGAGTCACCTTTGAGTCAGGATCTCTTCTAGATTTTTTTTTTCCTGGGCATTGTAACAACTTTACAGAGAGTGACAGCATATCTGTGGAAGCTGCATTAGGATTGCCTGTCCTGCTGCGCTCATCCATTGCAGCGTGCGACAGCAGCTCAGCTATCGCCCCAGCCGTATTTCGCTTTGACACTGTCACCTCCCTGGGCTAGCAGAGCTCTAAACAAGAAAGCAGGACTTCCAGGCATACTGGGGTTTGTTTACAAATGAGGCATTTGTGAATCCCTGGGAAAGACCCTCTGGAAGGCAAAATCTCTGCTTCTAACAATCTTGTTCTGAAGAGACCAAGTGCCAGCCACCATGGACTGCTGGGATCCTCAGAAGAGCGGTTGCCTCTTAACCCAAGCAGCGTTCCCTCTGACCTTGCCTGGCCTCATGTTTCCTTGCCCTGTCCCTCCCTCCCAGGGGAGGCATTAAAAAAAGGAGGATGTCTGAATGAATGCTGACCACCCGCCACTCCCCTCCTAGAGCCTAAACACAACTGCAGCTGCTGAAGAACCATAATCAGTATTAAAGGCTTGATTACCACCTGATTTCCTCTGGGTCTTGGGTTGCAGGTCCAAGAGTTGATCAGGGTTTGCTGTAAAGATTCCTTTTCAAAACTGTTTCTCACAGCTGGGTAAATGTAGATGCCAGCTCCTGGTCATCCCATTTCATTGTGGTTCAGCCCCATCTCTCATCTTGCCCTTACCTGGCAGAATGTCCACAGGGTAGTTCTGCCTCTGAACATCACAGTTCCTACAGGCTGTGGCAGGTGGTGGGAGTTATGCCTCAACTGACTCCAGTTTTCAATTTGCAAACTGTGCCAAGCCCTGTCTCCTCCCCTCATTGTCTGGACTAATCCCACCCAGCTTTCACCTCAGGTGTGCAAGGGAACTTAGGCTCCCTGTCATCAACAGATTGAAATGGCAGAGCTGCCCCCTGATGATCTGCACTGAGGGTCCTGTGGGATTTCTGCGAGGAACCCAGCAGGTATCTGAGCATCACCAGTTCGAGCTGAAAGCCCACTCCACCTGCGACGCCTGGATATTGTACATCCTGAAACAAATCAAGTGACTGCTCAGTCACAGGGCTTGCAAAGCCAAGGCTGCTCCTGCACCCAGCAGTCCCAGTGGCCCTGATGTAGCCTTAAATCATCTCCCTACAGAAGCAACAGTGAGAGGTGAGAAGATCTCACAGGTTTTCTGCTCCCCATGCCTTGGAAAAGGCTGCCCTTTGACATCCAATCCACTCAGAAAAAGTCACCGGATGGACGCTTACCAACAACAAAGCTTTCCACACATCTAAGAAGCCCGTTAAGAGGCTGAAGTGATACCAAATGCAGATTGGACAGAGATCTGGAGGAATGCTCCAGTTTCCCTCATTTATTGGCAGTTAGACAGTCAAGAAGCCCTGAGGCTGTAATAAAGCAGCCCTTGCCATCCCAGCCCGTGACTTGTGTGAGATACTCCGTACCAAACAACACTATATGTAATTAATTCAGTGCTTTAGAATAAATGCACATGACCCCCCCTAAACACCTTCAGTCTAAGTGTCATAGGAGGCTGCATTCACAGTTTATCCAGGATAAGGCCAGGAGAACTGTGTGGGGAGCTGAGGTCACCCACAGCTTCAGTGAGCTGAGCAAGTAAGATCAAGTATCACAAAACTTGTTCTTACTGGAGAAAAATTACATTTTTCTTTTAAACTGGGTGGATGGGCACATCCACCAAGGGACCACATTTAAATACCTACTCCTGCAGCCCCGGTGGGGCCATCTTTTGCCATAAGTGAGTGTCAGAGTAGCCTAAGTGTTTTTGGTTTGCAACCTGATTAGGAGCCATTTAAACATGCGGTGAAGAACTCAGCTGCACCAGCCAAACCACTGTGCCCCATGTCATTCTGCACTACCTGGTTTTGCCATCCTGTGCTCACCAGTCAAATCACCTCGCTACGCAGCTCATCTAAATAAATTCATAAAACCCAGTTTAGACCACCACAATAAACTGGTTTTGAAATGTGGTTCTTTTTTTGACTGTAGCAATGTCTATCTCAGTGCTGGAGGCCTCCTCTGTCTTTGATGCACTGGGAACTGGGGACAACGCACCAACAGGGACAGGCTCACGTTTGCCCGAGAAGCACACCATAGACAAAGTTTAATCCTTTGTAGGAAGCACTCTTATCTTTCTCAGCTCTCCTGTATCTTCTCTACAGGAGATTACATAGCAGAAAGAGGGACTAGCACGTCTCCCTGCCCCCACAATTTAAAGAGGAATCTGTCCCTCAAGAACAAACTAAGAAACCAGCTACGCGTTTGGGCTACCTTAAAAGGCATTATGCAGGGCGAAGTGTTTGCTGCTTAAATCCTGGAAATCAAATACCAAGCTTATGTGCTTTTTATCCTGGTAAGCCCCCCACTGATGCCTCACTGACAGGTAAACAAACACTCTGCCCTGCACACCCTGCCCCCAAAAATGAATCACAGTGCCTCCCCCTCCTAAGGTGTTCCCCCCCTGCTGCAATGTAAAAAAAGAAAATAAAACTCAAGAAATCTCATTTTTGCTATCTGCATCTCTTTAAGCAACACCCGTCTTCCCTTTAGGATTTGCTTTTTGGGTTATTCCCTCTTATGACAAATAGGAAGACTCATCTGGTTGAGGTGCGTTGCAGCACAAAAAGGAGGTCATCTGGAGGATCGGCTTGTTTTTCGTTTCCTTAATGTCAGTGTGGGGTGAATGTGACGACTGGAACGTGACACATTAAAGCGATTGAAATCAGGTTGCTCCCACCAAGCTCTGACTAAGCAGCTGGAGAGGAGCTCATGAGGCATCACACCATGGAGGTCTCCCTGGTCCCCAGGACAGACACAACCATGCAGCTGAGGGCATCACTGCTGGAGGTCAAAGCCCAAGCAGTTCCATTAAACTCAGCACTTATGGGAGATTTGTATTGGCCCCTTCATCCCACATACTCACTAGGACACGGGGAGGAGAACCCAGGAGTCCCCTGCATGTCATTTCTGGATGGGATGAGTTTGGTGGCATCATACCTGCCGGCAATATCCCTGACCGCAGGTGAGGGCTTGCCATGAACCACGACCCCTCAGTGCCTGCGGATGGATAAATGAGACTGTCAAACTAATTTACCCTTAATTAGCAAATGCCATAAAACAAGTATTAAAAAAATGTAAGTGAAAAACAAAACAAAACATGAGAGCTGCCTAAAAACCCAACCCAGGCAGCAGAAAAATGGGTGAGGGTTCCGAGTCATTCAATCTGATGTAAAAGATTATGTAGAAATGGATTTGTATTAAATAACCATGTTTTTGTCAGTCCCTGAGGAGTGGAAGGAGTCACAAGAGAGGCCACCTCTGCAGTGAGAAACCCTGGACCTTCAGGGAAGTAATTGCATCGACTCGCCACCCTCTCACCGCACCAGACGTGGCCGTGCCAGGATGCAGGGAGCACAGAGAGGAGACCTTCTGGAGAGAGAGGTGGCTTCTGGCTGGGTTAAAATGGAAGAACAAACAGGGCAGGGATGCTACAAGGAAATTTTAATAGAATTAGACAGGGAGGAAATGTTCTTCCTTATAATTTAAGTCCATGCACTTGCTTAATTAACTGAATGTATGGTGCACAGTATGCAGACAAAAAATGCATCCAAACTATTTTTAACACAGTTAAAAAGACGAATTAAGGTTATAAATTCAAAGTAGGAAATGCAAGAATTACATCAGCCCTGGGCACACAGCTTTATAAGTGTCTGAATACAGGCTGTTTTCTTGCTACTGCCCCAAATCCAGCCCCGTCGTCTTCAGCTCAGGGACCAAACATGAGCAGCTCACCCAGGAAATGAGCAAGTGTGTCTCCAGATCTATTGAGCTATGGGGGTGCCCAGTGCAAGTACCTTGCTTTGGCACAGAACACAGCAATCCCTCCTGAAATAAGATGGCAGGTAGGGACAAAAAGCACTTTCAAGTATTACAGTCCTTCAAACTCAGCACCACTGAGCACAGGACAGGCTACAATAACCCAGGTAAAAGGACTAGAAGGAATAAAAGATATTTGAATTATTGAAATAAATAAAATTGAAGCATTTTGGAAGCAAAATGCCTCCCTGTGCAGAGAACTGTCTCAAAGCCTAAGTGCAGCTGCATCCCTCAAAAAGCCTGGCCTGCTATTTAGGCACAGCTCAACTTTTCAAGTTTCAGCTCAACCTTGAACGGAATGAGGCCACGTGCTGCACTGCTAAGGCTCTGCCAAAAAAATAAAAGAAGAGGGGGTGGGGGAATAGAAAAGAAAGATGCTTAGAGAAATACTGGGAGAGGATGAGAGATAGGAGAGGCTCAGACCTCCAGGAGCCAGAATCCACCTCCAGCCACGCTCAAAAATGGGACCCATTGGGCTCAGCTGCCCATGGGGCTGTGCAAACTATATATTATATATAATATGTATACACACACAGCTAACATGAGCAGGTCGTCCAGTTTTGTCAGTGTAGGAAACATAATTAAGTATAAAAATGAATCACAGCACAGAAATATAAAATAGTGCTTTTGCTCACGGAGGCAACAGTGCTTTTACAGAGGCAACACCTGTGATGAGACCATGTTAATGAGTCTGGGGCTGGGGGGGTGGGAGCTGCTCTGAATTTCCCTGGTTTCTTAGGCATGAAAAGATGCAAAGGGGAACAAGTGACGATAGGAAGAAGAGGTGGGGAAAGAAGTCAGATGGATTGGATCTAGGATACAGAATTAGAAATAAATGCAACTTGCACAGGCTTCTCAAGGCAGCGCATCAATTGCCCGGTTGCAATACCGGACTGGGAGATGGGCCTCTGCAGGCAGGCATTTATCAGAGGTACTTACACAGAGGCACCTCTCATATTTATTAAAACATGTCCATGCTGGAAGAGCCTCTACAGTTTGTGACTTGGCATTTGGGTACAGGGAGGCTGCCTGAGCAGCACAGCAGCCCCAGAGCAGCTCCACACCTAGAAATGCAGTGGGGTCTATAAGCATCTCTACAAGCTAAATCCAAGCTTGCAGGGTCATGAACTCATTCACACTGGAAATAGTTCCTAATTTTTCATGAAAGAAAGTCCCTGTGAGTACAGGACCAGAGAAACAGGGGCGCTGGCAGATGGGGTCAGTGGTAAAGGGGCTGAGCAGTGCACAGCCCGAGAGAGCGGTAGGGTGGGCTCCCCCATTCACAGCCTCCCTCGGGACTCCCACTCCTGCGGTATGAAGGCTAAAGGTGCTTTTGTTCTCAAGGCTTTGGCACAAAATGGGGTTTTGGGCAGGAGGAGACAGTGCGACCCCAATAGCACAGGTAGGGCACTGAGCCGGCCATCGGGACATCCGGAGTGGCTCCAGCTCTCCCGTACAAACTTTATGACCTTGAGCTAGTCTCTTCATCCTCCCATATCTTTGGATGAGCAGCCACTAAGCTTTTTATCTGTGCTGTCTGTCTGGGTTACAGACTTCTAGGTTCAGAAACCCAGGAAACCCACACCCTGCCCCGTTCAAACATATACAGATTCGGCACAGGCCATGCATGCCAGGCTCACCCAGGCAGCCAAGGGCCGTAACTGGTGCATGGGCTTATCCCCGTGACCTCGTATGATGTTTACTATATCTTTCAGCTCATTAAATAATACATTAGCAGACTGCCAAGGCTAAACCTACCATATGTATAGTTCAGAAGACTGCAGTCCATATAACTTCCTGATACACTGTGAAAAATTAATCATATCACTGATGCTTCACAGACATTGGTGCAGTTACTCCCTCAGCCCTGATTTCAGCCTCCACTTCCTGATGGGTGCTTGAGTGGGGTCAGAGGATGGTTTTGCAGTAGTTATATCTCCCAGCTGCTCAGGCGTCTGCCCCAAGGTGAGCCAGGGAGGCCGCCCAGCTCCCAGCACGTCCCAGGCCAGCGGTTTCTAATCAGAAGGCACAGCTCCACGTGGTGTCACAGCAGGTACAAGTGGAATCACGAGCCCAAGAGAAATGCAGCTGCTTGGGGTGGGGAGAGAGGCGCCTGGGAGATGCGGATACATGGCGAGAGGCAAGGGGCACCCCAGCCTGACACTGGGGTCAGGGTGTTCACGGGAAAGCAGACCCTGGCAGGAGGTCAGTTTAGGATGCCCCTGCTCCTACCCCACACAGATTACTGGCTGCCCAAGCAAATGCCATCCCAGAGTGCCAAACAGGTCAAAAGTTAAGACAGAACAGCTGTCTTAAGCCAAAGATGCTTATAAAGCCCTCACAGTCAGGGCTAGCCTTGCCGCTTGCCATTTGGCTTTCAGCCCCTTCCACCTCTGTCATTGTCACCCCAATGTCCCCAAGCTGGGGTCTCACCTGCATTTAATAGCATGCAGTGCATGTTGCAGACAACATCCCCCCATCCTCGGCACGCGCACAGGCAAGCACCCAGCTCACCGTGTGAACGCTCAGCCCCTCCGCGCAATTCTGGAGCATTTGTGACACAAACCTACAACTCCAGAGGATGGCCCTGAGCCTGGAGGATGCTCAGGACTCCCAGTGCAGGACTGGAGTTTCAGCTCATTGTAGCTGCAACTGAGCTCCACAGATGCTGCTTCTCTCTCATTTCCCTAGGGAAAAGAGGTCCCCGCAAGGACCCCAACTCACTGCAGCGCACAGCAAAGCTCCCCCTTCCACCCAGCCAGCATTTCACCGACTCTCTGACTGGACTCGCCAACACCTCCCTGGAAGGCCCCAATGTACAAAATGGCTGAGGACCAGAAAGCATATCCCAACACCTTATCTGAGAATAGCGTAACAGCAAAAGGATGTGAAAAAAATACACAAAAGGCCGAAAAAATCCTCCTGCTGGCGCTGACAGAGGCCCTAGCCATGATGTAAAAACACGCCAAAAAAAAAAAAAACCCACCAACACACCCCAAACACATCAGCAGCAAGGGAATGAGCACCCAAGGCAGAGCCCAGGCCTACAGAAGAGCCTGGTGGGACTGTGGAAAGTCCCAGAGGGAAGGGAGTTGCAGTAACACAGCAATTTATCTTGACCCTCCCTTTGCAATCCTCTGAACAACGGGAAGTCATCTGCTCTCCCTATGCAGCAATGCCTTCAGACACGGGTATCTTTCTGCCAAAAGATGGGTCAGATGTGGCCATTTCTAGCTAAAAAAGGGGTAGCAGAGGGGAGATGTGCACCCTGGATTGCTCTTTTGTTTACCGCTCCATGGCTGTGCAGTCAGGAAGCCTCAGACACTGATTAGCATTTTTTTCTAGACACATCTCCAATTCAGCCGCTTCCCACAGGGGGACAAGAAATACCTCCAGAACCCAGTGCAGAGCCATAAAACCAAACCCGGCCCCGAGCCCTTTTGCAGCCACACAGCAGCAAAAGATGGGGCTGGGGGAGAAGGAGCGCGGGGGGGAGGAGGGATGGAGAGACAGTGCCTGAGCAGAGCTGTTTTGTTCCTCTGCTCACGGCATTGCTATGGTGATTTCAAGCAAGACGGAGGAGCAATCCCTACCCCTCACCCGCTTTGCTCCAGCCCCTTCCCCCGCAAGCAGGAGCGGGCAGGGGGGGACAGGGGGCCGGTGCATTGCACCTCCCGGGGGAGCCACCCCCCCAGCTCTGCAGGGACAGCCTCTCCCTTCCCTCCCTGCACCCCGGATTGCCTTCACCACCGCCCCCCGCCCGGCACCGCCCCCCACGCCCCCCGTCCCCGGTGTGCCTGGGCACCGTGCCGCCCTGCACCGGGCACCGACTGGGCCAGGGCGAGGGATGCGGCGGCGGCCCGGCTCTTCCCGGGGTGGCGGCTCCGCTTCCCCCACCCCGCAGCATCCCCCCCGGGGCTCCCCAAGCAGTCCTGGCACCCGTCATCCCCTCCCTGCACCCGCTCGGCAGCTGGAGCATCCTTCCTTTTCGGCATGCATCTGGGGGGCTGGGGTGGAGGGAGAGAGCTGGCAAGGGCAGATCCGGACCGGAGTGGGGGGGCGGGGGTCTCTCCCGTTGGGTTTGCCCCCTACCCTTGTACTCACACGTATGCGTGGTAAATGAAAGCCCAGCCCCGCGGTCTCTCCAGCACATTGTAGAGGAAATTCTGTAGCTTGCGGTAAAAAGCATTCCGTTTGGGGGGCTTCCCGCTGCCCGAGACCCCAGAGCGGGGCTTGCTGAGGATGCTGCCCCGCTTGGTGCTCTCGGAGCCGGCGATGAGGAGCGCCCCGTCCCGGCTGGAGTCCGGGGCGCCCGGGTCCAGCCCCACGAAGCCCACCTTGAGCTTCTTCTCAGCGGCGGGCCCCGGGTAGACGCCTCCGTTGCGGGATTTCTGCACCATGGTGGCGGCCGGGGGGTGGGGGGCGGCGGGGGGGGCTCCGCCCGCGCTCCCCGCCGCTGCTCCGCGCCCGGCGCAGGCGAAGCCGCAGGAGCCGGCTGCAATCTGCTCCGCCAGCGCCGCCCCGCCCGCCGCCCGCCCCCTTAACCCTTGGCCTCCCTCGGTTCTCCCCCTGCAACAGCAGGCTCTCGCTCTCCAACCGCCCAGCCCGAAAAATCCGGGTTTGCCACCCTCCACCCAAAAGGAAAAAAAAAAAAAAAAAAAAGGCAGGCTCAGGCCTTTCCCCCAAAATGTTAGGATCTGGCAGCATCCCCCCAAAGGAGGCTCTGGCATCCTCCTCTACAATCAAGGTCTGACATCTTTCTCCCAGGGTCCAGTGTCACCTCCCAAAACCAGGCTCTGGCATCCACCCACAAAATCACCACGGGTGGGCTCCTTCTGCAAAGGCCCCGTGAGAAGGGCTGGGTAACAGCCTGCGATGGGTGCCCATCCCTGCCGCTTCCTCAGGGCCCCATGGGCAGCAGGCGCAGACGGTGCCGCAGGTTCACAGGAAGGACCCAAGTCCATGCCCCATCTCCACATGCCCACTCAGCCACCAGACCTACTTAACCTCACCACAAATCCCCTTGTGCAAAGCCATTCCCTTTGTCCACGCCTCCCCAAGGTCCAACCTCCCCTCTTAAGCCTTGGAAGCCCAAATTCAGCTTACTTCATGCACTGAAACTCCACCGTGATATGGCCACCAAGCTGCAGAGAGACCCAGCTCGCAGCAGAGGAAGTCCATCTCCAGATGTGCTGACCCAAATCAGCTCTTTAACACACCCTATTGGTTATGGTCCAGCATTGCCATCCTCCCCCATACACCATGGCTTGCTTCAGCCCCAAGAAATATTTCCTCCGGACACACCTTCACAAGACTCAAGAGAAGACAGGTAGGCTGCAGAAGCCTGAGATAAGACAGAGGTACCTGCCCCACACAATTATCCTCCATGGAAAAGGGTCATTGTAGTGCAATGGGAAGAACTTGCAACCAAACAAAATCAAGCCCAGGACCATCAACTTCTACTGCAGTGAATTTTCTACCCCTTACAACCCAACAAGTCGTGGACGATCTGTGAACTGCAGGCTTCTGCATGTTCACGGTGAGTAAACAACACTTTAGGACAAGGTTTTTTGTATGTCAATAAAATTGTAAGCTCGCTAGGCTGCTTCTTTCAACACAGTACTTTACTGCAATGTGGTCATTAGGGACACAGCAAAAAGGTTGCCCAAAGCTTCATTGCATGCAGGAACCATTCAGGGCTGTGTTTCAGTCCCCTCTCTTGCAAGGGTCGGCTGCTGGAAAACCAGTCCTGCCACTCTGTACTGTTGACATGCTTTTCCTGAAATTCATATTTAAATGAAAAAATCAACATAACTTTCCAGAGCCCTTTCCCAAGTCCTGGCTTTTTGGTCCTCTCCTTATGCTTCAGAAGAATCCCAACAACAACTAATGGACACAAGGAGCACTGAGACTAAAACTGCTGCCGCTTACTCTACAAATCCTACCATGTATGTTAAAACAAAAGCCAGCGTGAAGCAGCCTTACATTTTTATGAACGGTATGTTTCCTGTGACCCATATTCTCTCCAACGCATGGCTAAAAGAGAAGTCATCTCTGCAAGGCAGGCAGAAAACTAAAGCTGGGTTAAATAATGGAAAAACAGATCTGCAAGTATGTCTGAATAAATTACTCAATTCAGAGAGGGGCCATTCTATTCATTATTTGTGAACACTTGTAAGATCATTAGTGTTCTTTAATAGGGTAGCCAATTACAAATGCGCCTGGCACTAATGTACAAAGTGCATTATTACAGATCCAGTGACGCAGTCCAAAAGCAGGAAATATCCCCCTCCACAAAAAGGCCAACAACAAACAGAGGAAGCAATTTTCAATTAACAAATTCAAGATTACTAAGTCTGTGAGCCCTAAAGAAGAATCTAAATTCATCGCACTCCTCTTTCCCTAATTAGTTGGTCATTTGTGGTGTCACACTGCAGCACAGCTTTGGGTATCGTGTATCTCCCAGACCATCAAAAAACAGGAGTGGGCTGAGGGAGGGGGTGGGATTTCATCCTTCCCAAGCCATGGATGCACTGAGGAAAGACGCAGTGTGGTCGTAGCAGCTCTCAGGGCTTGTTGCTTCAGTCTTGGGAGGGAGGTAAAACCTCAAAGACAAGCAAGTCCTTGTGAGCAAGTGGCACCAAGAATTGTCTCCTTATATAAACAGTGCAGCCCCTGGGAGGTGGAAAAGGCCTGAAATTGTGGATGAAGACCCAGTCTAGCCTTGCCACTTCTCTCTCCACCTTGGGCTCTTAGGGCATCTCTAATTCCTTTGCTACAGATAATATCTCATGGGTTGGCACTGCAAGTTGTGGTTGAGTGTTCAGAAGCATCATGGCTGCTTGGAGAGGGCTTTGCCTCTGGTGGCAGGACAGCGGCTTTGGGGTCCCTCCACAAAAATGCACTAAGCCCCTGAGCACACAGCTTCCCGCTTTCCTCCCCACCTCCCCAGCGCACCAGCTCCCAGGAGCTCTCCTTTGATCGGGTTTGCACAGTGCCTGGCAAGTTGCAACCCTGAGAGGATCAGCGGTCTCTTGGGAACAACTGGAATCTAAACACTAATCAAGCTCCGATGTCCTGCCATGGAGTCTGCAGCACATAATTTCGAAGATGAAGTTGGTTGTGTTGCTACTTCTGCTGGGGGTAGAAGAACAGACACAGCCACTAATACTGTGCAAACTAATGACGTATATAAAAGCAGTACTGGGAAGGTGCTTTTATCTGATCCAAGGACATCATGTCTCCACAAACAGAATTACTGGGTCAGTTCTTCGCTTTCAACACTACTGATGGCTTTAAAACACGAATACCATGGCAGATAGCTTAGACCCTGAAGGGAAGATGAAATCTATCAAGCTATGTTAAGATACAGAAAGTCCATGCTCTGACCCTTGGCAATCTTTGAGACATAGTAAGAAATGACTGGTGGTGTGAAATATGTAGAATGACTCCAGGGATACATTTGTTTGAAAGACTGAACCAGAGCCCTTTCTCCATGCCTGCCCAGCTGGTGGTTTGTGTGAACCATGCTACCCGTAGCCTGGGTTTTATCATTCACAGCTTTCTTCAAGAGCTATTTTCAAAACCTAAAGCAGATGGCTTTATCTCCCCTTGTACAGGAGGCTGCATCATCCAAGCAAAACTAACCTGTCAAGAGCAAAGGCATGAACAGCTCAGTCTTTCTGCACCCAGTGTCACCCGTCTCCCGCCTCTGCTTCAGCTGCCCCACGCCTCTCACCACCTCATCCTCTTCTCTGAGCAGCAAACAGCCCTTGGGAACCCATGTTTATTGATTAAACATGTCTTCACTGCTTGGCTAACAGCGAGTCTTTCCAACAGGTCCCATAACACTTTTGGTTTTGAAACCAGGAGCCCTGGCCCATGAGAGAGGTTGGTTCATACAAGGAACTCAGCCTGGCAGGTGATGCTTCTCCAATTTTAAGGTTTGAACCCACAGGGGAAAATGCTGTAAGAAAGAAATTCTTGTCCATAAATGGAGAAATCTACAGATTTCCAAAGGAGAAAGATGAGAGTGACAAGGGGATTTGTACTTCTGGCTACAACATAAGGCAATACTCTGCAAAGGCTTCATCATTTGGGATGGCGGGATTTAGGGGCAGCTGCAGAGAACTTGTAGGGTGGTAAAGGCAGCATTTAGATGACTTCATGTTAAAGCAAAGTGAAGGGAGTCCGCTTATCATTGCTGTCTTTTGAACCATAAGAAAATGCAGATTTGGTGAGACAGAAGTTGGCTGAATAAACTTAAATTAGATTGAAGACCCATGCCCTGTTTATGGGATTGAGGAAGGGTCTAAAAGCACATTATAAATCTGGAGTTGCTAAGGACAGAGCACCGAAGGCAGGTGTAGCAGCACTGTCTCACCGATTTGCAAATCCCTTTCCTAGAGCTACCCAAGACTTGGCCTGAGCCTTCTGCTGTGGGCAATGAGGGGTCTGCAGCCTCCTGCTGCCACCAGAGGGGACGGTCGCTCCAGCCCTTGAGGAGAGCAAAGATGAAGACACAGGTGCGAAAGGACTGCCCTGAGAGCAAGAGGGTTTCAAATTTGGCACTGGGCAAAGAGCAAAGTCCTTTCTTGGCAGTCACATTCAAACACAGCATCACCACTGGGTTTTTTTTATTTTTTTACCAGCCTGAAATGAAGATGCACCAGATGGTTGTCCAGCTCCAATCAAATCTGACAGTCATCAGTCTCAATGCTAATTAAGTTTGTGTCAATTTTTGTGAAAGCTAGAAGCCTAGAAAGAGGCAGAGGCTCCCTAATGCCTCCCCCTTCCCACTCCAAAGGGAAGTGTAATCTCATCTTTATTAGACACCAGAGGAGGTATCCATGAGGAAACCACTCCTCCCAGCCACTAAAATGCTTCAGTCAGCATTTGCAGCCAACACACTGATAAGAAGCCAGTCTTCCTCCATCCTCATGCTGACAGAGCTACTTATTTTGTACTACATATTTACTGGATGCAAAAATTTCTGTGCCACCATCCATCTTTCTGCCCTGTTCTTAGACTCCATTGGAGGCTGCTCCAGCAAAACCTGGGACAAAACATGCCACATGAGATCAGCCTGAACTCCAGCTGGAAGCGTCTGCATGAACAGAAGTCTCCCCAAGTTACAATGAATTAACCCAGGAGGGAGACACACACACTCTCTTCTCAACTAGAAAGTTTGTGTTTCTCCTTTCTAAGGGTGGTTAAAATTGTTGAGATCTAAATATTCATTTGTGCTGGTGGAAGCCCAACTAAAGAAAATCAGTCACTGGAAGGAACAGCTACTTGACTGGGCAGATGGAAGGAAAAGCAATGGGGAAAAGCAAAGTTAGGGTGAGTTCTGTTGAATTAAACTGGGTTACACCCAGAGTATCCACAAATCTGAAAATAAGCCCATTGGTCACAGGGGGACTGGCGCCCAACCCATTTCCCCTGGCTCCTTGCGACCACACTGCTGCTGTCCTGCTCAGCCCCCCACAGACCCTTCCCCAGGCAAATTCCCCACCGATGAGGTCTCCCTCCCCATCTCTACTCTGCACTTCCTTCGTTAGCCTCCAGCTCTTGCCCTAGCCTCCTTTGAGGCCACACACTATTCCCTTTCTTCATTTATATTGTTACCTTGAAGGTATTTTTAGCCTGTGACCACGTTGCCCCTGAGCCTTCCTTTTCCCAGACTCTGTAAATTTAGCTCTCTTAGTCATTCCTCATGCCTCCCAGCACTCATGTTCTTCCTCCTGACCTCCTTGGTTTGCTGCCTCCTCCTGTACCCACAAAGCCCAAAGCCACACAACTCAAACTGGTGTCACCTCTGTACTTTTAGGCCTCATTCCCCAAGACAAGGCTGCTCCGGGATCTCCTCCCACCACAAGCTCCTTGGGGGTCAGCCCTCAGAGATATGAATTAACTTAGAAGACTTCCCATCAGCAGCCCCCTACCAGTTTCTCCAAACTAGTGCTTTACTCTTTACAACATACAGCTTTAAACAATAAAACTAACCTAGTTTTGTGTGGGAAATCTTCCAGCCTTGCCAGTTCTCAGGAGCTCAGGGTCCAGCTCAGGACTGGCTGCTCTAAATAAAACACCTCCCAGGCCCATAACCCCATCCTGGCTCAGACCCAGCCCCACAAAGCCTATTAGGGGTTTTGTTTCTATTCAAGCACCTGCCTCCCACCAACTTCAAAGCTGAATTGAAACCTGCATGAATATTTAGGGATTGGAGGTTGTCAACAGAAAGAAAAAAGCCCATACTGAAATAGCTAACAACTCTGACACATCCATCTTATCTGAGAGATGAACAGTGCAGGAACACAGGAGACTACCATGCTTTATTCTGCTGTAGAGAGGAGTGGAGGGCCTGAAGCCAGCTGAAATAAATAGGCTCCAAATAGTCCCAGGTGTCCTGGGTTAGGAGGGGAGGGCCCTTGTCTCCACCCCACATCGGTAGGCTGCTGTGGGGATAAAAAGGGGTTTGGGGAATAGTGTAAGAGGTGTTGGGGAGGGAGAAATTAATTAAGTCATTAGTTAGTTTATTCTTGCTCTGCTAGTCTGTTACAGCACTTGGGGAGCTGTGCTGCATTACAGGGGGTCTTCAGAGGAGACAAGCCCACCCTGTGCTGCTGGTGAGGGCAGCTAGGGGTGGGTCAGCCTGTGGTGAAGAACAGGGGACTGGGGTGCAATGCATTGACTGGGAGGGTCCCTGGAAGCAGGAGTGGGGCAGTATGGGGAGCAATGGCCCCTGTGGCTTTAAAGGTATAACAGCTCCAAACCTGCACAGGGGAAGAGTTTCTTTTCTTTCCTGCTGCAAACTCTTTCTTTTACTTTCCCCCTCGCTGAAATGTCAAAATCTCTAGGTTTGGTAAGCAAGACAACTAAATTTAGTTGCTAAAATTCTGAAAAGATTTAAATCTTATTATTTTCATTACCAGAAAAGATTAACAAACCTTCCAAATGTAAAAATCCTGCCTTCCAAGTTTTTCATGTAACTTTTTTCTTTTCAAAACTGTTAGAGGGAAGACTAGGTTTTGGTTTTAATTAAGAGGGTTGCTTTTGATCTATTTCAGGTTAAAAACTGCAAGTATTCTGTTGGGAACCTGCCAGGCAGACCTGGGTGTCTCCATGCTCCTCCCTCTATCACGGCATATGATGCATTTTATGCAAAGAAAAACTCTTGAAGTAACTAAATTCATAGCTTCTCTGCACCATGAGCTTTTGCTGCAGGCCTGCTTCAATCTTTCAGCCTGGACACCTGGGAAACCAACAGAACATGAAAGGACAAGTGTTTATGATTTATTTATCTTTAACCTGAGTTCTTAAGAAAAGCTGGTGTATGTGCATCTGCCTCTCTTTCCTCCTTTAACTGCAGAGTTTATGGGCAACTTTTACCCTAGTTCATTGGGGGGGGCATGTCAGATTGCTACAAGTGAAAATATGTGAACAGAAAGAGGACAGAAACACTGAAATCTCCCCACTGAGGGAGATGGTGATGCATGCACACAATAGTACTGGACATCAGAGAACCTACCTATGACTTTTCAAAAAACAAATCCACAGGAACTGGACCCCCAGGTTCTGCTGCTCATGAAACTGCTTCTTTGTGGGCTCCTTTTGGACCCCACGAGGGGAGCACTGGAGGGGCAGCAAGCCTCTGCCAAACATCTAAGTGCCAGGTATTTGACAAGGCAGGCAGGAGTGAGCCCAGGGGGCAGGTTCCTCTGAGCAAAGCTGATGCTGTATCTGCAGGATAACGTTTCCTCACTTCCAGCCCTATTTTCATGCAGCCCCTGTTTTGTTCTTGCAACTTTGTCCTGCGCACACTGTTCCAAAGTATGTTCCCATCGTCTGGGAATCTGGATGCTCTGGCTGTGCCCAAGAAATGTCTCATTCAGCATCTCCATGTACTCACCTGTGTGTGCAGACAGCTGACAGAGCAGGGGAGGGTGGTTTTAAAAATTAGCTGTGTTTGTAGCCTGACAGGAAGCTGTCAAAGGCTCAGCTGCCCAGGCCACCGGACAAGAGGGGCTCCACCTCCACCAGAAGATGTGGTCAGCCTCAGCCACCACTCCCTGTCCCCTCTCTCCTGCACATTTCCCACAGTCCCTGTGGAGATCTATGGCTGGAGATGTCCTGAGGCACCAAAGCATATTGACCTGCTGTTGCACGCTTCCCTCCCAGCTATTGCTCTAATGGGAACCGCTTAGAGCATCTGAGACGCCAGTGCAGCTCCATTAATCACAGTCGCCTCCCGCCTGGCACAGGCTCCCATCACCACAGTTTTTCAGGTCTGTGCCGGAGGAGAAGCCCATGCTGTGTCCTTGGAGATAGTGTCCTTGGAGATCAGAAAGGATCTTCTCATCATGCTGATGTGTGAGCAGCGGCAGGAGATGGCACAGACAATGAATCCCCCTGTACTCCCATTCCACACCAAAACACAAGCTCAGAAACCTGCAGCCTTTGCTAACTAACTGCTGTCACCCCCATCAGCTCCCGACAGAGGTGATATGTGGGGAGCAGCCTTCCCTCTTTCACCTTCTTGCAGCCCCATCCCAAAGGTTGGCCACGTCCAGACTCATCACTCCTAAGTGCTCGGTGGGCAGGCACTCACAGCAGCTGGCCTGGACTGCAAAAAGCATTTAGCAGATATAAAGCATGAAGATAGAGCCAGACAAGGGGTGATTAGAAACCAGTTAGACCAGGCAAAACCAGGCCATCCTAAGTTTGCAGGCAGCCTGGCACATGGAAGAACTGTTTGTGAACAGAGCTGAAATTAATTATTTGAAGATGCTGCAGTATCTCTACGTAAAACATCCAGGCTGTGCCTAAATGATACCTGAGCACTCTGAGGCAGGTGGGCAGGAGAGGGTGTCTGGCCAGGAGCTCAGGTTTCTCCTTCAGATCAGCAATATCTTTGCAAAGGAAGGGGTGAAGGCACAGGCCAAGAGGAGGATGGGGCACGGTGTGTCGCCCTGGCCAGAGTTGCTGCTTTGCGCTCCCCAGCTGCAAACACACCTCGGACTCATATCAAAAATGTGGATCTCAGATGGGGAGATGCAGCGGGAGATTGTTAAAGGAAATGAGTAAAACTGTCCCAGGTTTGGTCCTTGACATGGTACAAAATGCTGGAGGAGGGCCTGGCTTGCTACTGTCCTCCCTGAATTTGCACCTCTCTGGGGCAGGATTTGTTCAATGGTGGCTGATGCACTTTATGAAGGGGGTGCAGTGGAAGCAGGATGGAGAGATGAGACCCACCCAGGCATGGGAGGTTCTTTTCTGCCCCGATCAGCCTTTTTTACCCTCTTCAGATCTGGGCCATCCTCTGTTTCCCGAGGAGGCTTACTCCAAGGGTTTTGTGTTACCAGCTTGCCCTACAAAAAGCCAGTCCCAAGGATGAAAAGCCCAGGGAGAACAAAGCTCCTGCCTGCGGCTCTCCTTCTGGCCTGGGCCAGGCAATGCCCAGGCTGGCATGGGAGCCCCAACCCCTTCTGCTCAGAACTGGGTGCTCCCCACTGTACAGATCTGCTCTGGGAAAGAGGCCGAGCCTGGCAACATGGGCTGGGGAGCAGAGCAGCGGTGGTCTATGACCATACCAGATGGAGAGCTACCCACCAGCACTGCAGCTTTGCAAGGTGAAATGTGGTGCAAAACTGCCAAAGAGAAGGCAGCAGCTGCTGTTGGGATGCAGCTCCCAGGAGAAGATGCTGGTCAGTGATGAATTAATTTTCCGAGGTCATGTAGTCATGGACTCTGAGGTGCATCTGCATCATTCCCGCCTCTACCACAGAGGGTTCAGCACCTCTGTCACCAGCAGGCGATGGCAGGACCCACTTGGGTTCCCTGGTGATGCTGGTGTTCAGGTGACTGGAAGAGCACCTTGGCCTCCCTGGCAGTTGGTGGCATCAGCTTCTAAGGAAGCAGAAATGGGATGGAAGGTCAGGAGATCTCCCCTTGGTCTTCCCCCACAGTGGGGTGTGTTTTCGAATGCTATTGAAATGCACCACATGTCATCATGATTTTTGAGTCAACATGAGACAGGCAGCACCTCACTGCCCACATGGGGTTAAGGTTCAGCAAAACACAATGGGAGACTGGTGACAGATGAAGGAGCTTAATTGGATAGGCTTTCTTCCATGTCCAAGCTGCCACATAATGCTCTGCACCGGCATGCCAGAGGCCGGCAGCCTGCCTGGGGATGTGCTGGGCTGGGTTTCTGTGGGGATGTGCCCAGGCAGAGGAGGGGTTGCGGCTGATGCTTTAACTCGCCTCCAAGTGCAGAAGGGCAGCAGGCAGCTCGATTTCACCCAGCTCAGCATCTGCTGCATGGATTCTACTTGCAGTCTTGCAAAAGCCTAATAAATTTTTTAGAGGAGCCCAAAGTGTGTGCTCAGTTGGCCAATCAGCTCTGGTGGATTAAGGAAACTTACTTTAAATTATTAACAGCACATAGCCAGCCACGAGGCCCATGGGTAGAGGTGGGAAAGAAGTTACTCATTCCTCCTTCTCCAGTGGGTGCCGCTAGAGCAGCCAGCACCCGGTTGGGGCCAGGCAGAGGTGTCTGCTCACACCTTGGAGGATGGTCCTGTTTGTGGGGTCTTCCCCTCCCCATCAGGAGACCTGAATGAGGCATCAGTGCTGTGCTGTGCATGGGGTGTACTTGCATCTTGGAGATTATGTCCCTTTTGGAAACCAGATGCTCATCCACATCCAGCCCTGTCCCCTCCTTCCCTCCTCTTCCAGATCCATTAGTTTCTCAAACACGCTCTTGAAGAGCTGATCAGCTGTTCAAAAGAAAGCCAGCCCTGATGCTCTTTGACTTTCTTGCAACCTCTAGTAATTTTCCCCCACAAGCTTTAAATTTCAGGTAATATAATCACATTTGCAAACTCTGGTCTCCAAAGAAACAGCAATAAGCATTTTGCAATTCCCAAGGCTGTATCCTTTGTTTAGCCACGGACTCACTGCCTGCCAGGGCCAGGCTTTGCAGTGGTGGGACGTGGGGCTGGATTTCCTCTCCTTGGCAACTGCTCCAGAAGGACTTTGTCCCTCTTTCCACGAGGTGGCATCGCTGAGACTGCTACAGAGGGGAAGAGTGCGCCGCGGCGTCTGCAGGGAAGGCAGTGATGAAAAACGCCTCCAAAAACCGGAAGGTTGCTAGGAAAAAATGCCTCTGAGTTCTTGGTTGTGAGGTCCCAGCACACCTGGCCATGATGGGGAGGAATCAGAGAAGTCAGTCTTTTAAAAAGGCATCTCACCAGCACAGCCGTATGTATCACCTGCCATGGGCCACACAACACCCACCTGCTTTCTCACAGTGTTGATGGCTCTCAAATCAACTTAAGTTCACTGCAGGATTTGCTGAAAGCCATCTGTGGCACAGTTCAAGGTGATGTTGGGCTGCTTACAATCTTGGTAGAACCCCAAAATGGGTCACCTACCCAAAGGAAGCATCATCCCCAGTGTGCCTGCAAGCCATGTAGGGTCAGGCAATGATTTTCACGTGGTGGGTCATTGAACCAATCCCAAAACTCAGATCCACAATGAGTCTTCAGACCCAAGACTTGGGTGGAGACAGGTCATGGCTTAATTTGATTTTGATTTGAGATCCCCATAAATTCAGCATATTTGATTTTCTTTTTTGAACCTCTTGCTTTGAAGGGGGTCTAAATTACAATAATGCTGTTAATTCTGTCTCTCTACAGAGCCTGACCCAAACCTCCTGAAATGGGGGATGCTGCAGGTGCAGCCATCTCACTTCAGGGCCTGCCTCCTCTTTCTGATCCTGCAGGTTACCTGGGGTACCAACCGCACCAAAATGGGGCTGAAAATTTGGACCTTCTGTGAGCCGTGAGCAGGTTTGAGTTAATTCCTCTGGGTTTTTTATTCTTCCTTTTCTGCAGCTACACCATTAATTACCACACCACTTGTGCATCACTCCCAGAGCATCTTTCACAGCTCCCCTAGCAAATTTCTATGGAAACGTACCCGTGGTTTTGTTAAACTTGGTTTTGCTTTTAAAATAGCTATAGAGGACCAGGTGCAGAATTTGCACCTGCTGTTCTCTGTCCCTTACCTGACCACAAGGTTGTCCCCACTCCTGCTGTGCCAGGGACTGGCTTCTATTGGGGCCAGAGACCTGGAGGCTCCTGCACAGCACAGGAGGGATGTTCCCATAGGAGTTCCTGTTCCTGCTGCTTTTAAGGATGGAGGAAAAACATGCACATGGTGATGTTCTCCTGCCCTGCTTGGAAATACCCAGGAAGGGGCACAAGCCCACCATTCTGGTTCAACAACAACATGCCCCAGGAGCTGGGAAATGCAGGAGGCACTGGAAGATGAGATTAAATTATCAGTGGGAAAACAGCCTTCTCCCACAGTTGTGCTGTGCCTGGAGGGATCCCCAGATCCCCTTCCAATTTGTGGCATGCCAAGGACACAGCACTTCATAGAGCCCAAATGCTGCATCAAATCGATTTCTGTGGATGAAGCTGGTGGCTGCTGTGGGTGTGAAGATGGATGAGGAGCCTTGGTGGCCTGTGCACCCAGTCTTGGGGAAGGTGGTTCAGTGAGCTGGTACGTGTCTGCCTGCTGTCAGACCGCGGCATGGGATGGGGACAGTGTTAGGGGAGCAGGCAGCAGTGGCTTCATGCAGCGCTCTGTAATTCAGCTTGGTGTCAGCTCCTTGAGGCTCTGCCTGGGGGCAATTAGTGCTGCAGAGCATCAGATGTTAATTAGCATCATTAAGGGCTCCTGTAACACAAACAGTAATGATGCTTGTGCCTCTGGGACTCTCCTGGGAAGCACCTCACTTGGTGGCATGCACTCCCAGCGCTGTGACTTCTCCTAAAAGCCGAGTCATGAGCACAGACAACCTCAGGATGCCCCAGCAGACTGCTAACCCCACCTCCAGGGAGGAAATGTCCCTTGGAAATGTCCCAGAAGCACCCTGACACGTCCTCCCTCCACCTCCCTGCCCTGCCATACCACCTCCCGCTCCTCCCCGCGCTCAGTTCTCCCACCCTTTCCTCCTCAGAGCACCTGGCAGTTGCATTTTGGTCAGTCCTAAACACTCAGCAAACACAACCCTTTGGACTGGGACAGATGACACTGGCTGGAGTGGGGAGAGGCGCAGGGCTGCAAGTTTGCTATGGGAGCCAAGACACCATCCTGGGTGAAGATCATGAGTTTTGGGGCTTCTTGGGACTTCTGAGTGACGTCTGGGCTCCAGCACATGGCTTCAGTCAGGGAGTTGGTTCCTGTCACATTGTTTGGAAAGGGCTGGAGGATCCATGTGTGTGAGGCAAGGTGTGTAGAGAGACGGCAGCCTTGGCCACTTCTCCCAAAATGATGGGTATTGAATAAAAGTGATGCTGCCAGCCCTTCAAGGAGGCATGGGGTATGGTATTTTCTCTCTTTAAATGGCATAACTTTAGGGGATTAACTTAAGCTTATTTTGCATGGAAAAAATATAATAAAGACCCTCATAATTGATATTAGAAGACTGAGCAGGTTAAGGACAATATCAAAACCCAGGCTGCTGTAAGAGCAGCCCCTGCTTTAGGCTGGGGGAATCAGACCGGACACCACAATCGATCGAGGGGCAAGAGCTGGGGAAGGGCAGGGTGCTGGGTGACACCCTGAATATTGGTGCCAAGCTCTCTTCGTTCCTCCAAATTTCCATCCTGGCCCTGCCTGTGCCCATCCCCACCATCTGCTCTAAGTAGGACTACAGGAAACCCATCAAAACCAGCCCATCCCAATGACAGATGCACACACAGAGCTCCACACCTTTTGGGTTGGTTGGTTTGTTTTGTTTTTTTTGTGTTTTTTTTTTTGTTTGGGTTTTTTTTTCCACTGTGGATGTTGTACCAGTTTTATTGGTAAAATTAACATGAAGCCTCACAAACGCTGGAACATGCTTTTCCTTTTAAAGAATTTCCACTGGACCTTAATGGTGAGCATCCAGTCGTTGACATATAAACTCTTACAAGCTGATGTGCACACATGCGCCCGGGGGAGACGGTGGCAGCGTCCTGGTGTCAGGGATGGTTTCTGCGCGATGCACTGGGAGCCCACAATTCATTTTCCAGCCTTCTGGGCCTTCTGGGCAGACTTGGTGACTTTACCGGCCCCACCGCTTTTCTTCTCCACGTTCTTGATGACGCCCACGGCCACGGTCTGCCGCATGTCACGGACAGCAAAGCGGCCTGTGGGGTGGAGAGAGGAGGGATGTGAGTGAAACACAGCCACCCTGCCCTCCCTAAGGCTGAGATCTTCTGGGTGGGTGATGGTGGGATCTACACCCACCAGTCGTGCTGCCATGCGTTACCCCTGTCCTTGAAGCAGGTTCCTGCCCTGAGCCACCAACGCTTACTCTGACCGCCAAGCTAGCCTGATGCTCCTCCCTGTTTAAATGGATATTTGTTAAACTTAAATCACACCTGCTCTCTGCAAGCTCCTGGCATTGCTAAAGCTTCCAGGTGTGCAACATCATCCAAGGAATGAACAGCACTTCCCTGCATTAAAAGGTGTCCTCTGCTGAGCAAACATCTCTGTTTCTTCTCCTGACCAGCTGTGGTTTAGGGCAGAGATGGGGAAACTGAAAAGTAGTTCTGCACTCAGAAACCATCAGGGTTTAGGAACTTTGAAGGAAACATCCTGTTGCTCCCAGAGGGAAAACCCAGCCCTGCCTTTGGAAACCCAGCTCAGCAGAAAGCCCTTCCCACCCCATCAACCCTAACAAAGTTCATGCATCAGATTTTGCACCCCCAGCACATGGGTGAGCAAACAAACGTGCTCAGCTCCTTCCCCAGTCTAACTGGTGGGGGATGCTCAGCACATCTGGTGTGAGCTCTGCAATCATAGAGACTTCATGCTCCTCTGCAGCGGACCTCAAAAGAGGCATTCCCTTACCAAGGGGTGGGTACTGGGAGAAGCTCTCCACACACATTGGCTTGCCAGGGATCATCTCCACAATGGCTGCGTCACCCGATTTCAGGGACTTGGGGTTGTCCTCTAGCTTCTTGCCAGAACGCCGGTCAATCTTCTCCTTCAGCTCAGCGAACTTGCAGGCAATGTGTGCGGTGTGGCAGTCGATGACAGGCGAGTAGCCGGCACTGATCTGGCCCGGGTGGTTCAGGATGATCACCTGGGGGACAGAGCGGTGTCAGGGCAAGGCTGGGAGCCAGCTGATGGTGGCAAACCATGTGTGGTGGCACCACCAGCTCTGCTGACCTGAGATGTGAACTGCGCTGCCTCCTGTGGCGGGTCTGACTTGCTGTCCCCGCAGACGTTCCCGCGACGGATGTCCTTGACGGAGACGTTCTTCACGTTGAAGCCAACGTTGTCCCCGGGGAGAGCCTCACTCAGGGCCTCATGGTGCATCTCCACAGACTTCACTTCAGTGGTGATGTTCACGGGTGCAAAGGTGACCACCATGCCGGGCCGCAGGATGCCGGTCTCCACCCGGCCTACAGGGACTGTGCCAATCCCTATGGAGACAAGGACAGAACAGAACAAAATGTAACCTGCTTGGCATATCCCTGGGGCAGAGCCTGGCTGCAGCAAAAGCAAGATACCTTCAGTGGTTTTCACCAATGACCACATTAACTTCTTGCAAAACAAAAAACCCCAGATTTTAGCTGTAAGGTCAACATTAGGGTCTCCAAAATTGCCACAACTCTGTTCTTTCTACCCAATGTTTTGTAAAAAAGGAGTAATACCACAATGAGAAGGCCCTGAGAAACCCACATGCCTTGAAAGCTCTTCCTTTGCAGCTGCTGTGGCACCTCCTGTGTGGAGGACTGGGCCCATGATGGCGTGCATGCAACACGCTCCATATCCCTGGTGACCACACCATTAGCATGGGATGAAGCCCAAATCTGCCAGGGAATGAGGGTGACCCATTAAATGAAGGGGAATGTCACCCTGTGACATCAGGAGACTTCAAGAAAACTCACCCTTGAAGTCAGGTGGAGAATCATTAAGAGAAACAACCTTGAAAAGAGGTTGGCTGGACACATCTGCTCCTCCACATCCACCCTGCTGCCTCCACCTCCTCCTGTCCCACAGTGCCTCTGCTCTCTAAGGACCTCCCTAATGGTAAAACTGTATCTTTCCCCCAGCTGATCTAGGGGGGGACACAGACTTGCTCACCACTTTTCATCTCCATTGCAAAACAAAAGACTGCATTAAAAAGCCTGCTAAAACCCATGTTCAATCCCTGCCTGTTTTCCGCAGTGCACACAGAATCACAGAGTGGTCGGGGATGGAAGGGGCCCCTGGAGAGCATCTGTCCAACCCCGTGCTGGAGCAGGCACCCCCAGAGCAGGGGCACAGGGCCGCGTCCAGGCGGGGGGTGAATGTCTCCAGGGAAGGGACCCCACAGCCTCCCTGGGCAGCCTGTGCCCCTGCTCTGGCACCCGCACAGGGAAGAAGTTTTTTCTCATATTGAGGTGGAAAAATGTGGAAAAGGGCTGGAAACGGCTGTGCCAGCCTGATCCGGCAGTCGGGGACTCAGCAGGGCTGCCCACTGCTGCCAGCAGGTCAGAGAGCTCGTGGTGTATTTATAGCTCAGTAAAGTGTCCCCATCACCACTCCAGAGGGAAGAGGAGACTTGCCGACCAACACATTCCCTACATGGCTGACACCATGGGCCAGCTTGGCAGATGGAGGTGCCGGTGATGGACACCAGCATTTGGGAAGCCCAGGCAGACCGTGGCCAAGCTGCCACGCACCAGCCTCACTGCTGACCCTCCCTGCTGGCCTTGTCCCTCATCCAGGCCCCAGCACATTTTTGCTGCCTCCATCTTGCCCTGCCAGCCATGACCTCTGGAACATCCAAATTTGCAGCTGTTTTGGCATTGTGTATTCCCCGGGGAGAACTCACAAACCTGCTGCTCCTCTCCGGTCACTGGGCACCTTTGGGCATATCACCCTCCAATCCCAGACAGCCCAATCTCCAACAGGGTCTTTGCCCTGGAGCTAACACCCTTCTCCCCAACATTATGTCAAGTTTGAGTTCAATCCTCCATTTCCCCAATACCTGGATATGTCATTCCCAAACTCCCATGGAATGAAGACTCTGGGTAAAGTAGAGGGAAGAGGGACTGTGGTGAGGTGGGTGTTGGTCTCTTCTCCCAAGTTATTAGTGATAGAATGAGAGGAAACGGCTTCAAGCTGCATCAGGGGAGGTTTAGATTGGTTATTAGGAAGAATTTCTTCACTGCAAGAGTGGTCAGGCACTGGAACAGGCTGCCCAGAGAGGTGGTGGAGTCACCATCCCTGGAGGTGTTTAAAAGACGTGTAGACGCAGCACTTCACAGTGCTGCTTCTACAGCTTCGCAGACTTCAGGGCACGGTTTAGAACACATGGTAGTGTTGGGCTGACGGTTGGACTTGATGATCTTAGAGGTCTTTTCCAACCTTAATGATTCTATGATTCTAAGGCTTTTGCTCACCTCCAATCTTGTAGACGTCCTGGAGGGGCAGGCGCAGGGGCTTATCTGTGGGGCGGGTTGGGGGCAGGATGGTGTCCAGAGCCTCCAAGAGGGACACCCCGCTGGCGTTGCCTTCCTTGCGCTCCACCTTCCAGCCTTTGAACCAAGGCATCTGGAAACAGAACAGCAACAACATGCACTGGGTGTGCCCGTCCTCAGCATTCAGAGGTGATTCCAGAGAGACATTCTACCAGGACAACCTTCACGGAGTCAGTCCAACCATCTCCTTGCTTTACCTGGGGACTGGGGAGCAGTTTTCACTCCACCATCCCTGCAGGCTTATCCATACCCCCTTGCTCAATCTCCCCCCTCTCTCCTAGAAACACATAAAACATCCATTAATAGGAGAAAAAGGATAAAGTGGATAAATCCAGCAAATTCACAGTCCCCATTCTCAACACCATCCTGTGGATGTTGCCTTCCCATGCCAGCTGCATGGATCCTGCTCTCCAGCAATGATGGCACAGGCACCACAGAGTATCCAGCCAAGTCCCAGCTACAAAGCACCCAAACTTCAGTCCTGGGAACCAAGTTTCATCAAGGCAAGCCCCAGAGAGACCCTTATCTCCACTTGCTCCTGCTATCACCCCTCCAGGGTTTGGTTTTTAAACACTGGCTTGGGAGGATGCTGAAAACCTGGCGCTTGCATTAGGGCTGCTGAGGGGCAGGATCGTTTTTCACAGATACTCTCTGCTCCTGCCCTAAATTGGATCCTTAAAGCTAAAACTGGCCAGAAAAAGTCAGAGGGATAGGGAAATGTGCTCAGTAGAGGCCATGGTTTGATGCAGGTGATGCTGCACATCTGGAAGCTGTAGCAATGCCTGGGGCTTGTCAGCAAGAAAAATTCAGTCCTGGGTCTGAAACAACCCTGATGCAACAAACAAAGATCAAAGCCTGCAAGGTCATTCCCCCTTGCTTCTGCACAGAGAGATTTAGACAATATTTTCCCATTCAGATGTGAAACGCTGCCCGTGTGCCCCAGCTCCATTGCACACATTATGGATGTGGCTTTTCCCTTAAGCACCAACACCAGTGGCACAGTGCACTGGGTACAGGGCTGGGGCTAGGGATGAAATGGGACCCTCAAAGTGCCCCCAGTTTCACAGTCATCCCTGGAGGACACGGCTATGCCAAGGCTGGTTTCCCATCCTGCAGTCTGCACCACTTTCGGGAAGGAGAGAGAGGAAGACCCGGGTCCAGCCAGGGAATTCAGCCTGCATAAAACGTGTTCAGGTCAGCCTTCCTCAGACGGTCGTGTCTACACCAATTGCCCTCCTCGGTGACAGTGGCAGGAGAGCCCGGAGACTCTTTTGCAGGGGATCCTTCCCAGGGCACTGCAGCTATTGCCATGCAGCCAGCCCCAGCATCAGGCTAACAGCCCAGCAAAATGATAAATCCAGCCAGCCGGTGACAGAGCCTCATGTGATGCACAGGATGACTCAGACCTTCCCCCCAGCCTGCTGTCGCATGGCCCGAAACACCGGGCAGGCATCCATGTGAGCAGCTGCCCCGGCGGCCGCCTGCCCATAGGCTTTGTTCTCGAGGGTGATGGCCACCCGCGTGCCCGCAGCTCCCCTGGAAGGCTTGGGGACACAGACAAAAGGCAACCTCTGCCCCATGATGCCTGGCTGTTAGAAACATCATTTTTCCTTTCCATGCTTTGTCCAGAAAACTTCTGACATCCCAAGAATCAGATGAAGATGCACTTCGACACCTTCTGGGGAGAAATTTACTCTGAGAAACCTTGGCATGGCCCCAGGGTGAGAGGCATCTGCAAAACCTGGTTTGTGCTGCCTCTTAGGGCCACCCAAGTAAAACCTCTCTAATATATCCCCCAAATCTGTTTCCCAAAAAGCAATTGCTGTTCTATCACTCCTATGGCAAAAGCAGGATCTGACCAAACCCGGCAGCCAGACAGGCTAAACTGCAGGCTCAAGCCCCCGCAAATAACAGCTGAGCTCCAACTCTTTTGCACCCCAAGTGCATTTTACAGAACAGCCACCTTTGATTTTACCCAGCCCATGAGCATCCCGACACACCCACCCCACACACCCCAACACTGAGCCTGCAGCCCCGGGCCACCATGCTCCCTTGCACTGCAGATCAGGTGTGTTTGGGTTGCAGCATCCCACAGGGTGAAAGTCTCCCAGACCTCATCGAATGGCCCAGTTCTGTCAGCTGCAGCAACAAAAAGCTGGTTTCAGATAAAACCCCATTTGCCAAAAAGCTCTCAAATGTCAAACTTTGATGGAAGTGCAGTCCAGCCGTCATTTTTTTGCAGTCAGCCTGGGGCTGCTGTGCAACAGGGACATGGGCTGGCATCTTCCACTCAGAGCTGGCTCCAGCCTGATGTACCACCACACCTCCCCTTGCCTGGAGGTGACAGGAGCTGCAGGGACGTCACGGCTCTAATTCCCACTTTCTGATAAGTCCCCTGAGAGACAGACAGACAAGTCACTTGACTGCCTTGTGCTTTAGTGAAACCCTCCCAGAAACTGCGAGTGAAAAAAAATCATAGCTTTTTTGGGTGAGGAATGAGGAGAGATGTACACTAGCCTCCTGCTCAAGCTTTCCTAGATGGGGTGCAATATGGGAAAGAGGCATCTGTCGCAAGCCGGTGTCCTGGCAAAGACAGGACAGGGACCACCTGGGGACCACAGCATGGGGAGGACCCTGCACCCTCTCCAGCAAAGCTCATGTTGATCCAGACCTCTGGCCAGAAGTTCTTCCCCATTCCCCAGCTCTGGCAGCTTCTGGGAACCCACCCTGGGGCCAGCTGCTTCCTTATGGCAGAGGGGTGAGTTATTTTGGCCCCTGCCTTCTCTCAGGCAGCACATCACGTTGAGAACATGCTCTGACACCTGTCCAGAGGCAAGGGGCCAGTGAGCCCCATCCTGCTCCATGCCTCCCCTCTGCAGCCTATTAATAGAAGAATTGTTCAGGATCATCTTCCCGGCCCAGCAGCTGCTGACATTTGGAGCCTGTCTGATTTGAGGCACCCAGGAACTATGTGGCTGCGTTTGGCATGGCCGCAGCTGACCTTTATTCCAGTTCTGCTCTGCAGGGGACAGGAATCTCCCAAGCACCCCCAAAATTCCTTCCTTCCAAGCCAGCCCCAAGAGAGCTGCCTTTCCTGTGCAAGGCTGTGAGTTGCATTACATGACACGAGAGCTTGCATTGCAGGACTCCTCTAGCTCAGCCCTGCAACCCTTGACCTCCGTCAATATGTTTCCTCCCTCGTCACAGAGCCCTGACCCATAATCCACAGGTGAAGTCCTAAAGCCTTCTTAAGCATCAAATTTCCCATTGGTTTCACAAGGGATGGCTGGTGGTTTCTGGTATGAGCAACTTGCTCAAGGTCACCCAAAAGCCAGCAGGAGAGCAGGGACCTTCCTCTAGCCAGAACTTTCCAGCCCGTCATTTCTTTGGAAGACTAAAGCTGGGGTAGATTTTTCTCAAAAAAATATGAATGTAACAACTGCTACTGGCAGTTGGCCAGCCAAGCTACCCTCATCCTTCTTCAAGCTCTTCTTTCTCCCCTCCTGTCATGAAATAATGGCAAGGGCACCCTGCCTTTGTGTCCCCACCACGCCCATCACTGATGCATAGAGGGAGAGAGCTTGTAAAAAGCAACTGCAGAAAGACCAAACCCAAATAGATGCTCTAGGAAACCGTGTCTTTGGCATGGGAAACCTGGTACCTCCCCAAGCAAAAGTCACCTTAAGAAGTGAGGTCCCAGCACTGGAAGCGGAGGTGTGGCCATCACAGTGGCACATGGCGCTGATGGGAAACAGCACCTGCTACGCAACACATGGGAGCCCAGCTGTGTGGCGGGAGCTGTTACAAGCCTGTGACAAGATCGTGTTATTTCTCTCAGAAAACAATGCCCTAAAAACACACATTATATTCCTGCTGAGAGTGACAATGGCTGTGGATGGCTCCAATGTCATCATGGGTCTGACATTGTGAACCCTTCAAATCTCATCCCAGAAGCAAAGCCATCAACTCTTGAAGATGCTCATGTTTAGCCACTGGAGTGTCTGGCCATGGTACAGCAAACAGCGTGCCCATGAACAGCACACCCATTCATCCTGGCTCGGCACAATCAGAGCTACGTGACAAACACATCTAGGCTGGCAACGCGGGCCATTATGCACAACAGGTGCGTGAAACGTGCCTGAGGTTTTCAGAGCACAGAGGTCAGCTTCAGCCTGGATGGGAAGAGTTGGAATAGGGGGAAAAGCCTAACGCAAAGCACACACTTACATTGGGAGAGGGCTCCAGCATGTTGTCTCCATGCCAGCCCGAGATGGGCACGAAGGGAACTGTGGCTGGGTTGTAGCCAATCTTCTTGATGTAGGCGCTGACCTCCTTGACGATCTCATCATAGCGTTTCTCGCTGTATGGGGGCTCTGTGGAATCCATCTTGTTGATGCCCACGATGAGCTGCTTCACCCCCAGGGTGTACGCCAGCAGGGCGTGCTCACGAGTCTGCCCATTCTTGGAGATACCAGCTTCAAATTCACCGACACCGGCAGCAACAATCAGGACAGCGCAGTCAGCCTGGGGGGAGAGAGCTAATGAATTGCTTCTGTCCCCCGAGAGCACTGCCCCTGGTGACACCCTGAGCTTTGAGTAAGTCCCAGATGAACACTACTCATGGCTTGGACAAACTCCCGGCCAGTTGCTACCCATAACCCTGCTGATCTACCTCAAAACTCACTTAACTGTGTTATTTCAGACTTGCCAAATGTGCGTGGCTTTCCAACGTGGGTTGGAAACCAGGGTGGGTCCCTCCAAGTTGCATGACTCTAGCCAAGACCTCATTTTGATCATCAAGGGATGCACAGCCAAGGCCTTACCTAAAGCCCTGCTGAAGTCTTGTAAATAATCTCCCTGGGTGATGGATGAGACTACTGCCATGCAAACTGTGTTCCCTGGCTTACTTCTGTACCCAGAGCCTACAGCAGAAGCTGCCTGGGTTTGATGGAAAGCCATGCCCAACACAACTGGCATAGCAATGGGATTCCCATTCACTGGGCATGCAGTGAGGCTCATCCAGCACCCATCAACCAGTGAGATGCAGGAATGTCCTGCAGTGCAATGAGGGGAAACTGTCCTACCCTGGAATGGTAGACCATGGAGTTTGGCAATGTGATGAGGTTTATGGGACAAAGACAACCGTTTTGAGAAAAAGGAATAAAAGACCCATGAAGTCTCCTTTAGCCAATAAAACCTAAGGGATTGTTGGAAGTTTCTTGTATACCTTAGTTGGCTGAGTCTAAAATAATATGGGAGAAACCATCACCCAAATGCATGTAGGTCATAGCATCCCACCTCCCAGAGAGGCTGTATTCATCCCCACCTCCTCCAAGTAGGGGAAAAAACACCACTCTGTACCCAAGGAGGCCCTTTCTTACAGATGCCCAGGAAGATGCAGGACCATGGCGAGCTGCGTCCCCTGGTGCTGCCCAGCATCTTGCACGGGCCCTGCTCAACGCCACTTGATGTCTGCTGTCTCAACTACCCACCTCCAAAAGAACTCCAACAGCACCTACATGACACTGGGCTCATCAGGAAGCCTCAGCCTCCCACCTCTAGCAGTCCCCCACCCCCTGGCCACCATTTCTCACCTGGGAGGTCCCAGTGATCATGTTCTTGATGAAGTCCCTGTGGCCAGGTGCATCAATGATGGTGATGTAGTACTTGGTGGTCTCAAACTTCCACAGCGAGATGTCAATGGTAATGCCACGCTCGCGCTCAGCCTTCAGCTTGTCCAGCACCCAGGCATATTTGAAGGACCCCTTCCCCATCTGGAAAACACAAAGGCAAGAGCTGGTAAGAAACCCAAGCCCACAGCACTGGTGCCAGCAACCCACCATCCAGAACAAACCCCAGGCTCACATAGGCAGAGGGTCACATTGCAAACATTGAAGGCAAAATTCCCTAAATCCAATGGCAGTGACCTATTTAGTAATAAGTACAGGTGAAAGGAGATATTGCTCTCAACACATTCCTGAACAGGATGATGAGAGGCTGGAAGAAGACCTGTGGAGTGAATTTGTAAGTGGATGGGGAGGAGCCGGAGCCAGTGACTCATGAGGTCTCCACCATGAAAGCCACGGTCCTGCACTGCTGTTGGGATATCACGGTGCTACAGAATTACACAGCAACGGTGTAAAGCTTCTTCTTGTTGCATTTTAATCTATTAACCAAACCTGTGAGACAGCTGGTTAGTGGGAAAGGGCACTGCTGTACAAGTGGGGCCATAACTGACAGGAGTGTAGGAGGGGAATGGGTTAAAAGAAAATGAAATGCAAGCTGGTTGCTATGAGCAGAATAGAAACGTGATTGATTTTTGCCACAGAGTGTGTGAATTCACATGAAAAGCTACTGTGAGCTGCAGCCAGACCAACTGTTCTTGCCAAATGGCCAAAATCTCAGCCAACGTTGTAATGCATAAAGCCATGCTAGATGAGATTAGCTATAGCAAATCTCTCTGTCCTGTGATAAAGCACATTCCTTGGTAAAACCACAATGTCACTTCTGAACTGCTTTCTCCTTTGGGTCAGTGTCCTTTGACATCATGCCATCAGGGAGAGACAGACTTCCTCCCCCAGCCCAGAGATGGTGCTCCCAGTCTGAGCTGGGATCCTGCCAACATGGAGATGGGGCAGCACAAGACCACCCCTTGCTGTCCACACTATGTGCTGGGGAAGGCTGGGGAGCCCAGCCAAAGCAAAGGGTTAATGGGCATTGATGATCAGCTCTTGGCCTCAGTTGCAAGGTTTTGTTTAAGATGAAAAATGGAATTTAGGTCATCTGCAGATGATTTAATGGGCTCTAACCACTGTGCAAGGACAGAGCTGTGAATCCTGCTCCCATCCATCTGTCCCGGTGTTCTCTGCAACTGCACTTTCTTCTGGAGTATCAATGAGTAAAATTTATTATAGCCAATTATAAATCACTGATCCAGAAGGAAGAGCTTCCTGATTGCAGGCAGCGAACGCTTCAGTGATGATCCTCGCCAAGAAGGCTAACGCAGCATCACATCTGAACGCGTCCTGCCTGCACCGTGCCCAGGGGCTGATCTGCCCCTGGCTCCTGCACTCCAGCCCCACGCCTGGGCAGCACAAAGAATTAACAGTGCTGGCCCATCTATGTAACAGCTGAGAGCTGTGATGACTTTGCAGCTTGCTCTGGAAGAGTACAAGCAAAATCCTAAAGCCAGGGGCAAGCCTCCCCCTCCTCAGAGGGGACAGTGCATCTAAAGGGTGATGCCCCATCCCCACTGGGCAGCTGGGAGCATTCACGCCTGCAGGAAGAGCAGTTGGGGGGGTAGAAAAATCCAGAATCAAATGTCTGCTCCTAAGCATCCTCCTGGCATTGGCCTTAGTGAGGGGACAGAGCAGGAGCTTGGAGGCCAACCTTTTCCAGCATGCACATCAAACCCCTCTCTTGCCAGGGAAAAGGGAGGGGGTTGTCAGAGTGTGCTTATTTACTGACGGAAATAGCAGAGATAAACTGAGGAATGGCACCTTTTGTGCAATGCATTAATGACGGGTAATTCTCGGGCAGGAGCTCAACCAGCACATCCCACAGCCTTTCATCCATCAGCAGCCTATTCCTTCACTTCTGGATGGGAAACTGAGGCACAGAGCAGACCCCTAGCTCTCCATGGGAGCTGAGTGGGAATCAGCATCTCATTGCAGGCACCCACAACCACGCACACAGACAGCTGGTCATCTCGTGTGAAACCCCCCCCAGAACTCAGCATCATACATAACTTGAAGACAAATGAGATCCTTTATTTAGCAAACAGTTTCCCTCGTTTCACGGGGTATATTCAGTTACCCCGAGATATTGTTGAAAAAAACACAGGGTATTATCTAGCTTTGCACAATACCTTCCCTGTTCAGTGCCGGAAACAGCCTGATTTTCCTTGATCAAACCCCAGTGGAGGGACAGCTTTCTGTTCAGAGACCACAAATACTGATTTTCTTCAGTTTTTTTTCTAAACAGAACAACTCTTCTTTTGAAGATACAGTTACCTCTCTCCCTGAGTCAAAAGGAAAAAAAATCCTCTCTTTTCTCTTAAAAAAAAAAATAAATCAGACCCTGGGGGTTTTGTTGGGTTTTTGGGTGCACGCAGGCCTCCATTTCCTGCGAATGCCACCTAATGGAAGAAAACCCTTCCCCAGCCCTGCATCAGAAAATGGAGTCTGTAAGCTCAGTCAATAGGCTATTAATAGCAGCTTCCAGTCCCCGCGTATTCTCACAAGTCAGTGAAAGTGTCTGTTCAATTAGAATAGCCGCAATCACATCTACAATAACATACTCATGCCATATTGGATCTGTAGGTGAGGGGGGGAAATAGAGAGGGATATCAGTGATCATTTTAAATCAGGGGGAGAGATCATTTTGTATGAAGGAAAAAGCTCTTTGCTTAAGCGTTAGAAAAAAGGGCTCACAGTGAGGCAGGAAAATGGGTGGTTTAGCTAGGATGTGATCAGCAAATTCAAAAGGTTAAGACAGACAGACAGCAAAACATATAATTAAGAGTGGCAGCTTGGTAAACATCCCCCCCCCCAATGAAATGTGGGATCTTGTCCAGGGGAAATAATAAGAATAATAATAATAATTAAAAAAAAAAAAAACATCTAGGGATATCTGCCTTAAAGATTCCTGGAATGACGATGACAAGCCATCTTCTGAGAGACCAGATCTGCCCTGTCAATAACACAGCCAGGCTTTTCCTGGCTCACCCACCTCTCTAGAATTTACCATCATTAATTTCTGAGAGCTTCCAATTCATATTTTTCTCCCCAAGACTATTTCTCCTCTTTAATCTTTGTGTTTGCCACATGATTGGTTTTGGGTGGTGCTTTACTGTGTGTCAGCCTGCTAAATGCGTGCACTATTATATTGCTACCAATGTCACCATTATAAGAGCTAAACAAAAGGTTTTAAATTAAATGCTCATGCTTCATGCCTGCTTCTCTATATTAAAGGCTACCAATCAAGCTACATATCAGGCCATATGCTTGAGAAAAATGAGAATGAGATTTTTAACAAACTGGATCAAACAAATGGTCCAACTGATGCTGCACCTTGTCCCCAGCACGCACTGGAAGTAGATGCTTCAGGGTGAAATTCAGAGAGTCTTGCACTAGGCAGTGAGGGGTTATCAGGTTTTACTTCTCATGCACAATATTTAGAAGAAATTTCATGCCCTGAAGCACCATGGTTTGTGGCTCTTCCAGAATCCTGGCGACTACTGCCAGTTCCCTAACCCATCCTGCAGACCTCGCCGTGCCCCTGCCCTCATTAACAGCCTGCGGCAGGGAGTCCCTCAGCTCCAGAGAAGAGGGTGGTGAGTGCCCAGATGGCCTATTTTCCCAAGGCCAGAGAAGTCGGGAAGACCCGAGGGTGCAGAGGGAAAAAAATAGATGGGAACAAAGGGAGAAAGAGAAGGTACGAGAAGGGCAGCACCAGGAAGAGGGGAATACTGCCCACGGGACACTTGTGGGGCATCAGCATGGAGCATCCCTGCGGGTGGGAGTGTGGGGTGGGGGGCACGCTGAGGGTCGGGCTCCTCACCTCGGCAGCCTCCTTCTCAAATTTCTCAATGGTCCTTTTGTCAATGCCCCCGCATTTGTAGATGAGGTGCCCGGTAGTGGTGGATTTCCCAGAGTCCACATGCCCAATGACGACGATGTTGATATGCGTCTTCTCCTTCCCCATGCTGGTGGGCTACGTGGGGCTGGCCGGGGCAGGTGGTGGCAGGGAGGGCTGTGGGAACGCAGCTGCCTTTCTGGGGAGGCTGCAGGGGAAGAGGCAGTCACATCAAAAGACCCCTGTGACAGCACCCTCCCAGCCCATCGGGGATGGCTCTCTTCCCCTCACCCCACCTTCCAGCTGGACCATGCACCTCATCCCAGCCGGGGGTGCCCGGCCTCGTCTGGCAGCCCTGTTTGCGCTGGGATGGAGCCAGCCCGCCCCTGGAGAAGACCAGCCAGGCTATTTCTGGTCGCCGCGTACAGCCTCCAAGTCTCAGCAAGATGCCACGTTTTTAAGTGTCTTGCCCTCCACCACCCTCCTGGAGACCCCCAGTTCCCAGGGCTACGTCATCAGTGCCTCAAAGGTGCCCTCCCTCCCCAGAAAGCCTTCCTCCGGCTCAGGACTGTTACTGGTGCCTTCTCGGTCTTTCCAAACCTGAGGGCATCTCCTCCATGTTGTGGGTGCCCTGGGAGGAGCCATGGGTGCCTGTCCCCACAGGCTGCCCTCGCTGCTCCCAAGCTGTGCACGGTTCGGGTGACAATATGGTGTCCGCAAAATGGGACAGACAAAAATAGCCCTCGCCTGCTCCCCTGAGCAGGGCTGCAAATCGTGGGGCTGCCGAAAGCTTGGTGGAGTAGGCTAAGCCTGCAGTGGGGGAGTTTATTATATTTTTCTGCCATGGATATGGATGAAACAGAGGGAGGAGGCTAAAAACGCAAATCAATATATCCGGGGAGCTGTTCTGGCATCTCCCAGCGTTACCATGGCTCTGCAGCTGCTACACAAACCCAGCACAATTAGGAGCTTTAATTTGACGTCTAATAAAATCCAATTTTATGAATCTGCCCATAAAAGTAAAGGAGGTCAGGAGTTTGCTGCTCTAATAGCAATTCAGCCATGCGGGCAATAATATCCCCTGCGAGAAGCCTCCCTGGGCAGCGGGAGCCCTGGCTGCCCCGTCCCTCCCCCGCCCTTGAACAGCTCCAGCCTGGATCTGGCCATTTTGCAGCTCCGCTGAGGTCGGGTCCCCGGCAGCGCCCAGCCCTGGGCGCGGGTCCCGCTCCCCCCTGCGCACCCCCAGCACCCAGGGTGGGAGATGCGGGGCCGCTCGGGGAACTGGAGGTTTATTTTATTTGATTTTCCCCCAAGGCGCTGAAGGCTGGGGGGGAGGCGGGTTATTTCCCACCTGCGGGAAGAGGCACCTGCAGGATGAAGGTATGGCCCTGCCCTATCCTCTTCCCCCCCACCGGGGGTACCCCCCCACCCCCGGGCCCGGCAGCACCCCATGCACACGGGGGTGGCGTGTGCACTGAACCCCCGCAGTCCCTGAAGCAGGACCCCCCCCCCCCAAGCCCGGTCCCCCCCGCTGCGGAGCGGCCCGGTCCCGGCGCGGCGCGGGGGGGTCCCGGAGCTCTTACCGGAGCGGCGGTCGGGGCGGCAGAGGCTGCCAGCTTGGGCTCCGGCGGCTTTATCTCCCCGGGAGGGGCCCACCTATTGACGGCGGCAGCGCAATGCAGCGACCCCCCCGCACTACGGCAATGCGGTACCGGGCGGGGGAGGAGGAGGCGCGCCGGGGGGAGGAGGAGGAGGAGGAGGCTGTGGAGGAGGAGGAGGAGGAGGGTGAGAGAAGGGCGAGGCGCGGGGGGGACAGAGATGGGGGACGGGGCTGGGAGGGAGGGAAGGTGGAAGGATGGGGGAAACAGAGGGACGGAAGATGGAAGGATGGAGGGAAGGAGGTGGAAGGATGGGTGATAAAGGGATGGGAGGAAGATGGAGGGATGGGAGAAACAGAGGGATGGGAGAAATGGAGAGGTGGGGAGAGATGGAGGGGTGAGAGATGGAGGGATGGGGAAATGGAAGGATGGAAGGGCATAGGTTGGAGGGAGACAGCAGGGTGGAAGACAGAGAGATGGGAGGAAGCTGGAGGGATAAAAGATGGAGAGATAGGAAAGATGTAGGGATGGAAGATGAACACATCAAAGGGAGATGAAGGGATGGAAAGAAGGAGAGATTGGAGATAGAGGTGTGGGAGGAAAATGGAGGGATAGAGGAAGATGGAAGGAAGGGCTTTTTGGAAGAGAGGGTAAATGATGGAAATCCTGGTCCAGGGGCAGTAGGGTAGATGAAGGTCAAGCAGGGCTTGGACTGCTATGGGTCCCCCTTGGCAGCTTGCGGGTGAAGGGACAGGGCTGGAATGGGACAGGGGCCCCAGGCCACCGAGTGCCACAGGCCCTGCTCTGCCCCTAGTGGGGCCAGTGGCGCAGAAGGGCTGTTTTCCCACATGTGCTTGGAGGAGAGGCGTCCCTGCATGGCATGCTGGGCAAAAGCATCCCTGGACAGAGCCCTGCAGGCACTGACCCACATTTCTGCCTCGGTGGAAATGCGTTAGCCCAGGAGCAAACAGCAAAGCAAGGGACAAATAGAGGAAAACAGATTTCTGCACCTGCAACACATATGTTGGCTTCTCAAGAATTTGTGGTTTATTAACATAATCTCGTTTAATGGGAGATGGGGTTCAAATCCTGGGCGGACAAGGAAACCATAAGTAATCTCCTTCAGTAATACCATTAAACTTTCTTTGAATAAAAAAATATAACATACAGTGGTCAGAACACTTCTACCTGTGGCAGCTGTGCAATTACAAGGCTAATGCAAAACTTTCTGTGTCCCAAAGCCAAATATAGGTCAAAAGAAAGCTAATTTTGAATTAAGCTATATAATAGTCCAGGCCAATTTTATGGCCTAGACCATCCTTCCAGTGAATTTAAGAGCTAAATCAGATACTCTTAGGTACTCGTATGAAGGTACTCTTACCTTCATAGTCTAAGGTTTAAAAACTTACACATCATGTAGATTAAAATGTTACTAGCCTCTCATTAATGTTAAAAGGGAGACTTCATTTTTTTAGGAATGTTATAGTTCATTGGTATTTTCTTAGAAAGATGACAGGAAAGATATCTTTCAGTTTTTTGCAGAATTCCTTGTGCAACACAAAATGCATGGAGTGCCAGGAAAAATAAAAAGAAACTTCCAAGAGGAAGGTTCTAAGACAGCATTTAAAGGCATTGACCCAGCCTTGTTTTGGGGTAGGAGGAGCAGTGTTACACCGGGTCTGGATGTGCCGGGGATGGACACCAAGTTCGATAATGTGTAGGAGGGATGGGTATATAAATCCTTTATTCTTCCTATCCATATTTGAGTGCTTTGCCAAAAATAATCCCCCCTTTTTACACAAGGGCTTCAGGCAGCCTGGGAACGGACCTCAGCAGGGCAGAGGCTGCGTTTGCTAATGAAGACTTCAGCCTCCACAGAGATGGAGTAAATCCCAGGTCCCTCTGCCCCTCAGGCCAGGTGAATGCGTGACGAAGCCCTCCTCTCTCTGTTCCTTCTCCGGAAAAAAGAATTTGAATTTTCACCCCTGTTCCGAGGCAGGGAAAAGAAAAACAGGCAGTGCACTGTGCTTTACTTCTACAATGAAACAGAGCCTGACAGCCCATCGGACTATAAATAGTACGGGACACGAGTAGGAGAGAAGGCTGTCAGACCTGGCAAATCCCAGCTCGGTTAAACCAACTTGTGCCCAGCCTCCGAGAAGCTTAAAGCCACAGCTATGTGCCCAGGTCTGGCTGGTGCCTGGAGAAAAGGGTTTCACCAAACACCTGCAGTCCCCAAGGACCATCAGGCTCAATTGTCACACCCGAGTAGAACCATTTTCCATCCTGTAAAATAGTGGCAATCTGTCCTTAAATGTTCAGCTATGTAAAATAAGAGAGACCTGAGCAGGCAAAATCTGGGGGCGGCTGTAGTTTAGCGCCTTGTCTCCATCCATCTGGCTTCAGATTCAGGTCCCAGCTGAAACAATTCTTGTACATCCTATTTAGGCTTGATTCCTTTCCCTCACCCCAAAAGCCATCACCAAATGATTTGGGATCACTCAAGAAAATGGAGACCCCCCCAAAGGGAAGGGCAACCTGCACACACGCATGGCAGGTGCCTATTACCCCTTTCCCCATCACCTCAACCCCATCCAGCCCCACAGCCCCTGGGTAAGTATCTGATGCTTTAAGCTGTACTAAAATTCCCATCTGCCCAGGCGTAATAATTGAGATTTTTGTTTTCCAAAGAGGCCCCGCACGGTGTGACTGGGAGAGTGAATAATCCGCAGTGCTGGTAATTTGTATGTATCTGGGATGCAAACACCCCAGGCTGCCTGCCTGAATTTGCCTTCGCGCTGGGGGTGTTTCTTCCCATGAGTAACGCATTCAGCTAACTGAGTGCTTGCTTTTTTGTCTCTATAAAATGCATCAGGTCTCCTTTGAAGGCAGGGGTTTAGGCAGAGCAAACAGCAGCCATGAGGGATGCCTGCCTTGATGTTGCCCCAGAAGCCCTGCTCTTGCCAGGGAAAAGTCAGGGCTGGACACAGGAGTGGCTATAAATCACAATTTTATTCCTCCTTCCCATGCAAAGCAATAGAGAGATTTTCCCTGAAAGGAAGAAATGCAGGCCTCATGCTGGCCTCATGGAACAGCCATCAGTAAAGCAGATCCGAGTGTGCAGGGCAGCAGTTGTCCTCCATAGGACAGCTTTATGGAAGGGGTGAACACTGTTAGGTTTCCTTCTTTCCACGGTCAGGGTTTCAGCTCCTTCCACACCAGTTTTGGAGGCTTTGAAGAGGCCTTGCACCCAGATGTTTCAGCATTTACCATCTGCTGGAAGCGGTCAAGCTCAAAACAGCAAGATATTGGCCATCCTTTCCTCCTCTAGACAACATCCCCTAGCAATCCCAAGTGTCAAAGCTGGTGCACATCAAACAGGCACTCCCACTTTAGTTAAACCCCATCTTAACTGGGGTTAAGATGGGACAGGATAGCCCACTGCATCTCCCAGAGGTACCTAGAGCATGTTACGTGGAGTTGGCTTTGAGGTCACCCCTTCCAGGCCCCCATGTTGACGAGCCGTGCCTCCCTCTGTATGTTTGCCTGGCAGCACTCCCTGCCCAAGGCACCAAACAGGAGAAGAATTCGTGAAACTTCTAATGTGAGCAGGTTTCTCAGGTTGTGCTCATGCTGTAGACATGGAGAGGGGAGATGAAGACAGAAATGATGGGATGGAAAGGCATGGGAAGAAGGAGAAGGGGAGTATTTTGAGGTCCTACACTCAGCGCATGCTGCTGATACCTTTAAATTGGAGCTAGAGGTTTAAAAATAAACTTCAGAGGTGATAACAAGATGCCCAAGCCCTCCAGCCACCCGGCCAGCTGGGGACGGTGTCTGGTGTCACCCCTGATGGGACAGCAGCATGCCTTGTGCAAGGCAGGGTGCACCAGGCACCCAAGGACCCACCAGCGTGCTCACACCGCCGGGACCTGCCCTCGGGGTTTTGGTGTAGCCACAGCCGTCCGATGCCTGAGGCGATCTGAGGCAGCAATGCTGGAAGGACAATGCTTAAAGGCCTTTGCACTGTCCCCATCCCTCCTGGCATGGTGGTAGCAGTGGACCCAGTCATGCCATGGGGACACTCCTCCAGAAACCCTTTTTCCACCAAACAGCTGAGTTACTGGGTCGAGACAGGGAAATCCCTCCACCCAACAGCAGCCATGCCCCATCGCCAGCGTTGTAGGTATTCACACATAAAACTCAGCTCAGCCGTGGAAAGCCTCTGGAGCCGTGGGTGCCGAGGCAGCTCCCATGTCAGCTCCCAGTGCCCACGTTCCCCTGGAAGCACAGCAGAACAGCTTCTCATTTTGATCACTTTTTAATAACAGCTGGACATTACATGCTTATGGGGTGAAAACCTTCCTCTGGTGGTAACTCACTTGCCTTAATAACTCTCCATCCTTTATTAAAATACCACATACGAGCAGCGTATGTTGCTAAGGCTCAGTATTTGGACTGGAAAGCAATGCAGAAATGTCCCCAGTGTGCGAGGCGCCGGGGCTATTGGGACAGTGTGGGGAGCAGGGGAAAATGGCCCCAGAGGGGCTGAGCCACCCCCAGCTGCGTTACCTGACCTGGTTAGTGGCACCTTAAGCTGTGAGTCCTGTTGCAACAACACAGGGGAGCAAAATCTCTGCGTGTAGCATAAACCCCCAATTTGCTGAGAGCCCTGCGCAGCCCAGGGACCCACCCACGCTCCAGCCAGCCTCAGCAGGTGACAGTACAGAGATCAGCCTGGCAGACGGGGCTGATTTTTAATCCCTTTCCTTAAGAAGCCACAACACACACATACCCTGTATCTCTATGTCCCCAGCAAGCAGCTTGCAGGCTGTTGGCCCAAATTCAGCCAGGTTGAGAGAGAGGTGGTGGCCTCAGAGATAAAATTACCAGAAGCTCATCCCTGCAGGATGCAGCTCCTCCAGCACCCTCTGATACTGCTCCCTCACCCCACCTCTCCGAGCTCAGCAGCACCCCAGGGGTTATAAGAGACCCTTGGGTGCACATCCCCAAGTCAAACGCAGCAGCTCCTCACCTAAATTCAGATTTCCTCTGAAGATTTTAACTCCTGCACTGCTCTTCACCTTCCTTGCTGTCATTTTGATATTGCTACTCTATTTCTTCCTGCTCTCCAAGATGCTGCTGGCAGCAAGGAGGCTGTGGAGGATAAAACTGCTCAGTCTGAGCTGCTGTCTGTCTGGGAAGCAGCCAGGATGGACATTTCCATGCTCTGAAATCTTTTTTAACTCCAGGGAGGAGAAAAACACTTCAGATGCATCTCTTTAGGGACACCCTGACATTTCTGCCACATGGATGTAGCATCTGCGAGGGCTGCTAGAAGCTGATCCTGTAAATCTCCCCATGTTCCGAGGAGGGGACAGACCCTGATCTAGGTCAAGCCCAAGTGAGACAAGACACCTCTGCCCTGTGGTTTAATACTGTTTGCAGGATGCTAGGGAGCTCCTGGAATGCACTGGTTTTACAGCAAGGGAGTCTGATGCCATATCAAGCTACAACAGATTGATGTGTTTGTTTTGGCAGCTGTGCACATCTCTGAGTTAGGAAAAGCCTGCATTAATTCTGGGGACAGCTTTTCTTATTAAACCACAGCTACTGAGTGAAAAGAGCCCTGGCTGCTCATATCTTCTGATCACTTTAGTCAAAGGACTGATAATGGAGATACCTGGCTCACAGCATAAGCTTTAGATGCATCCAGAGGGAGAAATAAGGATCAGGGAACTTAATGAGAAAATTTGTTGGTGAACCAACCCCCATCAAAGCCCAAGGATTTACACTAGCAAGGTATTTGTTTGCATGTGTTTTGAATTCACTGAATGGTAGTGAAATCTCCCCCAAGTCCATGTAGGAGATGTTGGCCTAAGAGTTTTCTGTAGAGAGATGGATCCTGCTCAATACTGCTGCTGGTTTCTGCAAGATGATTTTCCAGGTTGCCCAGAGAAATAGACGGGCCAAAAGTCAGGAACTCATGGGTCCAAGTTCACCTAAAGCCTCTGGAGTACAGCAAGCAGCAGTGGTCTCTCTTCACTGCTTTTTCCAAATTGGAAACATCCCTTTTGCACAGACAAATCGGGCAGTTTGTGACTTTCTGCCTAATCCTCCCCACAATGTGCATATTTGCAGATCAGACTCAGAATTTTGGGGGCCCTGATGCCAATTCCCCATGCCTTTTGGGAAATCAGCCCTGAGTGCCTGCACCCCTTGGCACAAACTGCAGGCGAGGACAGCAGAGCTGCCCCCATCGCTGCAGGGACAGTGGTGCATGCCCCGATCTGACTTCGGTTTATTCTCCAGCCAAGGTGGCATTTGGGTCGCTTTGCTGCATATATTCCAGAAAGGCAGAGCACAATTTCCAGACAACAGGTAGAACATGCTGCTCATGTTGTGCTTAAGGAAAGTCACCCCTTGAATTTCCCAGACATTCCCTTTTCTATTTCAAACATGTGCAGGCAGAGGAAGAGGCCATGTGTCGGGCCTTGGCATGATCATGCGTATGGTTTTGCAGCCACTCTATTGCTCTGACCTCAGTGTGACTGCAAAGGCTCTGGGCAGAGAGGAGAATGTAGTGTCTGGGGTGAACATTTTGGCCATTTTTTATCCATAGGTGGCAGCAGCTGCCTGCACCGGGCGGATGCTGCCCAAATCCCAAACCTGGCTCTAAGCAAGGAAAATGCAGCGCAGGAGGAGTAGGGGGACAGAGCCTGAGCACGGGTCGTGCCTGCTCCCTCCTCTGCAGCAAGAGGTCCTCAGCAGAGGGAGAGTTAAGCAAAACCCTCACTGGTGCAGGATCAGGCCCTGTAGCAGTATAAAAGAGCTCAAGCCTACATTTCTGCTGTGCCGGGAGTGAGAGCTGCCTTCTTGCCTGGGAGGAAAACTGATGAGTGCTCTGGTGCAGGATGGTGGGGAAGGGGCTTCTGGGTGGCTTTCTCACCATTGACCAAATTCTTGAAGCCACTGGGATGTCACATCGCCAGAGGGAAACTGGCAGCAGCATTAAGCCTCACTGGCTGGGCATTGGGGTGCCCCATCGTCCCCCAGCATTAGCTAACACCCATCTGTGATGTCCCATGAGAGCTGGTGGTGTCCAGAGGCAGCAGCTCCTTGAGCTCCGCAGCCTTTGCTGGATTCCAGATATTTCTGCCAGGTACAGAATGTTACACGAAAGGCGATTCCCCAACGGTACACAACAAGCAGCAGATAACAAAAGACAGTTGCCAGCTGTAACAGGGAGCCCAGAGACCCAAATTTAGAATAGAAAACACTGAAACCTCACTCAAAAGCAAACTGTAAGGAGAGTCACAGTCAACTCAGAGGCTCTAATCAAAGAGAAAACCTACCCAAATCTTGTCTTCTGCTTGCTTTTAAAACAACTGATTCTTGATCAATACAAATGAAATTTATCTTCCTCTCCTTAATGCACCCAGGACAGGCTTTGTCCTGAGAAACCAGACTGGATGTTCCATCAATCCCCCCTGGCTGCTCTGTCTCACTGGACCCTCTCCCATGGCATCAATAAGGCGAAGTGGATTTGGCTTTGGGATTAAAAACAGAGCAAGACACATTTTGCTGGAGGCTGGATTTCATCCACGTGGGGAGACTGATCTCCCCTGAGCCAGCGAAGCCCCGATTCATCCCCCATTGCTCTAGGTGCAGCATCACGCCCCCGGTGCTCTCCGCTTAATGAGCGGATCCTTTAAAAAGCAGCTCCAAATGTGGGTGTAAGTGGTGTCGTTGCACAAAGGGACTAGGAAGTGTTTGGTTATCTCTGCTCTATCATTAATTAAAGCAATTAGCCCACTCAGGCTCGGTGGGTTACAAAACCAACCTGTACCGGCTGGGAAGAATACACAGTATCAAGAAATTCTTACTGCTCTGTAGATTATTAGAGGGAGTTAAGGTGCAGGGATACATCTCTCAGGAAGGATTTGAGGAGGAGGAACCTGAGAAATTACACCAGCTTCACTAAAATAAAAGTGGCTTTTCAGATCTAAAGCACACAGTTTTTAGCTTTTCTATCTTTCCCTTCTGAGCCAGAAAAATCTTCTGGGCCAGAAAGATCTTCTGAGCCTGTGCCCTAGAGCTCTCCATGCTTTGCAGCTGGCATGGCTGGGAGTGAATGCTCCCAGCAGGGCTGGCCTGGGGGTCACAGGGACCCCAAAATCAAACCACTAATCAAAAGTGATTGTAAGGCACAAAAGTGAAGCCTAATGCTGGGCATGAAAACAACCATGTGGCTGTTTAAACTGCCTGCTGGTATTTGTACATTCAAAGTCCATCTCAGCCTTTAGCCAACTCCGTCCCTGGAAAGCACTGAGTCAGTATCATCAATGGGGAAACTGAGGCACACCTGGAGCAACGTGGTCCTGAGCTGGATCACTCACGCTCCTGTGTTGGTCCTTAAAGTCTTTGAAAATAAACTATTTATTTACAGCCCTGTGGTGCCGAGGCTTTCCCCGAAGCTGTCCTGGATAAGTTCCTGGGACCGTACATAGAGGCTGTGCACGGGGGAAGGCGCCTGCCCCAGTGGTGATGGCAGCAGTATTGCCTCGGTGCCGTGGGCCAGGTGGGGGGATCCGAGGACATGGGTCACCTGCAGTGTCCCCGTGCCGGCGGTCTTGCCCTGCTGAGAAACGCAGCCCCAAGGGCAGCTTGTCACTTTTGCAGCCCCATGATCTGCATGGGGAGATCAATGTCCTCCTGGGGCAACCCAGTGCTGCCTCCCCTGAAGCTGTCTGCTTCCCCCCGGTGCTTGACAAGTAAGTCCAGCTTAATAACAAAAATCACAGACTGGGGGACGAATGAACTCCATTGCATGAAGAGCTTGTGCAAGAAGGACCCCAGGCTGGGAAATGGGCTCCCTCCTGCCTCCAAACCCTAAAATGCCTTAGTGTATCACCCCCCAAAAAAGGCAATTCCTGCAAGTGCACCCAAGCAGAAAGATTTTATTGCAAACCCTCAGCGTGCCGGGCCACAGCTCTCTGCTCTAAAGTATTCCTGAATTCGGGAGAGAAAATAGATGAATAACACTTGAGCTATATCAAGTATCAGACCGCCTTTATGGAGGTAACATGAACTGTTATCTCCCCGAACTGATGCAGCCCAGACAGTTCAGAATCCCTTCAAATGCATATTTATGTATTTATTTGTTATTACTCTAATTTTAAGGGCTCCCCCTCGCACCCCCTACCCCGTGAGGCCGCATCCCGCTCCCGCAGGCCCCATCCCGCTCCCGCAGGCCCCGCCCCTCGGGGAAAGGGGCGTGCCCGGCCTCGCCCCCCACCCCGATTGGCGGAGCGGCCCGCGGGGGCGTGGCCCGAGGGGATATAGGGGTGTGGCGGGAGCGGGACCGGCAGCGCCGCGGCTCAGGCCGTGCGGTGCGGAGAGGCGCGTGCGGACGCTGCCTGCCCCGGGCGGCGCCGCCGCCGAGCGGCCCCCGCGGCCCTAGTGCCCGCCCGCCGGACCCCGCCGCCGCCCAGCCCAGGTGCGCTGCGACCGGGCGTGCAGCCCCGGCGGGAGAGGGGGGGAACGGGGCGGCCTGTAGTAATTCGGGGGCGGGGGAGTGGTGTTGCTTTGGAAAGGGTCAGCTGCAAGGCTGCAACGAGTCCCTTTGGGGTGAAACTGATGGGAGGCGGCTCCGTGCCTCAGTTTCTCCACTACGGATTACTGTATTAGCTTGGACGTGGGTGCGTGGAGGATGTTTTGCAGCAGGACACTCAACAACTGGGTGCATCATTAGACCAGGGAAAGCCTCATCAAGAGCTGGGGAGGACCTGGGCGCCCGGGGGATGGTGGGGGTCTCGGGGCGCTGGGTGCTTCCTTTGTGCCTGGCTCACAGCCCAGGTCCGTGCATTTGCTTTTCCTCCGGATGGCGGCGGGGCTCGGGGTCCTCCTGCAGGCCGAGGGACAGTGGCTCCTGCTGGCAGTTGGCACCTTTGGCTGTTGGAGCCGTTTTGGAGCTCACTTGAAAAAGAAGGGTCCCAACTGTGGGTCACAGGAGCAGTCAGCGGCTTAACAAGGAGGTGCTTTATACCAGGAGGAGAAAAATATTTCTCTAGCTCAGAACTGGGCGTGTTGTGGGCGAGGGAAAGCAAGCTTCTTGCCCGTGCTGGGAGCGGACTCTGCAGGAGGCGGGGGGTGCTGTGCAGGCAGGTTTGCCCCTGGCTTGTGGGTGGCGGAGGTGCTGCTGGGTGCAGGCTGGGGCTGGAACCCCTTGCATGAAAACCCTCGGTATGTGCCCCGAGCAAAACACTCCTTTGCTACTCGCGCAACCCCTGCCTGAGATTTCATAACTCCCAACTGTTGATACAGTGAGGGGAACTGGATTTCTGCAAGGAAGCAAAACACGCGTGAGGATTTTGGGGAGGGCGCTGTGCAGACTTGCCAGGCTTGTGCTCTGTGCAAGCAGTTGTTTTCAAGGGGATTATTTTGGCTTTGCACATAGCTCTTAGCCAGAGCTCTACAGCTGCGGATTTAAACCGTGTGTAGCACTATGACCGCTAGCCTCCATACCCAGTGCAGTGCCACTGCGAAGGTATACGTGTCAAATCTCTTGAGAAATCACACCAGTACCATTTAAACTCTTGCAGTTTTCTCGTGTTTGGGCGCAGGTCAGGCCCTGGGCAGGTGGGGGCTGCAGGGGCTGTGCTGCAGCCCATGTGCAATGATGGCTGCCCCTTTGCTCGCAGGTTTTAGATCTGCACAAGAACCAAGATCGAGAACCATGGCATCCATCCCATCGAGCGGCTCGCTCATGGCAACACACAACTACTACAGAAGTAAGGGCAAGCGCTTGGGGCGGTGGGTGAGTGGGCATGGTGCCTTGCCAGGCTCGGGGGAATGTGGTTCCAGCAGAGATGAACCTGAGCTCAGGTGTGTGCTTTCAGCTGAAGCCCCACAAGAGCTGGCAGGCTCCTTGCTGAGAAAGGCGGGCAGCTAGTCCTCCTGCTGTTCAGACCCTCCTTTGGGTCACCGCAGCCCCTGCCCAGTTGTACCAGCTGGAGATGGGTCTTGCAATCTCCTTCACTTGTTATTAAGGTTGTAGGTGAGGGGAGGTGATGGCTTCAAATGCATCTTGCACTGTTGCTGTGGAAATGAGCTGCAAAACCAGTCTGGGCAATGGCAGCTACTGGTACCTCTTCAGGGGAGAGACTTTCTGATTTAATGGATTACCTAAACCAGAGGGCATTAGAGTATTCCCCTTGAGCTGAAACTAGTAAGAAGCTTGTAGCAGTTGGACTAAAACTGCATGGTTTATATGCACGAATCCGCATCTTCTTGGCCCCAAGCCACCTGCAAAGGCCTCCCAGGTGTTGCAAACAGATGCAAAGCCATTAATGTCCTTGGGGTTGGAAGTGTTTTCCTACAGAGGTGTTCAGGTGCTTTTCTGCTACCTGCTCTTGACCAGCTTGTAATCTCACCAGTATTTCCTTCCCAGTAGTTTTTATTGACTTAGCACTAAAGCTGGGCAAGTACTGGAGTGAGATAGTGATGAGACTGAGCCGTGTCACCCCAGGGACAGCCACATCAAGGCTGTACTCTGCTTTTTGTGGCACAACTGAGGGTCAGCGGTGGCTCTGATGGCCATGATTTCTCCACAGGGCGCCTGAGCTCCACATCCAGCAACAGCTCCTGTGGCAGCTCGGAGTACTCTGGGGAGGTCATCCCCCACCCCCCGGGTAAGTGCCACCATCCCAGCTCGGGGCCGTGAGGGGACTCTGCTCCCGGCCCCTCCACGGCAGATCTTACTGGAGGTGACCCAGCCGCTCCTGTGGGATGAGATCGGGGTGGTAACGGGGCTGCCCGGGTGGTCCTGGCCCGGGTGGTCCTGGCCCAGACTTTGCCTGGCACGCACTGTCCCCCAGGTCTGCCCAAGTCTGATCCTGGCCACTGGTGGGCCAGCTTCTTCTTCGGGAAGACAACTCACCCAGCCATGACAACTGTGTCAGAGTCCCCAGAGAGGTGAGTGCTGTTCTTGGATGAGGTGGTGTGGGGGAGTGCCAACGCAGCACCCAGCGCAGTGGGGACATCCCTGCTGCATCCCCCGAGGTGCATCCTGACCCAATGGGCGATGTCTTCATCCCCAGGGCACCAGCTCCTTTTCTGCAGAAATAAATGCAGAGCGGCAACAAAAACGCCTTGGTGTCAGCCTGACCCTTTCTCTGCTCTGTCTTGCAGCTCGGGAGCACAGTGGGTGACAACAGGACCGATGGCATGCGGCTTGGTGCCGGCCCCAGGAGCGGGACGGAGGCGCCACGCCAGTGAGCCCAGCTCCGGGCCCTTGGCATGAGCGGGTCAGCGGCTGCTCCCTATGCTGGCGGGCACAGCCCCTTCCCCCCATAGAGTAGGCAGGCTGCCCCAAGGCAAAGGTGCTGCTTTGTAATAAAAAAGTGCAGCAAACCACTGACGATTCCCACACCAGCCTTTTTACTTTTTCTTAATGCAACTACACCCTTTCCATGCAGACTCGTTTTATTTACCTTGTACTTGTGCAATGACAACTAATAAAGTCGGGCAGCCTTTTAAAACCCTGTGGGTTGTTCCCAGAGCGGTGCTGCTGATGTCAGTGGGGCCAAACCAGGACACGGTGCAGCGTCTGACCACAGCACTTCCAGCAGGGTCTGGTAATGCTGGAATGTGCCAGTGACTCACCAGTACATGTGCGTTTTGCACGTGAGCAAGATCAGGGCAATGCTGCAAATGCCTCCTCACCCTTTCTTCCTTACTTGGCTGCACAGCCTGTCCCTGCTGGAGCTGAACTCGCTCTGCTCACTGAGCATGTTGCTGCCCTGCCCTGCTCCGGTGCCTTATGTGTTAGCTGGGCCTAAGCCAGGTCTGCTCAGGGTTGGGGGAAGGATTTGGGTGCAGAGTGAGCCCTCCGTACTAAGGGGAGAGATAAGGCTTGCTCAGGACTTGCATTTCATGGGTCTGATGTCAGGCCGGAGCTCATGGTGTGGATGGCAGGTGGGGGGGTGCACTGGGCTGGGCTGCCCTGGAGCCCAGCTGGCCCATGTGCTGTGCTTTCCTAAGTGGTGGTTTGGCTGACCTTCACCTTGAATTAGCTGACTTGGCTGTTTGGCCCATCTGTGGTCAGCCTGGTAGCTGGGCAGTGGTGCTCAATAAAGAGAAAACGAGCCTGCAGGTGCCTGCATGCAAGGGGGCAAGGTCACTGTTCCTGCTGGAGGCAAAACCCTGGCAGGGATGGTATTAAAGATGCCAAATCTTCCTGCTCCAGTCTGCTTTCAGCCCCAGCATTAGATATAGGACAGTCCTTGTGTGCACCAGGTGCTGCAGCCCCGATGGCAGCCGGGGTCCGTGGGACTCCTGAGTGGTGACTTTGCACCGCTGGCATCCCGTGTAGGCAGGGGTGAAGGGCAAAGCTGTGTTCGGGCAGCTCCCTGCTGCCTGGCGTAAGAAGCAGCTGAGGGTAGGTTGCTGATTTTGCTTTTTGTCCGTGCTGCAGAGGCATCCAGGGTCACTACCAGCTTTGCTCCTTGTTTCTGGTAGGGAGATGATGTTATGTAAGCTTTGCCCTGCGCTCTTTGTCTCCAGGCAGCAGTCCTTGTCATCAGGGCAGGGGGTCTTTGTCCCCCCCCGTCCCTAGGAGGGGCCAGGGCACCACTGGGACCTCTGCTCCCCCTGTGTAAGTGTGTGCATCCAAAGGGAATGACTGAGGGGGGTTCCCCAGGGCCAACAGGGTCACCTTGTGGGTGACCTCCATGTCCACAGCAGCACATTATCACCCCATGACTGATCTGACATGACTTCCTGCTGGGCAGCAAACTGCTAGTGCTGGGCACTGCTGGGGGGGGCTGTACCTATATGCATGTGGCTGTGTATCACAGGAGGCATGTGGCAGCCTTTAAACTTCATGAACATGGGAAAATCAAGGAAAAAAAAAAAGCCTTTTCTGAGTAAGACAAGATGAGGTATGCTGTCTGGCTGGAAAGGTAGCTGTGTCACTGGCTCGTACTGGGAAGCACTGCTCTGGGGTCTTCCCATGCCCTGGCAAACGCTCTTGCCTGAGGATGCCTTGGGGGAGCAGTGGGGTCTCATCTGCTGCTGGTTCCCAGTGAAAGCCCCAGGTTTTGGAGAGACACACATTTTTCCAAGCCTGCAGCCTCAGGGCCTTCAGATGAAGGTACGGGCACACAAAGGTAAAGTCAATATTGCCATATTTGCTTGTTGGTCTCATGATCACAGAGGGTCAAACCCAGCAACTGTCCCCAGGCACCTGGGAGAGGCTGTGGCAGAGCAAAGGCACCAATCCTGGCATCTCTGGTTCTCAGCTGGGCACTTTCCCCAGCCCGATCCTGCTCTTGGTGAGCTGCTCTAGCCACCTGCTGCGATGCCACCAGCATATCAGTGCTCTTCCATCCCGTTTCTGGATGCTGCATGGAGGTTAAGATCATTCCCACATTGCTGCAAGGCAGGTCAGATTCACAGCAGGGACCATCAGTGAGTGGCTGCTGTGATGCCGGCAACTCCCTGTCCAGCGGAGCAAAACTGCCTGAAAAATCCTTGCTAAATTAAAGCGGATTTTTCTTGAGGTCTGTAAAGTTTCAGAGACTCAGGCTGCTGCTCTGCTAAGGGCCAGAAAAAAGGGAAAAAACCGGGGAGCCTGCTCCCCATCCCTTGACCGTACTCCCAGGCAGCTTCGTGGCATGGCCAGGAGCAAAGACCTCAGCAGCACCTCGGTTGCTTTGGGTGCCTGCTATTTGTGGAGCCTTTCTTGCCCTGTTGTGGCACTCAGCCACATTTAGGAAAGGCTCTGACAGCCAAGCATGTTTGTTTTTGTGCTATTTCCATCCCCACTGCTGTTACCAACTGATTTCCCGTGTCTTGGGTCACTGGGCTGCCTGCTGCGATGGGGCAGCAAGGGATTCATTGGGCAACAGAGGCAGAATCACACAGAATCACAGAATGGTGGGGCTTGGAAGGGACCTCTGGAGATTACCCTGTCCAACCCCGTGCTGGAGCAGGCACCCCCAGAGCAGGGGCACAGGGCCGCGTCCAGGCGGGGTGTGAATGTCTCCAGGGAAGGGACCCCACAGCCTCCCTGGGCAGCCTGTGCCCCTGCTCTGGCACCCGCACAGGGAAGGGGTTTGTCCTCATATTGAGGTAGAGCTTCCTATGTTCCAACTTGAGCCCGTTGCCCCTTGGCCTGGCGTTGGGCACTATTGAAAAGAGCCTAGTCCCATCGTACTGACACCCACCCTTTAGATATTTATAGGTATTGATGAAATCCCCCCTCAGCCTTCTCTTCTCCGGGCTGAACAAGCCCAGGTCTCTCAGCCTTTCCTCATAAGGGAGATGCCCCAGTCCCCTGATCATCTTAGTAACTATCTGCTGGACTTGCTCAAGCAGTTCCACATCCTTCTTAAACTGGGGGGCCCAAAACTGGACACAGCACTCCAAATGTGGTCTCACCAGGGCAGAGTAGAGGGGGAGGATAACCTCCCTCGACCCACTGGCCACACTCCTTTTAATACAGCCCAGAATATTGTTGGCCTTCTTGGCCACAAGGGCACGGTGCTGGCTCATGGTCAGCTTGCTGCCCACCAGCACTCCCAGGTCCTTCTCAACAGAGCTGCTTTCCAGTAGTTCAGCCCCCAACCTGTGCTGGTGCGGGGGGTTGTTCCTCCCCAGGGGCAGGACCGTGCACTTGCTCTTGTTGAATTTCATCAGGTTCCCCTGACAAGCAAACCAACAAACAAAGCAACAAGTGAGACAAGCAAAGGGGCTCTTTATATACCATACTGCTTCCTAAGCATCCCCCTGATGCCATGAAAAGCCAGAATCAAGATTAGGATTGTTTTTCAAACATACTTCACATTTTTGAGTCACCTGTCAGATTGTGGTATATAAATTTTTCCCTATTAAATTCTGATTAAAAAACATATAGGGACTCTGCTCCCCCAATGTGTTTTATTGTGGTGTTCTTTGACAATTTTCCCTACCAGTTTGGCAGGAATTATAATTCTGCCATCACTCAAATAGGCCCATCCTTTGTAGGGAATCTGCCCCCCCCAACTTTTCTATTAGTTCCTTATCAGTTTTAGAGTATTCAATATTTCCCTGCTTGTCTAAACCTTTCCTAAGTCTATTATCTGGAATTAATGTTAAGATCTTTTGTGTTCTTTCTGTTGCCTGTTTAGCCTTATAATCAGCCAATTGGTTAACTCTTTCCTGGTCAGTGTTACCTTTTAGATGCCCTTGGCAGTACATGACAGCGACTTTAGTTGGCAGTTGAATTGCTTTTAATAGGCGAAGTATTTCCTCTGCATGCTTTATTTGTTTTCCTTGTGCAATTAGCAGTCCTCGTTCTTTCCAAATTGCTCCATGAGCATGGACAACCCCAAAGGCATACTTGGAGTCTGGGCATATGTTTATCTTCTTTCCTTTTGCCAGTTCTAGGGCCTTAGTCAGGGCAATAATTTGAGCCTTTTAAGCTGGTGTCCCAGCAGGTAAGGGTTGGGATTCAATCACCTTGTTTGCTGTTGTCACCACCTACCCGGCCTTTCAGATACCTCGTCGGACAAAACTGCTTCCATCCATAAACCAGGAGTCTTGTGCATCTTGTAGGGGTTCTTATTTCAAATCTGGTCTGATAGAATATGCTGTCTCTATGGTCTCTAAGCAGTCATGTGTCAACAGCTCAGATGTCACCCCACTGAGGAAAGAAACTGGGTTCATAACATTAGTTACTTCAATATTAATATCATCTGGTTCAACCAGAATGGCCAGGTATTGTAAAGATTGGGACAGGGAAAGCCAGTGACTTCCTTTCTGTTCAAGTACAGCTGATACTGTGTGTGAAACTGCCATCTTTTGGCCCAAGGTAAATTTCCAGGCTTCCTGAATATTCACGACCACCGCCGCCACAGCTCGTAGACATCCTGGCCATCCTTCGCTCACCTCGTCAAGCTGTTTACAGAAATAGGCTACAGCTCTTCTGTAGGGTCCCAGCTGTTGAGCTAGGACTCCCAGAGCTATACCCTGTTTTTCATGGGAAAACAGCCAGAAGGGTTTAGTAACATCAGGTAGGCCCAAGGCCGGGGCCTTCATTAGTTCCTTTTTAAGCGTTTCAAATGCATTTTGAGCTTCTTTGGTCCAAATCAGTTGAGTGGGATTGTTTTTCAAAAGTTCATACAATGGTTTTGCTGTTATTCCATAATTGTAAATCGATAATTGACACCAACCTGTCATTCCCAAAAAGATCCTGTGTTCTTTTACCATCTGAGGGAGGGGGGTTCTGCAGAAGGCTTCTTGTTGTTCTGTTCCTAATTCCCATTGTCCTCCAGATAAGATAGCTCATATCCAAGATAGGTTATCTGTTGCCGCACCATCTGAGCTTTCTGTTGAGAAACTTGATACCCATTTAGTCCCAAAAAATTCACCAAACTAATAGTCCATTGAATACAGTCAGGTTTTGTTTCAGTTGCTATTAAGAAGTCAGCCAACTATTGTAAAAAGATTCCGTCTCTGGAGGGAGGGTCCCGTGTTTCAAGTTCTCACGCTAGTTGATTCCCAGAGATTGTTGGGACTATTCTTAAAACCTAGGGGTAACACTGGCCAGGTGAGCTGGGTTGTCCTACCAGTGGTAGGACTTTTCCATTCAAATGCAAATAATTTTTTACTTCCTTTGGCTAAAGGCAGACAGACGAATGCATCTTTTAAATCTAATACTGTAAACCATACTTGTTTATTTTGCAACTTAGTAAGTAAAGTGTAAGGATTGGCCACTACAGGGTGTAAAACTTTAACAATCTTATTTATTCTTCTTAAATCTTGTACTACTCGGTAAGTCCTGTCTGGCTTCTTTACTGGTAATATGGGGGTGTTATACTCTGATTCACATTTCACTAGCAGTCCATGTTGTGAGAAGTTATTAATTGGGCCTTCTATCCCATTGCCATCTTTAACTTCAAGGGATATTTATTGCCTTTGTCGTACCGGGTTTATTCCTTCCTTGAGATCTACTAATATGGGAATCGCATTCTTTGCCCTCCCTGGGGTTCCCGCAGCCCATACTCCTGGATACACCTGACTGATAATCTCTTCAATTTTGGGCACTGATACAGCAGACTTTTCGGGGTACATTAGGGCTAAACGTAAAATTTCAATTAATTGGTTCTTTTTTACTTTTAGTTCCATGGTTCCCTGCTTAAAGACTATTTCTGCTTCCAGTTTTTCCAATAAATCCTGACTCAGTAATGGCTTGGGTGATTTTGGCAAATATAGAAATTGGTGTATTCCAATCTGCTTTCCTAATTTAAATTTGAGTAGCTTCAAAAAGAATGCCCTTTCCTGTTGACCTGTGGCTCCTAGTACATTCACAAAATCTTCACTTACAGGTATCAGTTCTTAATTCAAAACAGAGGAAGAAGCACCTGTATCTACTAAGAATTCTATCTCTTTCTCTTGTCTCCCTAGCTTTATTTTAACCAGTGGATCCACTAGAGTAGATGCCCCAGGTCCCCGTCAGTCGACCTCTGTTTTGGCTATCAAGGTCTGTGAGGTCTCCTTGCACTTTGGACATTCATTCTTCCAATGCCCCTCCTCCCGACTATATGCATACTGATTCTTTCCCAGTCCCCCTCTATTTCCAAAGGGCCTTCCCATTCCTTGTCCTCCAAATCCTCCTCTGTTTACCATTCTCCTCTGTTCCAAGGCTGCCACCGTAGCTGTCACAATTACTGTTGTCAGTTTTCCTTTACCCACATTCTCCCGATTCCTATAAACTCTCTGTGCCTCCTCAAGCAATTTTTCTAAGTCTTTTTTTTCCAGTTCCTTTAGTTTCTGTAACTTCTTTCTTATATCCATAGATGATTGCCCCAAAAATAAAGAGACAAGCTGTTGCTGCCCCACATCCGAGGAAGTATCTAGGGTAGTGTATTTTCTCATGGCATTTCTTAATTGATCCAAAATTCGGTAGGGGTCTCTCTCTGTCCCTGTTTGATGGCATATAATGCTGACCAATTTACGGCTTTAGGAATTGCATTCTCTAATCCCAGTTTTATACAATCTCAATATCTTCTTAAAAATCCATAATCATGCCCATCATTGGGGTCCCAACATGGGTCATTTAGGGGAACATAATCTGCATGTCCCTGTAAAGTTCCTCCTGTAATTTGGGCCTGCACATGAGTTCAAGCAGTTTTTAACACTAATTGTTTTTCTGTTTCAGTCATGTCCCCCAAAATCAAATCTACATCTGACCAATCAGTTTGATTTTTTATCAACTCAAGTGGCTTTGTCACCTTAGAGGGGTTGTCCCAATATCCCTTGGCTACTTCTTTCATAGAATCGTAGAAATATAGACTAATTAAGGTTGGAAAAGACCTCTAAGATCATCAAGTCCAACCGTCAACGCAACACTACCATGTGTCCTAAACCATGCCCTGAAGTGCCGCGTCTACATGGCTTTTAAACACCTCCAGGGATGGTGACTCCACCACCTCTCTGGGCAGCCTCTTCCAATGCCTGACCACTCTTGCAGTGAAGAAATTCTTCCTAATATCCAATCTAAACCTTCCCTGATGCAGCTTGGGGCCATTTCCGCTCATTCTATTGCTAATAACTTGGGAGAAGAGACCAACCCCCACCCCACTACACCCTCCTTTCAGGTACTTGCAGAGAGCGAGAAGGTCTCCCCTCAGCCTCCCCTTCTCCAGGCTAAACCCCCCCAGCCCCCTCAGCCGCCCCCCAGCACACTTGTGCCCCAGACCCTGCCCCAGCTCCGTTGCCCTTCTCTGGACACGCTCCAGCCCCTCAAGGCCCTTCTTGTCCCGAGGGGCCCAAACCTGAGCCCAGCATTCGAGGTGGGGCCTCCCCAGGGCTGAGCACAGGGGCCCCATCCCTGCCCGGCTCCTGCTGGCCACACCAGCGCTGACACAAGCCCGGGGGCTGGTGGCCTCCTTGGCCACCCGGGCACTGCTGGCTCATGCCCAGCCAGCTGTCAGCCAGCACCCCCAGGGCCTTCTCTGCTGGGCAGCTTTTTTCTTTCCAAGGATCCAGGTCGGCAGTGGAGAAGGGAACTTTTGCTCTAGCCGCTTGTCCTGCCCCCGTTACCTCTCATAATGGAGACAAGAGTTGTGGAGCTTTCTTTGTTCTATTCCTGGTCTGTGCTGTAACTGGAGTAAAAGCACTTATTTCTCCTTCCTCCTCGCTGTTGTCATCTGCTTCAGATAGCAATGACGGATGTGGGGGAGACAAATTAAGGGGTGGAGGAGGCAATCCCAAATCCTTGGGTTGATTTTCTATCTCCTCCTTTTCTTTCTGGGGTTTGTTACGGTCAAACGTCGTTGTCCAATACTACATGCTGAGCAACATCTCTTCCTTCTCTCCTGTCCCTTTTCTCATTTCTTTGATCTCTCTCTAGGGATAAAACCAGAGGGTCTTGCGGTGGTACATTAACACCACACTCCTGCCAGACTGGATGATTTTGCAGGGTGAAAAACGTATCTGCATACATAACCTCATCCCACTTTCCTTCTTCCCTTAAAAACAACAGCTGCAATAGTGTTATAATTCAATGACCCATTAAAGGGCCATTTTTCACAATCCTCCACTTTGTACAAGGGCCACCACCGGTTAGAATATTTAATTAGTGTTTTCTTATTTACATTCCCACCTGGTGGTCCCCCTATATCTTTCCAATGTGCTAGTGATAGCCCTAAGAAAATTGAATTTTTGGAACTGTCTGCTAAAGACATAACAATGAACTATGCGAGCCTGGCAAAGCAGAAGTTGAGGCCAGAGATGGAAACTGAGAGATGGGGAAGCACTTGTTTTATGGCTATATCCTTGAGGAGAGCGAAGAGACTGATCAGAGCAAACATCCTGCCTTAGAAGATGCTGAGAATGGGGTGATAAAGTGTATAGTCAAGGAGAACAACTAATTGGGATGTAGATAAGAACTAAAACAAAGTGCCCAGTAGGGGAACTGTCCTCGTTATAATACTAAAAATCGGGCCCATGAGCCAGGAACCACCCCCCGTCTAGTAAATCCCTTAATCTGTGGGCATGCGTGGTAAATTGAGAGTGAGCTGTACTGTTACACCCAAGCGAGAAAGAAATTAACCAATTATTAGCTGAGGCGTGTGAGTATTAGCTGTGATTGACACATTTAACTGTATAAATGCCTTGCAGTTTCTCGGTGTGGGGGTGCAGCTTTGTGGGTTACCACCTAGCACCAATCTTCACATAAAAATGACTTGAATAAAATACCTCCACTGTGTGTAATTCGGCGTTTCACACACCGGGCGAATGAGCCCGCTTTTCAGGATACACTAGGGTGCATCCTAGGGGGCTTTTCTTTACAATACCGCCACTTTGTTGTTCCCCCATTGATTCTTTACTGCTTTTACTTTCCTACTCTGACCACGTTTCACAATTTTTCACATTGAATATCCCATCCAAATACTACCCATAAATTTTGGTTACAAATAAAACAATTCACGAGAGAAGGTGGTTCGCATTCATTTCCATGGTGAAATACACAGTTTTCCAGGTTTCCCACACTCACTGTGCAGTCGCGCCGCGGCCCCGTCACTCACTCACCAGTCACACCAGAGTTAACTCAGCTCATTCATACTTAGTTGCCAAATCCGAGGCAATTTCCAGCAATCAAACCTCCGCGAGCGTATCTCGGTTCCCATAAGGAGTTGCTTACTGAAAGCTCCCTGATTTTGCAGTGCCACAGTGCCTGACGGGCATATCCAAATTCAATATTAATAAACTAATGTCCGAGTTCAGTATCAGTAAATCCGTACCACCAGAAGTACAAAACTTATGCTGGTTACCTAAGTGTACCAATACCAGAAAGCACGTTATTGCAGAAGTACAAGGCTTAACCCGTACCAAAGCACTGAACACCAGAGTGCACCACAGCGAACATGCACAAAACCAGAAGTACAAAACTTTATATATATTATATGAGCCCTGTACTACCAGACGCATCCCTCAGGCACTAGTAGCCTGTCCTATGACTTATGAGAACCCTCCGATGACCAGTCCCAGATTCCAGAACAGAAAACCAGAAAGAGTTAAAGAATACCTTCATTTCTTTACATGGTCCCTGTCTGCTCCCGCAGTGATCCGACTGAGGCGAGGAGTCCCTCTGGGAAATCCCGGGGGTACCCTAGGGAGTCCTGTTCTCAGCGGGTCCTGCAGCCGAGCAGAGGGTCCCATCTGGGTCACCAAAATGATGCCATGAAAAAACGAAATCAGGGCTCAATAGTCTGAACGATTATTAAGCAGGTATTCTTTATTGCAGCACTGGACCAACAGGGGATCACGCCTAATCCTCCTAATGTGTGCGCCAAACAAGGTCAGTTACATAGCTGATATACAAGGTATATATACATATTCATTAAGTTTCCGAGAAATTATTTACGTATTCATTATTTTTCTGGGAACTTATCATCGTAAGTTACCACCCACCCCCACATGCACACTATAGTCTCTCGGTGGTCTTGAGAGGCATCTGGTGGTCCTTTACTTTCTCCATTCCTCATCACCATGTCCTTTTGGTGAAGTTTAGCTTTTACTTCCTTATCTTGCTGACAAAGCCGCAGAACTGGTTTTGGCTAGTCCTGCAGTCTGCAGCCTAAAGGCATTCAGGCATTCTCTTCTCTTTATCTCATGACACCCTTGCATTCTGGTCTCAAAGGTAAGTTCCGCTTAAAGAGCAGTTTATATACATATATCACAATACAACTGTTACATAGTTGTTGGTGGTTTTTTTGTAGCTGCTTCTTTAAAGGCTTTAGCTAGTAAATTTCCACTAGGCCCTTGCTTCACCCCTTTCCGCTGGGCTTGCTATTGGAGGGGCAGGCACCCACCTCCCGTGGCACCCAACCCCCACAGGGGACAGATGTCCCCTCCTCTGCTCCCCTGCTGCTGCCTCTTGCTGCTGGACGAGGCACCGTGTTTTGACTGTTGATTAACTCACATATTTGGGCAAACAATAGCTGGTGCTTTCCGCTCTTGGCTCTTGCAGCAGCCCTCGTGCCACCCCACTGCCCTTGGACAAGCTCTCACAGGAGCCCCAGTGTAAGAAATATTTGCTTTCATTGCTTGCCTCTTGCTGCTTGGGGAATTCAGTTTTTTTCCTGCAGCAGCTTTGCTTCCTCCTCACCCTTCAAAGTCCAATGTGCGCCCTTAAAAATAGAAACAAACTGTGCAGCTCAAACACATGGCATTAGCCTGACGCTGTTTTGAAATGCCACTCGGTCAAGTTGAATCCACAAATGGGACACATGCCAGGCTGAAACCAGAGCAAGCGAATGCCTTTAGCAACAGTATTTGCATTGCCCACCCTGAAGGGGCTCGGCAAGGACTGGGGCCCTGGCAGCTCTGCCTTTGCGTGAGGGATTTTTGGGAAGAGCCCAGTCCCTGTAGCTGCTATGATTTTGGGGGATCCCTGCCCAGGCTGAGATCCTGGGAGAAGGTGAGAAAATCTGGGCTCCACCCCCCAACTCTGTCTACTTTTAGAAAGCAAATAATGACTCAGAGGAATGCCAAAACCCAGCAGCCCGTGTTGGAGGGCAAACCCAAGCAGCAGATCAGCTTTTAATGCAGCTGCAGAGGAGGAAGGGAAAGCTGCTGTGGGCAGCGCCATGTTCCCCCTCCACACCACCCATCATGGCATTGCTGCAGCAGAGTGAGCTGTTTGGGGCCCCATGGGCGACGGGGCTGGTGCAGGCAGGAGGGCTGCCTGCAGCCCTGCCAGCCCCGCTGGCTTCTTGAGGGACCCCGGCCATGCACCGCTGCTCCCCACGCCAGCCCCACCGCCCCAGTCACCCCACGCACAGCCTTCTCTTCCTGCTTAATTTTTAGCTCCATCTGGTGGCAGCTAGGTCTGTAAATTCAGTATCTTTCTGGCTGCAACAGCCCTGCCATGCCCACAGCACTCATCTCTCAGCCCTTTCTTGGTGTGCAATAAATCTATCACCTGCTGGATGCAGCTTCGGTCTTTAGTTTCTTGTAGGAGGGGACCTGGGCTGTGCGTACGTGTGCCTTCTGCCTGTGTGTTTGATCAGGCTTCAAAATGCTTTGCGAGATGAGGGTTTCTTCTTGCAACCATGGACACATGCTGCAGCAAACCCAACCTGTTGCTTTTTCCAGCTGTGAACAGTCTAACCCAGAACTGCCACCTTCCCGGGGCAGGGCGGCAGCTCCTGCGGGCTCAGCAACTGCCTCGCTCTTGCTCGAGCTTCAGAGGAAACATGGCCAGACCAGAATTTATCACACACCTAAACCAGATTCCCACCCCCCCTTTCCAGGCCCCCTCATGCACCGAGACTTGCTCAATTAACAGCCAGACACGTTTCTGCTATTTTGCACAGCATGGATGCTGCTCACACAGGGAGAGTATTGCATAAACTTTATTAACTTTATATATTCCAACCCTGCTGCTGTTTCAGTTCTACTGGTCATCCCTTCTCCTGCAAACATGCAAAATGGGCTTGTCAGAAGGAAACCTAAACCCGGGCAGCTGCAGCTGCCTTTCGCCCGTGGCGTGTGCTCCCTGCATCAGTGTTTTGGGGCACCGAGCATGTCAGAGCTGAGCAGCCCCGGTTGGGCTGGCCCTGGGGTGGCTGCCTGCACCAGCCTGGGGCCTTGGCACTGCCCCTGGTGCTGCTTTTCCATGAGTCCTTCCATTGCTGCCAAGGACAGCCTGGCCTTTGACAGCATGCATGGGGGGGTGCAAAAGGTGCTCGCCCAGAGCAAACGCTCCCCCCAGCTTGCAAGGGACAAAAGGCTCAAGGTCGTCCTGTATTGCCATACCCTGGGACTGGCGAGAGGGCCTCGGCAAGGGGCTGGGGGTGGTGGGAGCGCCGCTTAGCTTTGCACTGTGGGTGTGATGAAGAGCAAAACAGAGTGAAGCCGTGTTTTACCGAGTGCTGCCTGCACCTGGGCTAAGCAGGTATTAAACATTTGAACTCAGACATACATTTTTTCTTGGAATAACCACACATCAGTGAGCAAGACGAGGAGTCAGAATGGAGCAGCCTGGGCAGGAGCTGCCGGTGCAGGCTCCTTGGGGCAAGCAGGGCTGCTGCCTGGGAAAAGGGTGGCAGAGGCACGTGGTTTAATGCACAGCTGGATGAACAGAGACCAAAGAGACACAAAGATGGCTATATCTGTGGTTGCAAGAGCAGGACTGGTTGCAAACCATTGCTTCCTGGGCAGGGAGAGGAGCAGCATGGCTGGGGCTAAGCGTCCAGCAATGCCCTGGAAGGACTCACATGGATGGATGCACGCATATTTATTGCTAAATACACTGGACACACACTACAAGAAAAATCAAGCTGAGCCATAACTGAACACAAACTGCAAACCTTCACGTTGGCGTGGGGAGCGGCAGGGACCTCCCACCCTACTGGCTGAATGAAGATGTAAACTCTGGGTGATGCCTTCACTACCATGGGGCTTTTCCAGACTGCTACACAGCCAAGCGCTGGCAACGACTTCTCCCCAACTCGTTGCCTTTTCCCTTGGCCACCTCCCTGCATCCTGACTGAGAGGGACCACGGGCTGTTTTGTGATGGGGGATGTGCTTTCCTTGGAGCCCTGTCAGAGGGAAAACCATAAGGAAGGAGCGTCTTGGCAAGAGCTGGCCTGGAGGGGTTTGTGCAGGAAGGGTGGTGGGAAGGGATCCCTCAGGAGAGGGAGCTGAGCAGCCGTCTGTAGATGAAGCCCAGCTTCTCTCGCAGGGCCAGGAAGGTAGGACGCTCCTCTGTGTTGCCGCTCCAGCACTCCAGCATGATGCTGTAGATCTCAGGAGGGCAGGAGCTGGGCCGGGGAAGGCGGTAGCCCCTGGTGATTTGCCGTACGGTTTCTTGGTTTGTCATTCCTGCAAGAAAGAAGAAGATGCCCCTGAATCTAATGTCCCCAAAGGGTGTCCTGAAGGTACACCTGCAGTGGGCCAAAATGTCAGCTGGCACTGCGGTAAAATGATGCCTCTCTGCCATGAGGCTGGTAGAGGACAGGCTGTAGGAGATCATCCAGCCCATACCACCTTCCTGCCCTCAGCTCCTGCACCCACTATGCAAGCAGTGAAAATCCCTCTAAGCAAACCCCAAAGTGGACAATAAATTGCTCATGCTCTAGGAGCTGCTGCCACAGCCCTTGTGGAAGGGGCAATATAGCAATTCATGACATGTTGGCTTTGGGGACTATGGGCAAGCTGCCTGGCGTGTGGACGTAGCAGCGCTGGAGGGGGCTGGCAGCCCTACCTTCATATGGGATCTGTCCATATGTGAAGACTTCATAGAGCAGAATCCCGTAGGACCAGACATCGGACTTGAGGGAGTAAGTACGATAGTTGGCTGCCTCCGGGGCTGTCCACTTCACTGGGATTTTGGTGCTGCTGCTGGTGGAATAAATGTCATCCTGAAAGGCAACGGGAGACGAGTCATGAGGGATGGTGTGATGAACACAGCTGCTGCTTTTGGGGCTTTGCTGATGCTGCGGGCTGGGAAAGGGAACGGGCAGGGAATGGCTGCAGCAAGGGGCAGTTTGGTGGCTTGGGGTGATGGGAGGGACCACAGTATCCCACTGACCAACCTTGAGAAGCCGGGCAAGTCCAAAATCGGCGATTTTACAGGTGAGTTCTTCTCCTACCAGGATGTTTCTGGCTGCCAGGTCCCGGTGGACAATGTGCTTCTCCTCCAGGTACCTCATCCCATCTGCCACTTGGCAGGCGATGTTGAGCAGGTGGGAGGTGCCCAGGGACTTCCCTTCAGGACCTGTTAACCCAGACAATGCAAGTGTTGGGTGCAATCTAGCAACATCTATTTAGGGTGTTCTGGTTTGGAAAGAGACCCTATTCTGGCAACGTGGGGCCAGGAGAATGTGTAAAACCTCGAATTGGAGGGTTTGCCTAACTGTCCTGGTTGTGCTGCTTGGGAAGATCAGCACAGCCATGTGCTCGTCGGGAATGGAACTGGGGTGAGCTCTGAAGAGCACCCTGCACTGTATTGAAGACACAGATGTCTGGCTTGTTCAAAGCTAAAGGTGACCTTCTACCATGCAAATCTCCAGCCTTTCAACTTGTCCTACCTGCAAGCTCCAGCTCCTCTGGCACCAAATGCTGCTGGAGTCCCAACCAAAAATGAGGTCAGTGTGGGGGAGGAGGGGGGTGTATCCAGTAGAAAAACAGGTCTTGGTGGGAGCTGTTTGTCTTGTTTCTCTTCAAGACTGATTATTGGGTCAGGAAAAGAAAGGCAAAGAAAAATAAACTGATGGCCAAGTGATGAGTGGACCATGGCTTGTTACCAGCTCTGCAGGTGAACAAAACCATGCTGCCGGGCCCAGGGGGAGGTTTGGCCATTTCATGCTTAATGAAGGCAGAGTTGCCCAAACACAGCAGAGGCGTTTCTGTCCACTGATGGGAGCTGGCAGCTCTGATGGGAGCTGGTGGGTGAAGAAGAAGGGATGAAGGTCCATACCAGCACAGCCAGGCTCCCAGGGACTGATAGGGGCGCAACTCACACGGACACCAAAAGGATCATGACAGACTGTGTCTTTTGGTCTTGGGGTCACTCAAGACCACCTCCACCAAGTGCCCTTGCATTGTTCTGCATTACCACCCATCTAAGAAGGATGGAAAGCAGGCTCACTCTCTCTTAGAGTCCTCACTTGGGTTTGTAGGGCCATTCCAGGGCATGGAAAGCATCTGCAGATCAGCAGTGCCTCAGGACCCCACTCCCCATGGTGCTGGCACCAGTACTCACTGTTGAGGTAGCTGTGGAGGTTGCCTTTCCGCATGAGCTCTGTGATGATGTACACGGGCTCATCCAGCGAGCAGACAGCATGCAGCTGGATCAGCTTCTCATGCCTCAGGCGCTTCAGGTTCTGAATCTCCTTGGTGAAGTCTTCTGCCTTCATGTCAGCTGGGGGAGAAAGCCAACACAGCCGTTGTGAGCTACTTTCTCATGTGGATGTTGGGAGCTCGGCACCTCCAACTGGGATAAGAATCGTTTTCCTCCTCACAGCCCACCCCTGCTCTCAAAGTTCACGTCTGCACACCCTGTGTCTCACACCTAAGAGATGTTTTCCATGGGGCTTTGGATCCCATTTTCAGGATCACAGTACCATCAGGACTTGACTTATCACAAACCCATTGGACTTGGCTTAACATGACATCCCAAACCCACTGGACAGAGCCATTTTATAAAGGTGAAGCCCAAGCATAGGTAGGTACACAGAAGTAGTCCAGTGGCTACTTGCCAGGTCCTACCACAGTTTGCTTGATAAGACAGACACAGTGACCAAGAGGAGTAGGAAACAAAAAGCAGTGAACGATGTGGCAGTGAACGAGAGACCCAGTAGGCCACCATTAACATCCGCTCCTCCACCTACCTTTTATGATCTTGATGGCCACTGGCACTGTGTTCCTCCACAGTCCTTCCCACACTTCTCCAAAGTAGCCCTCGCCCAGCTTCCTCCGCAGGGTGAACTCCCAGCGTGGGCGCTCCCAGCTGTCCCTCTCAGGGGGGGTCTGTGAAACGGGCATTGCATGCTTGGACCAGCTGGACAGGCAGGACCTGCTGGTGGAGCCTGAACCAACTCTTGGTGCCCACCAAGGCCTGGTGGCCACAGAGGAGTGAGCGGACATGGTGCTCCACCACCTGCTTTGCACTGGTGTTGCAGCCTGTGCATTGCTTTTACTTCTAAATGTTCTTTGGGGGCACAAAGCATGTAGGGCATCCTCTGCGTTACCTCTGCTGGGAGCCAACATATGCAAGGGGGGACATTTTTGGAGACTACATGAAATATCAGGAATTCAAGTCATAATTCACTCCTCATCAGACCTCAAAGCTGGCTTTTCTCCATTTCCACCAATAAATAAAAATCAGTAAATGAATATTATTGCCTATTATGGCTGATTTAGACTTCAGCTCATTAAGCATTTCTTTTATCTTACACCTTTCAATTTCACTCTCGAATTATTCACGTTTAAATGTTATTTCTAAGTCATAATCGGTGGATGGAATTCTGATCAGGAAATGAGTCGGCAATTTGGGATTAATAGTCTAATTTGATTTACGAGTGCCACATTAATTGGTGTGAGAACTATATAAAAGCAATGTGGTCTTAATATACTCTAGGAAAAAAGTTGGAAGTGCAGGTATTTCCAGATTCAGTACTGAAGGGATTTGTAACAACGTGGTGGGGAAGACATTTCAGAAAAGCCTGTGCATTTTGGCTGCTCAAAAATACATACAAACACCATGTCCCCACCTTAACATGGCTGATAAAAGGTGATGCTGGCAGCTATCCTAATGGTATATTTTAAATTTAGCTTAATAAAGGTCAAATCCCAAATGGATAGACTAATTATTTCTATTTTTCCCTAATTTCTCTTTCCTTTTTTTCCATCGTGGGCATCTTTGGGCCTTTGGCCGAGCCGCGCCATTGGCGTACGCACCGCGGGGCTGCAGGGCTGCAGCAAGGGGCTCTGGATGACCTTCCAGTGCTCGGTGTAGAAGGTGAGGAGCTCCTCCATGTCAGGGAAGGGATGCCCCTTCTGTATGTAGAGGCTGCCCCCAGGGGTCTTGCAGATTCGGAAGTGGCTGACCTTCGTGTGGTTGCGCACTGCAGGGAAGCCCAGGCAGGGGAAAACTCAGCTTGTGCAACCGCCGGCTCCTTCCCACCTCCCTGCTGACTCTCACCCTCTCTCCTTTCCAGGCACCTGATCTATTAGTTCACCCTAAAGCAACCCAGCTCTCCTCTGGGGTATTACACCCCACTCCCCATCGCCCCCTTTGCTCCCACTTCCTGGCTCAGAAGACTCCTGGGCGCAGGTGAGGGGGCTTGTTAGGACCGGAGACGTGATGCTTTATTAGCAGGATAATTCCCCAGGCAAACGAACTGCCCAGAGAGCGGCAGCATTCGTGGCTGCTCGAGGTGGATAAACCAGTGACAGCGGGACCTCCTGCAGGCACAGCGCATGCCGGGGAGGTGATGGGCGGGATGTGGGGTTTGCCATGAATTTCTCATGGTTGTTTTTATGTGGATCAGACCAGATCATAGCGGTGCTGCCTGGTCTGAAACTCCCTGAATTCAGATTTCTGTATGTGGGAGCAGCCCAGGCCCTGGCGACCTGGAGTGGCGGCATATTTTTAGACAACCCTCAGATGACAAAAGCTGCTGGAATGAAATCCTGGGAGTTAGTGCTACAAAACCATCATTAAGCTGCTGTGAATTGTTTATGGCTTTCATACCCCAGACAGAAGCAATGTACTTTCCTTTGCCACAGTATTTCAGCAATCCATACCTGCATCTATTATCTTTCCGCATGCTTTTAGAAAGCACGCAATTCACTTTAACAAGATGCTGTAAAGCGCTTTAAACCTATTTCCATGTTTTTCACCTCATGCTGACCAAGCCAGGAGCTGCCCCTAAGCAACAGCCTGGTTCCTTTCCCTGTGCTCATTTTCTCTGGATAATTGCCACAAAATTACCTGAGAGAGAGTACTCGCCCTTGCTGCTCTCACTGTCCCGGACAAGGAAGGAGCCATGCTGGTTGGGAGGCGAGAGGAGGAGCTGCTCGGCTTCATTTCGGCTGATCTTACTGAAGTACCAGCTGCGGGGGCAGAGGAGAGGAGTTAGTGTGTGCAGGGAGATAGTGCACAGATGGGGCTGCATCCACCCCAGGGGCTCCTTCTGAGCCAGGGAGGGGCAGCAGCTCCCTCCCACCATTTGCTCACCCCTGGCAGCCACCACGCGAGTGGCACAGTAGCCAGCCCACGGCTCAGAGCTTGTAAACACGGCTGCCACGCACACCATTGCCAACCTGCGTCAGGGCTGCTTCATTGCATTGCTTTTGCAGGCACTTGTTGCATTTAATTGCAACTTGCTGACTGCAAACCACTTCCTCCAGCAGTGTCTGGTCAGCGCTGTATCCACCTGGCCAGGTCTCAGCTCCATCCCAAAATCAGGAGTTTTAAACCCTTGGCTCAGCACAGTGGGGAGGTGAGCACCTGGGCTGACACCCTCCAGTAAATAAAGCACCAACCACCTCGTGCTGTGTGGAAGATGCTCTGGTGGGGTTGCACCCACATGTCCTGCCACACGAGCAACAGCTACAGGCACAGGATCACTTTGCACTTCTTGACCTGCAGCTCATGGACACAACCAGCTCTCAGAGTCCATGAGCGAATTACATCAATGAAAACATCTCTGGGAGTTGTCCTCTGCTACTCCAGACATGGCAGTGCTGGCTGGGGACCTCAGCAGCACTAAGCAAGGAGAGAGGAACCACGCAAACCCCTCTTCTGTGCCCGACTGGCGCCAAGGTTCATCACCAAATCTCCAGCCGAGGCAGGTTGGCTGGCTGGGTCCCGACTCAGTGGGACACACAGGAGCATGGGAAGAGGCTGCTTCATCCAGGCTAATACAGCTGGGATGTGAGAAGCTAAAGGTTTCGTCATTAATTGGGATCACCAGCGTCTCAGAAGCCATGCCCAAAATTATATGTGATGGGGGTTACACAGCTGCACAAATTACCACCCAGCTCCGACCTGCGGCTCCACAGAGTCTGTGCGCTTGCAGCTCGCTCTGGCTGCAAAGCCACACACATTTGCTGTCAGCCACCATCCCACACCATGGCATCCCCCTCACCTCCGTCCTTGGGATGGGGCTGGGCTTGAGCTGCGCACAGGTTATGCGCGCACACACACACACACACACACACTCAGCTGTAGCCTGCCCAACTGTTCTGTGCAATGGGACTAAAGCAGCGAGCCGACCCCGCGGTCCTTGCTGGTGTGGTCTCAGCGTGGTCCAAACCAGGCTGGATTTGCCTTTCTCCAAAGCACATGCAGGGAGGCGAGCAAGGGAGGGTCTCTCCCATCCCTCTGGCCGCAATCGCTGCCCCTGCACTTTGGGGCCCCTTCCCAGGCTCCCCCTTTACCCCTGCTCCCAGGCAGCGCAGGGCGAGTGCCAGAGGTGTCTGCAGGGCAGTTACACCCGCCCCGTCCGTGCGCTCGTTGTTGCTCGGCACGACTCAGGGCCTGGCACAGAGGGAGCAGCAGTTTCTCAGGGCACTTTGCCTGGCGTGTTGGGACCAGGCTGCCTTATGCAATGATAAGCCTGGGCTTTCCCCAGCTGAGACAGGGCTGAGACATCAACCAGAGCTCCATGTCAGGTGGGAGAGGCAGCGACAAGGAGGGAGCCCTTTCCCCCGGATGAGCAGGAGCCGGACAGCAGCAGCAGTGGCATGGCTTGGCCCTACAGGGCTCCAGGCTTCCTGGCAAGTCCCAGCCCAAACTGCTTCTCCCCGTGCTCCCAGGCTTTTTGGAGCTGTCAGGGCTCAGGCAGAAGGTTCTCAAGCTTCTACCCTCCCTCTTTATGGGAGGAAGGAATCTTGGAAGGGGAGATTGTCTCCGGCTCCTCTCTCCTCCTCTTTAATGCAAGGCAAGAGGGGGAGGAACTGGAACAAGCAGGAGCCCATTTATTCAGCACTGTAGCTGCACCCATGCACACCACAGCACCTCATCCCAGCCTGGAGCCACTTCATCCTGCGTGAGGGTGATGTGCCTGGGAAGGGGGACCAGCATCTCTGCTCCCCAGTGCATCCCCCAGCCAGGATGTGCTGAGTACCTCCTCCCCACTATGGGCTGCAGGAGCGTCCCATCAGGGATGCTCAGGGGAGGGAAGGTCCCCTCTCAATCCCAACACTGCTGGTGTCAAAAGCAGGGGGCAAGGAGCTCGTGCTCCCTGCCGGAGCAGAATGCGAGCACTGCCTTTCCCTGGGCAAGGAGATGCTACCCTGGTCCAGCCTCCACCCGCCCTGGGGGTCCAGAGCATGGGATACTTACGGCCGGTGAGCGGAGGTGCCCTGGCTGAGGTTGGCCACGTATGCAGCAGGAACGTACCCCATGGCCGGCTCCCCCAGCAGGCGCCGGGCTAAGACATACTCTCCTTCTTCTCTGAGGACACGCAGTTTGTCCCCTGCACTTACGCTCAGTTCCTCCGCGCTCCGGGCTGTGAAAGCGTATAAAGCGATAAAGAGAGAGGACTTGGGGATGAAGGAAATGGAGTTCTGCTCCGAGTGCAGCGAAACAGAATCGGAACCAAGATACCCCAGTGAGCAGCTCTCCGGCATGGAGCGGGGACGGAGCTTGTTCCAGAAGGATGTCAGGAAGGTCAAACGCTTCCGGACGAACTGCTCCATCCCCGGCGGATGCAGAGGGTGCGGTGGTCTATGCCACCGCGCTTCTTGAGGCCAGAGGAAGGGGCGATGCTGGGTTCGCGCCGCCGGTCGGGCGGCTCATGCTGCCATCCCGCGTCCCTCACGCACGTCTGGGCTCTCCCCGGCCCTTCCCGGTGAACTTCCTATTTCTGAAAGTGAAACTGGTTCATCTGGTGGGACGAGTCTGCAGGTGGGATGAGTCTGCAGGCGGGAGTCCCACGCTCAGACCCGCGGGCACATCTGGGAGACAGGCACAGCTGGAGCTGGGCTTGCCGCTCTCGAAGAAGGAGAATGGCTTTTTATTTTTTTTAATTATTATTTTAAAGTGCGCTCTTCTGCTTGTTACTAGAGCACCGGTAAACACAGCTCTGTGTTCTTCAAGCAGCTCTTGTGACAAGTGGCTGACTCCAGTTAATAGTCTTGATCTCACTTGTGTGGGAGGGATTTTGTTTTCTTTTTTTTCATAGGAAAATAATCGCATCCACAAATGTGTGAGTTAAAACAGAATTAAGCAAATAGCCTTAGAAGAGATCTGAAGTGGTTTGGGTATTTGCTGGGTGGATATTGTGAGGTTTATAACACAAGATCCTTTTCCTTTTGGTCTGCAATGACCTCCCAGGGTCACCCCACTAAAGTATTCACCTTCTCCCATTAATTCCCCATTGCAGTGGATCTCTAGGGAATCCACGTCCCAGATCCACCAGGATCCGGTGCTTGCTCAGCCTCTGGCAGGTATGGGTCCCCCTCAGCATTAGGAGGTCCTTGTCTGGTGCAGGGTCTGGATCAGACCCAGGCGCCTGCGTGGCACAGAGAGCTGAGTCCAGGCACACAACGCCCGGCTCCTGCGGCCGTCAGCACACCCACGCTCCTCACAGTCCTGGTCACACTCAGACGCAGACATGCTACAACCCCCCTGACAAACCCCAGCAACCACAAACATCAGCCCAAGGATGGAGGTTGCCACCTCGCATCTTGCATGTGCACGTTAAGGTGCCCGAAGATATCTGCTCCAGTGAGAAATCTGAGCTACACCCCTACCCCCCCCATCTGGGTTTTGTCACTTAACTGTTCCATCTAATTAGTGGGAGTTTTGTGCCTGGCAACTCCGCTCCTGGCCTTGAGCCCATTATTTCAAACTTCCTCTGCTTTTAATTGGTTTGGGCAGCTCATTTTTGGTGTGCAGTTGATTTTTGAAAGAAGCTGTTTTAAAAAAAAAGGAAAAGGAAACTTTATTGTAGGGGTCTAGGCTGCACACTGCCAGCCTATGGTGCATGAAGAATAAACTGGACCCATTGACTGGACTGGGTCAACAAGCTCTAGGCTTGCCATGTCCTGTGTCCTGGGTGTCCCATGACACTCAATCAACCTGCAAAAGCAGGATTTCGATATCTGGGTTTGGGGGTCAGTTCTTTCACCACCCTCTCCCAGGCAGAGAAACCCAGGGCAGAGGGCAGGATTATGCAGCGATCCGTGAGTGTGCTCTACGCATTGCTGCACAGATAAGAACTAGAATAAAAGGCAGTCTTTAATAAAATATTCTGCTCCCTGCTTCCCAAAGTAGCACCTGAATATATGGGTAATTCCCCCCAGATCTTCCCCTGCCTGCCCAGCAGGTAGCCTCGCTCGTGGTGGCATGCAGGGACGTTCTCTGTTTTTCCCACTTCAGCATGGGGAAGGGAACAGAGGCTGGACTGCAGAAGGGTTTGCAACACGTGGGGAAGGGACATCCCCTCCGCTGTCCTTCTGCAGCACTTATGACAAGTCTGCTTCTCACATCACGCTCCATCAGGAGGAAATCAGGCTGCTTCGTTATGCATTTAGATCTTATCCGATTAGATCAAGCACCGAACATTTATGCCTTACTGTTTTGAATGAGGACTTGGTAAACTTGTGGTTTGCAGGAGACTGGAGGCTGTTTTACCTTTATTGACCTTTGCCAGATTAGATTCTCTAGTGGTACAAGCAATAGACAAGTGCAGCTGATTTACAACATGCAAGGCTTTGGATCTTGATTTGCACCTAAATGAAAGAGTACTTCAAAATGACAAGCATCCCTGAGGGCTAAATACTGCCTCTGAGCTGAACTTACCAGACATGCATAACACACACTCATCACTGCAAACCTGTGTCTGCACAAGACACACATGCACAGCTCAGAGTCCCACGCCAGGAAACAGCTGATAAATCACAGCCTTTTTCTAGTATCTTTTTTATTTTCCTATTAAATTCCAGGAGCATCCCTGCTGCTTTGAATCCCTTTGGTACTATAACACACCTAAAAAAAAAATAGGGGGAAAAGAAGAGAACAAGCAAGTTCACAAAAATTTCTGATCCTTGCACAGTGGGGAGGAATGTGGGAGGGCACAGGAAAGATAAGGAAGGCACAGATATCTAATGGATCAAGTATTTTCCCTTTAGTCCCTGTGACCAGCTTACAAGGATGTATTAAAAACTGATCTGTCCACAGATTTAGGGCTATAGTGGATACACAGGGACTTTAGTTCTAGCACCACTAAAAAGCACCTCCAAAGAGCAACAAAACCAGAAGACCTGTTCAGCAGAGCTGGCTACATAGTCCTGACTCAGTTGCAGAGCACCTGGGAGCAATAAACACAAACAGCACTTTGCATTCACCCATGTGTCAAATACTGCACATTGTGTTCTCCCGTACAAATTGACAGAAACCAGCAGCTCCCCTCCATTAATGAGAGCACCCATTACATCTCATTATTTGCGGTTCTGTTCCAGGTCCTGTTATGTTTACACTCAAAATACATCTTCCAGCAAAGAGCCTTTTGGGGAAAAAAGAAAAAAAGGAAGAGAAGCATAAATCCAATTAATCCCCTAAAGGGGCAGAAAGTTGGAGAATGCGGGTCAAGTTGAGGAATATGGTTTTGAGCTCTGGGCATGTAACGGTAGGCCACTCGCTGGGTCATGTAACAGAGGATGTGCCACTTGTTACCCAATGACTGGCAAAGTACAGCAGCTGATCTTGGCATCGCGGGCAGCCGCGGTGTGCTGTGTCTGGCATCCCATCCTGGAGCACCCAAACAGCCGGGAGACTTCCCCAGGCCTTGGGTTCACCTCCCTGCTGCTGGCAGGGACCGCAAGCCCAGCCCAAACGGTGTTTGCCAGGGCCCGGAGGTTCCTCTTGCTCTTTCTGTTGGCATGAGAAGATGGCTGGGAGTTTGTTTTGGGTTTCATGTTTATTTAAATAATTTTTTTTTTTAGATTTCTCCAGAAGCTTCCTGACACCACAGTACTTTTGAGAAAGGTTTTGCCTCTTAATGAATTGTTTTGGTTGGGTGCCCATGGGACATTTCAGACAAGGGGTGGTAGATGACAACAGCATCACGTGGAAGAGAAGAGCAGAACAGTGGCACTAAAGCAGCTTCAATATTCTCCATTTCCTGGGGATCAAGGAAGAAAGTGGCATCTCGGCAGACTGCTGGTCTGTCACCATCAAAGAGGGCAAAGCTCATCCCCAGAGGCAAATGGTTGAGGGGCTCATAGACAGTCAGTGCAGAGGGTTCAATACAGGCAGAAGTACAGTCGTCCTGGGACAGGGAGTGGTTCAGGAGGTGTGAGAGGAGGCAGAGCATCGTGGGGTCTCGTGGCTGCTGTTTCTGAGCCCTGTAGGAGTGGGTTGGACTGGCTGGTGGAGAGCAGGAGTGCAGGGCACAGGGCACCTGAAATGGCACAGGAAAGCAGAAAAATGCTATGGGAGGCAGACAGCGCTGTTTGTACGGTGGCTGGCAGGTCTGGGGCATGCATGACTGCAGCACAGAAACAGCAACAGCCCTTTAAAACCACAGAAGTACTTTTCAAGGACTCTGTAAACCCTAGAGTGCTCTTCAAGGATCTGCAAAGGACGGCAAGGAAAAGCCAACTTGTGTCACACTGCAACTTATATCAAATTTCTACAGGGAACGCCAGTTCAGCTGGAAAAATCTACAAGGACTCACACACAAAATCAGACTGGAAAACAGTGTCACCAGTCTATAGGCTTCCCCTTCTGCTTTCTGCTGAGATTATCAGTACAGACCAGCCTTTGCTTGCCCTCTCCTGTAATCTGACTTCCAGAGGGTGCTCCTTCTAGTACAGACTGTCTGGCAGAACAATACTTCAGCATAACTCTTCTGCTCCTGTCCCTGGAGTAATCATTTGCAACATGTAAAAACCATTAAACACCTCCTCCAGACTGGCAGGTGCCAGCAAGTTGTTCATCCTCTCTTTCAAAGCTGCAGGGATCTCCATGGAAAGCGGGCTCAGATAGGTCAGTCTGTGCTCTCTGTGCCCCTGAACGCAGGGGACCAGAGGCCTTGCCAGCACCCTGCCACAGATGAGCAGCAGCAGAAGACCCCAGGCTGGCAGGTGCTGACAGTGACTTTACCCATGCACATGAACAGCCTCACTTGCTTGGCTCGAGCTGAGAAAACAGAGGACTGGTGCCTTCAGAAGAGAGGTGCACAATGACTCAGATGTTGAGGGGGAAATCTCTGCCAATATGTAAGCAAATGATGGATTGCTCCATCTGCCCAGATGTCCTTGTTACCCTGAGGAGGCACCAGTCCATCTACTCCACCACTGAGCTTTGTGATATCTCTCCCCACAAAGGTCCTTTGGAGGCTGTTGGATTTGGCGTTGGGATATTAAGTGTTGCTACAAGAAACCTACCCAGCATCCCAGGAGAATAGGCCTGAGACACCTCACCCAGTCCCCCTAGTCCATCCTATACTTATGTCTTTCCCCATCTTTGCCAAACCAGTTCTTAAAAGACCTCCAGGAATGGATATGCCACAACGTCCCCAGACAACCCATTCCAGTGAGTCACTAATCATTACTGGTAGAAATTAGTGTCTAACCTGCTGCATTTAAGCCTATTACCTGTTGTCCCATTCATCACCAGACTGCTCCATTCCTTTCTACAACAGTCTCTTCTGTACGTGAAGACTGCTCAGGTGTCCCACCACACGCTCAGCAGCACCACATTGATCCACTTCTTGGACCCCTGCCCAAAACAAACACACTGACCTTATATGAACAGTCAAAATGGTCATCTTTTCCTCCATTTGTCTCCAGTCTTCTTCCCCTGTCCATGCGTGCTGGTGTTCCTGTGGTGCCACCTCAGCTGGCTCCCTAGTGAATTCACCTTGTGGGGATGAGAAAACAGCAGCTTTAAGAGGAGTTTGCACAATTGCACAGACAATCTTTAACCTGTCCCAAAAACAAAAGAAGAAAGTGCCAGCTCAAGTTACCTTCACTGAGGATCAAACTTATATTTTACCCTCCAGCTGTAGAGGTCTGAGCTCACAGAGCTCAGTTTCAGAGCTCTTCTCTCCCTACTCTACCTCTTCTCTACCTGCTGCTAGTTCCCTGTGATCGGATGGTTGCTTTTGGCTCTGGAGGACACAGAAGTTGCAGAGGCTGCCTGTAGCAAACAGCTAAATCCTGCTCCTGGGGTGACTCCATGGAAGACAAAGATTGGGGCACAAAGTTTTACCTGTTTCCGTAGGGAAGAAACTCTCTTCTCCAATTCAGCCACAAGGGACTCGAGATTCTCTCTGGAGGAAGGGCTTGGAGAAGGCACCTCATTTCTGGGGTCAGGGATAAAAAGTGAAAGGGATTATGCAAACACCAGTTTCCTGGATGAGAATCATTCTGCCTTCTCCAACATCAGCCTCCAAGTAAGTACCAAACAGAAGGGCCCAAATCCCAGATTCACCCACCAAGAGATGCCAACCAAACAGCCGCTCAGCCCAGATATTTAAATACAAGAGTCGGGCTCTGCACTAAAGCGTTGGAGGACTTTGAGCTCAGCATCTATCTACTGAAACACCTCTGACCTCCAGACCTCTGTAGAATGCCAATTTCAAAGGCCTGAATGGACTGAGTTATTAAAAACTTTTCTTATGCTTCATAAAATGGAAGTAAAAGAAGTGGTGATACTACACCTGTGGAAGGAAGGCTTGTGCTTGGCAGGATTTTCTTCTGGGTAGCTGAAGCCAGGAGACCTCTTGCTTCGGAACCGTTGAGAAAGAGCCCTGAATTGCCCGCGTGTCTGGCAGTCTGGGAAGGAAGGGAAAGTCTGCAGTAAGCACTCCTGCTTAAAGCAGAACCATGTGGATTGCAGGCAGCACAAGGTAGCGCTGCCCTCCTTCACCATCTACCCTTGACATATCTCTTATGCCGAAGGCGAGGAGGCAACAAAGGTGTGGAACAGGCCATGCATCATACATGGATTCCCACGGCTCAGCTGTATATCTGTACCCAGAATATAGTGCAAAGAGACCATGGCAGGATCTGTGGCTTAATGGTAGAGTTTTACAGACTCCCAAATGAATCTGCAAAGTGATACGTGGTGGGGATCACCATGCCTACGTCCTGTTTCAGTCTCTCCCCCAGCATGAGATATTGGCTGCTGCCAGAGTCAGAACCCCTCAGCAAGGGGGACCTGAGGCCAGATTCAATGAAGCTAACAGGCTTCCTAGAGAGGCGGTCGATGCCCAAAGCCTGTCAGTGTCTAAGCAGCATTTGGAAAATGCCCTTAATTTGCTTTAACTTTTGGTCAGCTCTGAAGCGGTCAGGCTGTTGGACTAGATCATTGTAGGTCCCTTCCAACTGAAATATTCTATCCTTTCTGTTCTGTTGTATTCTGTTGTATTCTGTTGTATTGTATTGTATTGTATTGTATTGTATTGTATTGTATTGTATTGTATTCTATTCTATTCTATTCTATTCTATTCTATTCTATTCTATTCCCCTCTTTGCATCCATTTGCTGACACACAGTTCTCATGGTGTAGCATGAAACCAGCTCCTGGCATTTCAGATAAGATGACGGCACGTGACATGTGCCACCCAGAGCCGTCCCCACATCAGTCAGTGCTGGAGCAGCCTCCTTCCTTACCCTCACAACAGTCCTGCCACAAGCGGAGGTCCACCGCGGGAATCTCTTCACAGCCGACCATGCCCTGAGGGTACGACGCCACCCGGAAGACATCTCTCTGGAGCTGCTGGATGTGGTCGCTGTTGTCACAGATGACACGAGCAAGGGATGTCTGTCTGATCTGAGTCAGCTGCGCCGGCGTGAACACTCCAGGATTCTCATACCAAAATCTGCAGTGGGTTGTAATCACAGCATGACTCAGGAGTAGAAGAGGGTGGGAAGTGAGGCTGGGGGAGGGAAAAGAGTTCCCCTACATCTATGTAGTGGCACCCACACCCCTCAAAAGGAGCTTTAATTCTGGTGTTAGGTGGCTGCAAACACAGACTGCCCTTTTCTGACACCATGAACCCCAGTGAGCTGCTGGCCGGAGCTGCAGCTTGTCACCACCTGCAGGTACAGCCCCTTGCAGGGGAATCTCAAGGCTCAGACAGCTCTGCTGTAGCAGGTTGGGACAGGGGTGAACAATGCTCCTGCCCTAAGTGCATCACCAAGCAAAGACGTGTCTCATTCACACGAGCAGCAAATAGGAGTTAGAAGGAAGCTCCTGCAGACATTTTCTAGCATTTTCAGGAGATACTGGGCACATGGTCAATGATGCCCAGTGTCCTGTAGTGAAATGAGAATTAAATTAAATCAGGAAAGGACACATTGAAAGTAACTGTGGCAAGTCCTTTTGCAAGTGCACTGGACAGAGGAGACTCCTTCTCGTATCGTAAGACAAGAAAATAAAAAATTACATGTTCTGTACCTCCCTGTAGGGAGCAAATCCTCCCAAACAGAATACCAAAGGCTTTGGGTTGGCTCCCATGATAATACCTGTCTCCATCCCTCAGCCTTCTGAACTGCGTTGTTAACAGGCACATCAGCGTTGGTCCAACTCTGGTACCAGGGACAAGATCCTCCACCATCAGTGCTGGAAACAGGTCAATATTTTTGGTAGTTCCATATAAACTGCAGGATAACGGATATTAAAAAAAAAAAAAGTTAAAAGACTATCAAAGAGTGAAGATAATATAAATATGATCCCATCATAGGAATTTGTATGCAAGGAACTCATCTGGACAATATTTATAATGGTCTTATCTAAAACACAATAGGATAAAGGCCTGCCTTGGAAAGTGGCGGCCAGTGCAGACAGGATGCAGTTTAGTCTCACTGGAAAACAGCTCCAAGGCTCAATCTGCTCCCAAACTACACCACAGCAGCGCCTGATGACATTCCACTCAGAAACAGACTGATCACTTGGAGGGACCTCATTTGTCTTACCCCGTTCTTAAACCACAGCTATTACCCTATCTTAACATCTGTGGGTAGCAGTATCTGGGAAGGTTATTTGACGGGTGTCCTGGGAGGAGCAGAAACTTTTCACTGATCGATCTCCAGTGATTTTTATGCTTCCACATCAAGGCTACAGTACCTCCTGAGCTTTTCCCTGATCTCCAAGTTCTTTATCTCATTTCTGAGGTCCTCAAACTCCTGTGCAGATGAGAGGTTGCAGAAGACCCTGAAGTCATTGTAAGGTGGGATACCATGGTCTCGCCCTCTCTGGATGTTGATAGCAGCCAAGTCCAGTGAGACAGAGTGTGCCATGGAGAAGAGCTTCTCAGTCAGCTCCATGTTGAGGAGTTCGGAGGGGACCCGCATTTTCCCAGGGACTCCAAACAGCCCGCGGAGGAGAGGGTCGATCCCACCCTCCTGTGTGATTCTGAAAGGGGAGAAGAAGGCCTTGTGCAGGGGAATGTGGCCTTGGCGGATGGGCTGGAAGGTTTCGTTCAGCCGGTACAGAATGGGATTGATCAAGGTGTGCCCAAAGCGGAAGGCAGCAGTGGCAAAGGCATTGAGAATCCCTGCATTGATGTTGGGGTTGTAGCCTTTGTACTCACCCAGCATCTTCATCCCAGCATCCCCAAGGACCTTGGGGAGCCACTGGGCATAGGTGATATGCTGCATCTGAGCACCCACAATCTTCCGTGCTTCGTGATACAGGAGGTCTCCATCCCAGTGGGGATTGAGGGCCGACAGCTCCATGGCAATGCGGTTGTGCTCCCTGAACCAAAGCGTGTGCATGGCCGTGAGACCCAGCTGCTCATTGGCACGGTGGTCTCCTGCCAGGAAGCACGGCACGGGGCTCTCATTCTCATCTCTCATACACTCAGTGGGTGGCCCTACAGCAAAGGGAAGGAGACGTTTCCCCGAGCTGGGCACAATTTGTCCTTGCTTCAGCAGCCCATTTTGGCTGCTCAGATCCCGCAGCTCCCGTGATTCCTGCTCTGTGCTGCCATAAACATTGGAGGCATCGATGTAAGATGTCAAGTGGTTGATCTGCTCCCTGGCATAGACAGAGTTCATCAGCAAGGAAGTCATGCCGCTGCCGCACACGGGGCTTGAGCGGACGAAGAACATGCAGCGCCCGTTCCTCACGCGGGGGTCATTGGCAGGGACCATGACAGAGAAGCAAGGTGGGTCGTTGCTGCACACCTCACTGCAGGGTGCTCCATCTGAGAAGCGGGACATGCTAATGGCTGCCACCGTCTGGTCCATGTCATGGTCCAGAAACTGCCCCCACTGCATGAGCATGTGTGTGAACTGATCATCAGGGGTGATGGTCTCAGTCCCAACCATGGCAGTGGAGACGAGGCGCGGTAGAGGAAGGGGCAGGTCCCTGGCATCTTCTGCCAAAGAAAACCCCCGGGGGAGGTTAAATCCGTTCTGGTAGGCAGGTTTGAGGAGCCTCTGGAAGGCTGTGAGAGATGCACCCCACATCGGGTGCTGCAGGTTGTTGCAAGACCCATCGTGGGTCCTGTACTTCTTGTGGAAGCAGATATCCGAGCAGTTTGGCGTGCGGCGGTGGGCAGAGCAGCCCGACAGGTTGGCAATCATGTTCAGGTAGTGAGGGGACACCAAGTCATTGTACCGGTAGCCTGCAAAGGTAAAGACAAAGCAGCAGGTCGGACCACAGCTGCTGTAGCAATCCAGTTCCTACCATCCTGTGTAAAGGCTCTGTGTGAAACCTGCTGCTGGGATTGTCATGGTGGGTATGGGAAGGCCAGGTCTCTCACAGGTCTCACCTCTCGTGGTGTTGCTATGTAATTTATGGAAGGTTAAATGAAGCATGGCACCATACCAGGCCCACAGAGAAGAAAAGAAGGGGAAAAGAGTTTAGTATAAGCTGTGCAGAGGTAGAAAGCAGTAAATGCTGTGACTGGCAGACCAAACTGTGAAGGTGGTCTTGGCCTCCATCCTGGGTTTATTTTACATCTCTCTGGGTTATTACTGCAACCTTGAGCATCACTGGCCATCCAAACCCTACGTGACAAGCAGCAGGGAAGCTGTGGGTGACTGCCAGGGCGCTACGCCATGCAAAAGCTCTGAATAATGCTGTGCGGATGCTGACAGGGCAACGAGGAGGAGAGGCTGGCAGTCCGACCAGCCCAGACGAGACCTGCAGCCTGGAGAGAGACTCCTCGCAGCGTGGAATACATCCAGTCAGACAAAAATATTTACGGGCCCCAAATGTACATGCCTGCTACATGCTGACTCACATGTATAGGTAGAAACATGCAGTGTATGGGAATTTCTGTTGTATATAAAGGAAGTCCCAGCTAGCAAGTTTTGGAGTCCAGCTGGTGGATGCTTGGATCTCACTAGGTATTTTTGGTGTTGCATTGCTTTGTTGATTGCTATCCTGCCTCAATAACAGGAACCTGAGTGGTTGGAACCCATCTGAGTTTGTAGCTAAGAGGTCAAAGTAGTAGAGAGACAGAGGAGTGATATCCACCTTCCTCGTTACAGCACCCAAAAACTTCAGAGCTTCCAGTATTTTTCTCATTGCCACTTGGAGGACAGGAAACATCTCTGACCATGCTGCTGAGGGACTGAAACTCAGATCCACAAAGGTACCCCTTTGTGAGTTGGATGGCTAAATACTTCTGAAAATTAGGGCTTTCATAGCCAGTCAAGAAATCTTTAGCAAAATGGGTAATCGAACCACTTTCCTGAGTATGGGGTTGGTATGGTAACCGCAAGAGCAGCCCTTTGGCTGTTACGAAAACCATGGGATGTAAGGAAGCATTGCAACCCAGGCAACACATTTATTGACATACCCAAATTTGCACTTTTTAAACTTTCTGGATGACCACACATTATTGTTTTAATTTAACCATATGCATGAAGTTAAGAAGGGAAATAAAATCTCTCCTACCTGTGACATTCATATCCACGATTAGACCTTGTTGCACATGTTCCTGAATCAGCTGCAAGGTCCTTTCAAATATCTCACCTGCCCTGGCTGTTTCAAGGGTGTAGGGGTCCCGAGGGTAACGGAAGAGAGCCAGCAAGTCATTGGGTGTCTTGGGGCGTCTGTTTCAAGGAATTAGAAGTGATACAGGAACATTAAAAAATAAATAGACTCTGTTCAGAGCAATGAGACTCTGCAGGCAGCAGGAGTCAGGCTCTAAGTCTGGTCCGGTGCTTGACCCCCAAAAACTAGGGTATAAGAATGATGTGGCTTGCCTGCATATTGCAGATGATTAAAGAAAGGATATTTTTCCCCAGGAAAATATACGTATTTAATTTCCTCAGCATCCCTGTTTTTTCCTGCTATAGTGAATTTTTTTCATGTTTCAACAACTGAAACCCAGAGATTTTGGGCTTAATACAAGCTATCTATCTTTTCAATAAAAACATATATTGGGGTGGAAGGGCAGGGAATTACCATTCACTCAGGAAGTAATTTTTCATTGAGGAAATCCTTAGAATTATTATTTCTGTTCACACTACACAAAGTCAGTTGCATTTATAAAATTACTATGCTGATTTTTTTCTTTTCTATGCACTGTCCCTGGAGCCAGCTCCAGCTCACAAAGCGCCTGTTGCAGATGTAAGTGACACAAGAGGTGATATTCATGTATCAGATTTTTCCAGAATCCCAAATGCCTGTTATGAAGCTCTATCGCATCCTTACATCTAGTAGCGCAGCTTCAACCTCCAAAACACGAAACAATACTGTAGCTTTCATTTGCAGATTGTCAGCAATAAAATGAGATTTGAGAAAGCTTCATTCAGTGCCTCTTTTAGCTCTTTTCTGCTTCACGTCTCAGTCCATGGCACTTCACCCACTTACTTGCTAAACAGCTCGGTGCGTGTTGAATTGATGGCGTGGTCCACACTGCTGATGGCTTCCCGTAGCGACGTGGCTACAAACGTGTCACCGCTCCGACCGACATCCGTGGCTTTCCAAAGCAGAAAGAAAGAACATAAAAATTATTTATTTACTTTGATATTAATTTGTCTTCCAAGCTTAAGAAAATCTGTGTATCAGTACAAGCCCCATAGTAACTCCACTGCAGGTCGAACTCCATTTCCATTTGCAACATAAACACCATGAAAGTCTTCTTTAAAAACAGGTATTCTGAAGAAGAAATGAACTGCCTGAAAAAGAAGGGGACTTTTTCAGGACATGGCTGTGGAACTCATGTTCAGAGTTTGCTCCTGTACAGTTTTGCAAATAAAAGCCTGTTTCGGTTGGTGGTTAAACTGGAAAAAGAAAATGTAAAAAACCACAGCAAGTTAACACAAAAGAATGTATTTACTTCCCACAAAGGAAACTTCTAAAATTCATGAAATTTGTTTGAATGTCTTGCTCATACATTAATTTTCCATTTGTAGAACACTTCTAATTCAGTTCAAATTTAGCATTAACACATCAGATACATTGTTCTAAAACAAAAAAGAAAGCTGTTGATTGAATACCTTCAGAAGTAAACATATGAATTCTTAAAAATTACAACAGAATGCAGTTTTTAAGCCAGGGCCTTTGTCACAGCTGAACAAACAAGTTCCCATTCAGCTACTGGCGTATGCAACAGCCAGCTGGTAAATGAGGTACCAATCAAGAATAAATCACCAAAATTATCTTACAAATGATTTCAAACAACAAAGAAATTTCAGATTATTCTCAGGTCCTTCCTTGCACACAATCCCTGTATAGAAATGATACTAACTTCACCTAATAAGCTACTCACTATTCATGCTGGTTATTCCTGTGTGCTTGAGGAACAGACCTCTACTTTTATTTTTAACCTTATTGCTTGCCTTTGATTTTTTTTCCCCTTCCCAGTTCCTCCTTAGCCTCTGAGAAGTACAATTTCCACTCCTGACCTCTGGTTTGACTAGCAGAGGAGTGCTACTCCTCTTTATTCATTACAGCTTCCCTAATTCATGGAGCAGTAGCTTGAAAACAAGCTACTTATTTCCCCTCCCCAAGGGACTGGGCAAACACTTAAAACTCTGTATTTGCAGCGACAACGTTGTTCTCCTTCTCCCTCCCCTGGCGTGCAGGGTTACAGTCAGACGATGACTCGTGAGCGTGTTGGCACATTTTAATAAGTTTCTCCCTCCCAGCAGAGGCAGTAACCACACACGCGCCGACAGCTCGGCTTGCAGGAGGCGGTTTAAGACAACACCTTTGGCTTTGCAGGGAGCAATTGCAGCTCAGCTGAGAAAACAGCGAGGAGCAGCAGGGAGGTGCAAGGGTTTTCACAACTGAGCAACTCCAATCATGCCTGCGAGGGGCCTGTCTGCAAAGAAGCTAAAGAAATAAGAGAGTTATCTGTTCAAAGCATAGATGTCAACACAGCACAGTCCCTCCTTACACGAGAGTACGAGAAGACTGCAGAGGAGCACAGGAGATACCCTACCGGTGATGGTGAGCTGCATAGCGCTGGAGGTGAAGCCAAAAGGGTTTCTTGCTATGCACTCGTATCTGCCCTGGTCAGCCACGCCGAGGTCTTGAATGGAAAGGGTCCCATCTTGGCTTATGTGGAATTTGCCACTCTCTGTGATCTGGATACCCTCCTATTGCCCCACAAAAAACAGAAAACATGTAAGGGTATGGAAAGCTTTCCATCAGCCCAGCCTTCAGCCTATTCACCAAACCCACAGATGGGTGCAATGAACGAATGTGGCCAGCAGATGTTAGCATTGCTCTTCCAAAGAAACCAGAAAGCCATCCAAGGACATCTGCTCCTGCCTGGACCCCCTGCGAAGAAGGCCTTGCTCAGCTCCTTCATCCTGGGCCACCTCCAGGCACTCACTGCAAGGCACAGACACCCCATGCATTTCTCTGCACTTCTTACAGACAGGCTGGCTGGAGCTAGTGCTGTGCCCTGATGGTGTCACAGAAGTTTCATGGCACGTAAACAAGCCTAAAAGTCTTCAGTTTTGGGACAACCTGAAACTGATGGATTTTTGCTGGCCTTGACCTACAGATACCACCTTTTTGCTGGCTGTGGGCAGTGCTGCTGATCAAAGTGCTGTGAGCAGCAGCTCACTCAAACCCCACCCCTCACCATAGGTGGTGGCTTCAAGTTTTACTTTTTTATTCTCCTATTTCTTAACACCTTTCTGTTACCCTACCCCAGCCTAATGCTTACTGTGCTGCACTCCCAGGCTCTTCTGTTCCTACTGTTGGCTGGAGCCCAAGGCAAGCTGCACAGTCACCTCTCACAAGACCTCTGTAGGGTACCTAAGGCTCAAGCATTTTCCCTTCTAATTTGTTCTGTGCCTGACTATGCTCAAAGGTAGGGCAGGTGTCAGTGAAGGTCACAGGTTTTGTACTACGGCACAGCAGGAAAAAGTCTGAAGAGCTTCATCTAATGAATTCTTGAAAAGAGCAGCCAGGCTGCAGCGTGATTTTGAGGGATCGTGGCTTTTCCCCATCAAAGCTGGAGCCAACCAGTATCACCCAGTTCCACCAGTGGGGATCCTGGAAATAAGGACAAACTACTTAGGAAAAAATCAATTTTCAGTTTTTTCCAGGAATAGTCAATCAAGCGTTTCTAACATCCTGGAAGGTCACTGGCTTCAAGTTACTTGTTTAGAAAGAAGAACAAGAGAAAACAGGAATGTGCATTGCAAGGCTTCGAGCCTGAGAAAGATCAACATTCTTTTAGACCATTAAAAACCCCAAATCAGTGGAAATGTTGGTCCTTAAATTTTCATCAAACCCAATTCTTCCATGTGTATTGCACAAACTGATTTAGCTAGTTAACCTGGGAGAGGTGTTTAAGCCATCCTGCTTCCCAGTGTCTGTTGAGTACATGGCATCATCTCTTACTTTCACCCAGGTTATGGTGGGCCGTGGATCTCCTTGGGCGGTGCAGGTAATGGCAACGTCCTGGCCTGTCTCTGCCACCACGTCTTGGGGGGGATGTAGGAACACGGGTATCACTGTGGAACACAGGGAAAAAAGTCACAAGTGCAAGAAATGCATCAAGAAAAATAGAGAAATCTGCATGCAAAACATCTCAGCATGGGCAAACCAGAGCTGCTGGGCTCCTGCTGTTGCAAGGGCTCTTCAAAGGCGTGTCAATTTACCCATGCTCTCTTTCTCTACCAAGTCCTCTGTAATTTATGTTCATTATTTTCTGCTCCTGTGTGTGTCTACTTGGGGCAATTACACAGGAATGTGCTGGTTCTCTGTCATTTAAAATCATTAATTCAAAGGCTTTCTAGAAAAGATGCTGTAGCCGAAACAAGGATCGTGAATTGATTCAGGAATTGTCAATGACGCTCTCTGGCAAGTGTTAGTCGGTTCAGATTAAATAATTATATTGATCTTGCTGGTCTTAAAATATTCTGTGAATTCTGTGCTTGAAGAATCACTAGTTTCCTGTTCCCTTCCCTCCAGTCTACCATCAGTAATATTCTGCCATGTTTGTGAACAAGTAGGGATGTTTGCTTATTCAGAATGATTATTTGTATGGGAACAAAAAAGAAAAAAACATGAAAGCATTCCTGTGTGACTTGCGTTTTATAGAGGCTTGATTTTAGAATACCTAAATTTAGGTTGAACCTATGACCTAGTACTTAATGTTTAAGACAAACCTATCTGGGGCCAGAGTTAAATCTTCCTGAGAAGAAATCAGGTTTTTTTCAGAATATTCAATTTTAAAAAGAATCTTACACTTCATGCTGTAAAGAAGCCAAAATTTACAAATAGTAAAAAAAAATTAATAAGAATTTAATACATTTTTTTGTAAATTCTCAGGAAAAAAATCCTTTGCTTCCTTTCTTTACCAAAATCATTTTCTTAATAACAACTCCCAAACACACTGAAAGGCCCCATTTTTCACTCAAACTGCCAGCTACCAGAGCTCATCTGACAGGCGTTAAAGGTCATTTCTGATCACATAACTCTGCCCTAGTGTTTATTTTTGCAGTCGCCAGCCAATACCATCCCATTCCCTGGCCACACCAGATGAGTTTCATTCCCACGGTTATACTTTTTCTAGTCTACCAGATAAATTTTCAAGGAAAACTGAAGCAGCTTCTTCCAATTTACAAATCTTGGCACCCTGGGAACCTCTTTAAAGTTTCCCACCAACTGATGGAGCTCTCAGGGCTAGATGTCTGCTCCCAGGCAAAAGCAATATCCCATCCCATAGGAACCAGAGCGATTCCCTACCTTGTCAGAGAGTGTGTTGTATACCATAACGTTAACTTAATAAACACATTTGCCAGCCCATATTTCCTACAGTCTCACCAGCTTACCTCGTGGGGTCACCGACAGCTGTACTGGGAGGGTCCTCACTCCAATGGCACTGATGGCATGGCATTCGTACTGGCCTTGGTCATGCAAAGCAACCCTCACCACTCGCAGGGTACCAGTGGAGAGGATGCTGTGCCTCCGGTCATTCGGCAGTGGCCCACCTGGTCAAACAAGCAGTGCCAGTTGTTAATTGTGAGATTTCTCTTCCCATCTCTGGATGTATCTGTATGACAGTTAAAAACTTAATTTCCTTCCCAACATGGCATCAGCCACCCTGAAATACCATCTTCATCTTGCTAAGTGAGGAACAGGACAGATGCTGCTCTTCCCACACCAGGGTCATGAATGAGTTGTCTTATCTAAGCAACTGGAAAGGAGTTGGTACCATTTTTCTTTCCTCATAAGCCTTTTCTTAGTGCAAACTGCAGATTTACTGACACCTGATGGGTAGCAAATCTGTGTTCAATTATCCAAACTGGCTGTTAAATCAAGCAAATGTAAACATTTAGCATTGTCTTTTTTAATTTGGTATTTTGACTTTCTTTGGTTTGGAAACTGTCTTGTTTCAATATTTCCTCTATTTAAGGAGAAAAGTTCAAAATGAAAATGCTTTACTAAACCCAGACAAAATTATTAGTACTTCTCAGTTTAGCGACTTTTTTTTTTAATATTCCATTTTTCTCCAGATAAAGGCTCTTTGTTCTTCCCAAATACCAAAAGGAATCTGAATCCTCCCCACACCACCAAAAGTAGCTCTGAGAATGAGCGATGCTCCATCACCTCTTCTCCTCTTGTCTTGTTCTTAGCATGCCTTCTGTGAAAGCACAGTAAAGCCTGGTTGATCTTTGGATTGCTGAGTGACCTAGCAAACCTGGATACAAAGCAGTTATTAACCTTACTTCTTGTCACTGTGCTCCTTTCCACATTTCTAAGAGATATCTTCTGAAATCTGGGCAGTGGAGGAAAACAGGTTAAAGGAGATGGAGAACATGCTGGTGAAGGAGAATTTCAGCTGGTCCTTCTTAATTCCATGTCAGGGCTATTGCTGTGGAAGCTGGAATACAATAGCCGTGAATTCTCCACAGCACTAAACCATTAATTATGGCTTGTGAAGCATAAGGAAAAGTTGGAGGGCCTCTGGGCCAAGCATTATTGGCTTCTGTCCCAGAAAGTGCTGCATGGGATCAGCTCAGTGGAGCCAGCGCTAACAATCATCTGAGACTTAAAGTTCACCACCACCTGTTGGCCCAAAGAGGGTTTCCTAAGCTAAAAGAAACCTCAGAGGTGTGTCAGCAGTGAGTAATGCTCTCCTGCAATGCGCTCCCCGAGAGGAGCAAGTCAGTGACAATGATGGAGATCTGGTACATGGTGCTACCCACTGACTCAGAGTGTCCAGACCCTACCTTTTCAAAGGAGGTAGGAAGCCACCGCAGGAGGAAGTTTGAGGCTTCTGCGGGTTTCATGCTGATGAAAAACAGCACGCTCCTTCTGACATGACAACTTAGTGTGTCAAAGACCTAAGAGGCTCCTTCCCCAGCGTTTATCATCATCCTTGGTGATCTACAACATACCTCCTGGTGTGACTAGGTCTGTGCTGATCACCATCTGTCCTGTGCCACCACTGCAAGTCACCACCCTGGACCAGCAGCTTGGCTGTTCTCACCCACACCCCATGGACGGTGGCATGGGAAAGACATCACAAGTCAAGAGAGGCAGTACCTGCCCTTGTCCAGGCAATCACAGGTGGAGGGTGACCCTCGGCAGAGCAGGGGAAATCCACACTTTGTCCCTCAGTTACTGTCTGATCAGTGGGGATGAGGAGAAACCTGGGAGAATCTGGAGGGGAAAGAAATGACTGAGCAGCACAAAAAACTCAGGCAGCAAGCTTGAGTTAATTCTCAGTTCATGGGAGCAGAACCACTCACAGGGCTTAAATACACTCTCCTGACCAAGCACTTTATCCCAGAAACATCATTAGCCTGCAAATCCTCACCTTGCACTATGATCCTTGCTGTCGCCTGGATGGACCCCTCGGTGTTGCTGGCATTGCAGTTGTACTGCCCCTGGTCCGAGAAGGTGACATTCTGTATGAAAAGTCCTCCAGAGCTGGTGATAGCGAAACGGGAATCCTGTGGTAAAGGAGAGCCTGTGCCAAGGGTCCAGCTGATGCGAGGGTGGGGGTGCCCAGAGACCCCACACTCCAAAGTGACGCTTTCCCCAATCAGCACTTCAGTGTTCTGTGGCTGGATCACAAAAGTGGGCTTGGCTGGAAGGAAACGAGTGCTTCAGAAACCAGGAGCTCTGATGCCTGCTCAGTTATGGGCAGACATTGTTTGGACTCCTCATGCAACCCAGCTAGCAGTCACCTGGCTCTTCCCTGACCTCCAAATCCTCACTGTGAGCAATTCCTCCAGCTCTACCACCTCCCCATTCCAGTCACTTAGTGTTAGAGCATTCCCACCCCTGTGTCCCCTTCACCCTTGATACCTCTGTGCTGCAGAATTCCTCCCAGCCTCCTGACTCCCATCCCAGCCCCAAATTACCTTCAATCTCTAAACCCTCCAATTTCTGACTCCTACAAAGGAACCGCCTTACAGCTCAGACCACAGTACACTGTTAGCCACTCTCTTCCCCAGCACACCAAGATCATCTTGGCACATACACAGCCGGGACTGACTCTGACTTAGCTCCGCTCCCAGCCCCAGCCCAGCTTGGTCCTTCAAGGGATGCACAAGGATCAATTACATGGGGTGCCAAAATAGCGCAGAACGACTTCTTGGGTCTTGACCTCCCCAGCTATGTTCTTGGCCATGCACTGGTAGACGCCTTTGTCTGACTCCTTGGTATTCTGGATCATCAAGGTACCGTCTTGTAACAGGTTCAGGCGGTTGTCATCTTTCATGTCAATCTCGTTACTGAAAAACAGCCACAAACAGGCAAAATCTGAAAGGAGTAAAGACTGGTGTCTTCGCCCAGGCTGCTGGGGGAGTGATGGGGTTTTGCATGTGTTGCAGTAAATTGGTGTTCCTTGGAGTTATTCTGAGACTTCATGAAATTTATAGCAAGAGTTATGACTTACAGCACTGAACTTCAGCTCCAACTCTGATTTACTCCCTGGGTGAGCTACTTTTTCTCTCACCACTGATTGCATACGACATTTACAGCCCATCAAGAGAGCATACTGTTCCCATGCAACAGCATCTAGTTGCTATTGTCAGGGCATCTAGGCCAGGAAAGCTTGTCCTCATTATTTACAAATTGAAAATATAATGATGAATTAATATTGTTATTGTGTGCTGCCATTTCTATTCAAATGGGCTCAAAGGCCTCAGGGGGGCAAAAATCTCTAAGCCAGTCACTGTGGGACCCCAATACAGCTTGGACTCCAACCCAACCCAAGAGCTGTGAAACATTTTCCTTCTTTCTACAATGACCTGCAACTTCTGGATCCCAGCCTGCGGCAGAAGGTCCCACTGCTGCATCCCATTCGTCCCAGCACGAAGGAATCTTGGATGGCTGCAGATGATTGAAAAGGGAGAAGGGACCTCTCTCTCCCTAAGACAAAGGCTGAATCCACTATGCAAACTAATATGCTTGCTGGGCATTTATTTAATTCCCCTGGTGTCTCTTCACTCTAGTCATATCTCGTTTGTGGAACATTTATTATCATTACCCCTCTTACAATGCTGTCTTTGGGAGCCTGCCAGCATTTCCCTAACAAAACCTTCCTTCCAGGGGACTTAACTCAGCCATAAACTTTTGCTTTGTGCTGAAACTCTGCCTGGTGGGGAGTTAGCTGAAGAAGCATACATTGATCATTTTTATTAATAACAGAGCCCAATTCAGGCTCCCACAGACAAGAAGCTTGTAAAGCAGCAAAGTAACTTCACTTCCACAGTGGGCAACTGCTTGTGCACAGAATATTTTATTGTGTAGCATTTCCCAGAAACACTTTGGCATCTAGCATAGCCATGTATTTTTTCAGTGTTGCTGTACAGAATGATAAGCTATATGCTGCCTTGCAAGATCTGTCTTTCAATGGACACCAGTGATTTTTCCCTTTGAAAATGAGTCATTCACCCAGCACGCTAGGGCTTCAGTGAAAAAAACCTAGAGACTAGAAGCATTTCAGCAGTTAATAAATGGCAAGCATGGTGGCTTAGAGCAACGAGAAATACTAATTTTATTTTTTTCTGATCAAAAGACAATTGCTTTCAGCCTGCAGAGAATGTTTACGGGAAAGTTATAAGCTTTTGGAAGACATTACAAATGCAGATGAAACATTTCAAATGCAGATGAAAACACCATTTGGATTACATGGTCACTGGAGAATGCTATTAAAAGGAAGGTAAATAGAACCCATGGAATATCCATTTCTTTTTTTTTCATGTTGCATGAAACAGCTTTTGTAATTATAGGCAATCACTGAAGAGCTCGGTGCTTGAAAACCTTTGCTACCCAAGGGCTCATTGTGTGTGACTTACTTGTTGTGCAGCCAAATAATTGCAGGCTTTGGGTTGCCTTCTGCCCTGCAGGTGAAATAAACTGTGTTTCCCAAGAGGACGTCGACATCGTGAGGTTCTGAGGTTATGCGTGGCCTCTCTGCAAAACACCGTTTTAACACAACCCAGTCTAGAGCAGCACAAAACCACCTACAGCCCAACCGGAACGCACTGGGTAACACAACACCCGTTCTGCAACCCCCGAGCAAGCAGGCACCAGCAGAGCCCTAGGCACAATGACATCCACTCAGAGCCACCCCAAGACTTCTCACCAACATCAGCAAAAATTATGTCAGGGTGGGAACAGCATCATTCGTCTGAGCCTAATAGCAGCCCTGGAGAATTGAAGTGGCTGTTCCTATTACCAGTACATTGGGCAGGGGATCAGCTCCCTGTACAGCCCCAGGCAGCACTGAGAAAAAAACAGACCTGGGTTTACACTGGTTCAATATAGCTGCCCCAATAGTTGGTCCCTGGCTCCCCCAAAATATGCAAAGAAGTCAGTGGCATCCTCACTTGGGTTGTTTTTCTGCCCCTAGCAGCCTGCTGCTCTCAGCAACTGCCTGCTCCATCTGAACATAGTGCCAGCCCTCTGCAGATCACAACTCTTCCCTTTCAGCAGGATTTCATTCATTATGTCCCTAATTCATCAGCTGACCCCTATTCAACAAAGCCTTTCACTGTGTGTTTCACTTTAAGATGTACTCAAGCACTAAGAAAATTAAACATCTAAAGGATGTGCTAAAATAGGAAGGAATTTATGTACATAGTCTGGAGCATTTGATCTTGATTCAGCAGAATACTGACCCATCTAACAATCTCTATGCTCACCAGTAATCCAGTAAAACCAGCTGGATTATTCATAAGATTAAGCGAGAACCTGCCACCTTTTCCAGTGGAAGGTCTGTGCCCTTAGACCGCAAGCCAATGGCTTGGCAACCAGCCCCCATGGTGCCTGTGCAGGACCAAACCCACCGCAGCCCCATGGCACAAAATGCTGATGCTCTGCTCATTCACATCTGCTAAAAAGTGGTGGGTTAACTTGATGCCAGCAGGCTTCGTACTGACTCAGATATCAGCTGCCTGCATCATTACAGCTTTACGCTGAATTATGCATCATTTGTCTTCCCCAGCTGGAACAATACCAGTGTAAAATCCTAATGCCAGCAAAATCTTCCCACCAGGTGCTCTGGCTAATTTGACAGACATCCCACTGTGTGCCCATGCCTAAACCAGAACAAATTTACATTAACAGCTGTACTGTGGCACCGGGTGTGTGTTGGGGACAGCTCGTTGTACAACACATCCACTTTCAGCAGGTGCTACTCCATGTGTCCCTGGCTGCTTTCTCTAGACCCTTCCTACTCCTCGCTGTCCCCTGAGGTTGCAGGCTCATTTATGCCAACTCAACTCTTTGCATGGCTGTGCCCTAAATTAAGCTGTGAAATGGTCAAGATTTTTTTAAAAAATAATAAGAGCATAGGAGAAAAGCAGAATGCAAGGGAGACTTCTTCAGAATCCAGCTGACCTCACACATCTGGCTCACAGCACGGCCACGCACACAGCTGGACTGGCACATCCAGGAGGGACGCTAATAGCTGGCCTGGGCGAGTGGGAACATCTCAAACTGACTCTACCAGCAGTGAAGGATCAGGGAACCACAGCCAATGCTTGTGTTATCCTCTGCTGACTCCTGCACTTAAAAGTCACAGCTTTGTCTTTTTCTATATGAAATATTTAACTTCTGAATTTCTCAGAACAAAACCTTTTGTTTCAAAATGACATTTTTCAGTGTGAAATTATCTAAATTTAAAGAATAACAGCTTAACCAACACAACACATTACTGCAGTCAAACAGAGCATTCAGCTATGTATCTACTAAAAGTTTGCTTAGGTTTTCGGTTGTGTTTCCAGCCATTGAGCTCTCCCAGCGTTCCCCTTCTGTTCAGCCTAATGCGGGACATTTCCTCTGGCTGCTGGTTTAGCCACCGACCGCAGCAGGTCCTTTACTGACCCTACTCTATCTAAAAATCAAGACACCTGCCAGCCAAAACAGAGCTGCTTTCAATCCCCACCCAACTGTCAGCTTTCTCTGCATTATCCTGATAACTTGTGTGACCCCACTGGGACTTTTCCATTTCAGCAGTAAAAGGATGGAAAAAGCGGGATGGTAGGACAGGGAAGAGGGAGGAAAAAGGGTGAGGGAAGCAATTCCTAGATGAAAGCCCAACTCCACGGGGCTGGGGGTGGCTGGTGGAGGGGTTTGACCTCACTCACCGCAGTTAAACTCCTGGGCAGTCAAGGTGACAATGGAGCGCCCGTGCAGCTCCCGAGGAGCCTCGCAGGTGGCAGCTGTCTGGATACTGCCCTGCTCAGCATATTTCTTCAGCAGCTCAGCCAGCCACATCAAGTCACAGTCGCAAAGCAAGGCGTTGGAGTCCAGCCGCCTGCAAGACCAAGAAAAAAGGCAGTTCATTTCCCAGCCTCTGACAGCTGCCTCCTTCTCCAGGACACAGGAGAGCAACAGGACACCTGGCTGTTCTTCCCTGCATTTGATTACATCCCAAATGAAAATTTGATATATTTAATTTCCATAACATTTAAATAGGATGCTTAACCAAGTCAGAAGGATTTTGGTGAAAAACTAGCATTACCAATCAGCCATTATAATTTCAAATGAAAATTGTTCTGTTAAACTGGATTATGCATTTTTGGCTTAATTTGAGGCATAGACAGACACTGAAATATTGGTATTTCCCCCAGGATGGAGACTTCAACCTTTACTGAATTCTATAAGAACAGCAGATAATACTACCTCCGTTAGAGCTTTCCATTCCCTTTTACTCTTAGCTCAGAAACCCTCCGCCTTGATTTTATTGTGCATCAGATCAACCTCCGTGACAAGCGGCTAGAGTTTGTAGTGGTTTTGCGCAACTGTAAGAACTTTTCTTACTGCAGCATACACCTGAGCCACGCCGAATGGAGCACCGGTGACCTCCCAGCGCACCCCTGCTTCTCCCTCTGCTGACCTCATTCCTGCGTGCAGTGCTATGCATAAGAATAAATAAAGACTATTGGGGGATTACTTGATGCCTCCTTTCCCACTGACAGTTTTACAGTAGATAGGTCAGGGCGATTGAGAAATACCATTGAAGAAGAGTCTAATGTTTCCAGGGACAAACATTTAAGAATGTGAGATTTTGTACAAGGCCATGGTACAGCATTTCATAGACACCCCACCTTTTTGTCTGACACGTACAGACAACATGTCACAAGTTATTCCCTGTTAAGGAAAAGTGAAGCATTTTAGCACTTGCAGAAATCACAGAGGGCTGCAGTGAGAAACACATTATTTTATTATAGTTTAAAATCATGGCAGAACACCAAAATTCTTTAGTTTTTGCCTTTTTTTTTCCCCCCAAAACGCATAATAGAACTGATTTCCACAGATCATAAAAGGCAAATAAAGCAAAGCTCTGGGGGGTTTAAGCAAGCAAAAAGTAGACTTAAGAGACAGCCAGGTTATGTGGGAGTAACAAACTAGAGCATACACTCCTCCAACTATTTTCAATAGCTAGAAAAAAAGCCTTTTATTTTACAACTACGATTTTTCCTTCCACGTTATTAGATACTGAATTGAAGACCTGATCAACATCATATCTGTGATTTGGACTTCCTACATTTTTTAAGGATTTTTTATGGGATCAAACTGTGCAGGACAGCAGAGGGTTGTGAGGACTTTCCAGGAATGTTCATTCCTGTGGCATTATTGAGCTGTAAGAAGTTTATAGTTAGATTATAGTTAGATACCAGCATGAAGAAACCACTAACTGGTTAAATCAGTTCTCATGTCCAATCAAAACTGTTTTATAAACTTAGCAGTGGCCTTAGAAGTGCAACAACTAAAAGCTTTGCCAACCAGGCACATTTTTCCCCAGGTCCTGGCCATCTGATCAAAGATAAACAATTGCTTTTTGCAGGCAATGTGTTTTACTTACAGCCGTTTGAGGGATTCCAGTTGAGAGAATGTCCCTGGATGAATCCTGGAAATCCTGTTGTTGTGCAAGAATCTGCAATGGGAGAACCCATGCCAAAACATTATTCAGTATTTGCACTACGCAGATGATAACACCCCAGGTCAAAATTCAGTTTAAATACAAAGGCTGTTCATCAAAATGGAACATAGGTTTAAAATTTACTGTGTTTGTTTCCATGAGCTGTAGGGATTTCATTCATTTACGAGTGCAATGCAATGCACCAAAGTGGAGAGCGGGTGTGGACTGGAAACGGTGACTCAAGACGTGATGTAACAGGTTTAAACTGGAACTTTAAACTTAATCTGCTTCATGCTCTGCAAAGGGAGGAGAAAGGGCATGAAAGTCCCCACAGACTGGACCCACCCTATGTTTTCTCTGCCTGGGTCAGCTCCAGTTTAGATGGGACCTTGTCTCCCCTGCAGAAGATATGGTAATTTTACAGGAGCAGCCATTGAAGCAAGGCTCCAGCAGACTACGCTAGACAACTCATGCCCAAGGCTCAGTGTAGTTATTAACCCAAATCCATAAGTAAATCTAATTCAGACAACTACAGATAAGAGATAAGCTGGGCTTATCTCTGAGCAAAGTTGAGGCAAATTCTCACTTCCAGAGTCTTAGCACGTAGATAAGACTCCCCAGTTCTTCGAAAAAACCTGATTGTACTAAGGTACCAGGATGGAATAATTAACTCTCTACTCCCTTAACAGAGGAGGAAATTTAGTTATGTCAGTTACATCTAAAACTCATAAAAGACCATTGACAAAAGATAGGAAGCCATTTAGTAGATGATGGAACAGGAAAGAAATACAAACGCAGTACAGCTTGCGTGCAAAAGTCTGCATACACACATGCACACATGAGTTCAGCCTAGTTGCCCAGCTTGGATGCTGATAAACCTTCCTCTAAAATTTAGATCCAGAATTTTTGTTGGATCAAATACAGTGACTGAGATAAGCCATGGTGTATTGAACCAGGTCTCAACTTTCCTAAGAGCGTTTGGAACCCACAATTTTATTTTCCTAACATGTATGGACATAAGGCACATTTTCATGCAGCACAGAAGGGTCTGTTGGTTTCACCATGGAGTGTGAATCACCATGTGAACTTTTGTTCTAGTGGCTACATTACTGCTAGAAGCAGCCCTGGGGAGCAGGAGACACAGGACTTCATTCCCTAACTGCTTTGAAGGATACATGTTTTTCGTGTTAGATTTTCTTCTGACTTCCACACTCTTTTTTTGTACACACTGCCCAAGAGTGACTAATGTTGACCTTATGGTCAGAGTAAAATTTCAAATTGGCTTGGCCAGCTGTAGGGCTTTCTGCAGATTTACCCCTACTTAGGTGGAAATGTGAACATAACACAACATGGGAAATTCCCTTCATATCCTCAGTAACCCTTCTACTTGGCAAGTATGTAAAATCTCCTTCTTCAAGGAAGCTTCTTGTTGCATTTCCCTCTATTTTGAAGATCACACTTCATGCTACCAAAACGGTTACCCAAAAGGAAGGGCTTTTCCCCTTCCCCTCACCCCCTTACTTGGCAAGAAAGGTCCCATCTTTACTTACAGCCTTTCAAGTTTAGGCAGATCACTAAAAGTCTCCAGCTCCAGGCTTTCCAGGTTGTTGAAATGGAGGTACCTGTCACGCAAAATCACAAAAGGCAGGTTTGCAGATGGCAATTTAAAAGACAGAAGACCCTTCCAGATCAATCCACCAATGCCCACCAATCAGTCAGCACACATCTTAAGGCAGATGTGGAGAAGCCAGCGCTCTCTTTAGTGTCTCCACTGCCTTTTCCCTATTCTGTCAATTATTTCCTCCCTCTCTTAAAAAGAGGAGGACAGATTTGCGCTTCCCTGAAGCCTAAGACCACCACCATCACTGTGAATTGCCTGTTGCACTGTTAAGGGTCAGGATGAAACCACTGCCTATGACAGCCAGCAGCAGGTGCTCCTATCTGACCACCACAGGGGAGTTTTCCCTGCCTTTCCCCTAGTGCCTCAGCATTCCCCAACACATCCTTGGATCATCAAGGAGGAGGAAATAAGCCTTACTCTAAGGCACTTGTTCCCAGCCTAGGAAATGCAACACTTCTGAACAGGATCGTGAGTTTGCTGAGAATTCATTTGTAGAAAATGCCCTGAACAACCTGACAAAACTTTGAAATTGGTCCTGCTTGCTGCCGAAGGTGGGACTGGAGACATCCAAAGTCTTTTCCAGCCTGCATTTGTCTCTGATGCTGGCTCCCAGCATGTGCATCCACCCAGCAAAAGCAGAAACATCTGGAAATGGTTGCCATCGGGCTATTCTGTTTCTGCAGAGGGAAGCCACAGTCTCCAAGGACAGAGATGGTGCAGTCAGCTGGTACACTTGGATCTAAATGGCACATTAATGTGAACAGCCCAGTCCATGGTAATACAGTTTAATGTTTTTAGTTCCACTAAAATCTCAAGTGTGACCTGCTGTTCCAGAGGCCTGGGAGACCTTCTGCACTGCCCCAGGTCAACCCTTGCCATCAGCAAAGAAAACCTGGGGTCTGCAGAGCAACACCCGCCGATACCCGAGACTCCCTGTTACCATTAGCTGCGACATTCACCAGCATAACTGGCATGTTCCTGACCTTTAGATGCATTTCGGTATGGTTTCAAAGTTGCCTAAACTCTTCCCCCTTATTTTACACAGGCATAAATTTCACAGCAGACACTGACTGATTAATCACGGATCTACAAATACTCATTCTGCTATTGTAGCTGACTGCGTTAAGAAGTAATTGCCTAAGCTGCCACATGGCTGTTTGATTTGTAATGGAAGGAATCATGATAAATGGTCCACTATCAGAGCACAAATTGAGAGACTGTGACTCAGATTCTGCATTGGAGGGCAACAGTGGGGAGAGACATACATCTTTTAATAAGTCTCAGATGTCTGCTGTCATTGCTTTGGACCTTGAGGAAAGCATCTGATACTGTCCATCAATCGGGTTATACTTTTTCTTGAAAAGCTGGCTTGTGGGGTACAGGAAAATGGGGTAGGATTTGAGCAAAGCTAATTCTTTTGGAACCATGCCTGCCTGAGATTGAAAACAGATGGGACTTTCTGAGGGTTGTTTGTTGGTTTTGTTGGTTTTTTTTTTCTTTTATTCGTGACATCAAGTCTGGAACGCTCATTGTTAAAATATCACTGTGGCCAGCATCATCTGAGCCAGTATCTGCTTCCTATGTTTTCTCCCAGGCATCCTTGCTGAGCAGGCTGATGAACAAATCTCTTGTACACAAGGTTGGTAGCACACCTAATATTAAGCTTGCCTAAAACTTCCTATTATACTCTGTCCGCTTCTTCTGTCAGCCTGGAGAACAAGCTGCGTCCTATCCCTTTTACAGCAAACCCCTTAGTTACATTCCAGCCTTATAAACACTGTCATTTGGCACAATCCATGTATTAGAATGGTTTCACCTTTGGTCCCAGTTCTCCAATGATGCAAATAATTCCTATACTTCAAACACCCATACGAACACTCTCTCCATATGTGCACATGCATTTACACATATGCACATAATATATCATGGTCCTGGCATGAAAAATCCAACCCCAGTTTAGCAAGACTCTCTAGAAGAGTCAGACCTCAGTCTTCCTGTCTGACTTTGAGCATGAAGTGGTAAGAGTCAAAACCCAAAACTTCTTTGATTGAATAACAGCACAGATTTGCAACACTCAGAAGAGGAGCAAATAATGACTGCTAGAGTGTCACTGTGATGGGCTCCAGCTGCCAGGAAAGGAAGCAAGACTCCTTTCATCCCAGGAGTGCCATGCAGCTGGGAGGGAAGGTCACTACTTTCTTTGGATCCACCATCTTCCCCCATTGCAATATCCAGATTCTTTACAGTGCACGAGAACCACCACCCTGGTAGCTCCCATGAATACCACACCGCCCCAGCTCTCAGCTTGCACTTCATCCACTCATTTTCAACAAAGGTTCTCAATTCAAGCAAAGGGCCAGATCCTACTCTCTTGCTCCAGGAGTCCCTGCAGACATAAACACAGCAGGCCAGCTGCCTTCTGCTTCAAGCCATTCTACCAGACCCCTATCTTCTGCCATCATACAGTCCTTGGACGTAAAGGGAATCAGAAGCACAGCTGGGCTCTTCCTATGCTCCAGAGCATAGGGCATCAGTAGGAAGTTTACGGCATCAGTAGGAAGAGATCTCAGCATTAACTAACCAAAATCAGTACTGGGACCAGCTGTTTTCACGTGAAGCCAGGGTTGTCTTGGGAAGCTGGACGATAAACAATAGAAGTCTCACCCTACTCCTTGCAAAGTGTCTGGTACTCTCCACTACTGGAAACACAGCACTTTGGTTAGCAGAGCCAATAAATCAGCTCTTATGCACATCACATTCAGCAACAAAACAAGGCTTGTTTGTACTTACAGCTGTTCCAGAGAACGGAGCCCATTGAAGGCATGTTGCTGGATGCTCTGAATTTCATTTTTATAAAGGTAGCTTTCAAAAGGAGAAAAAGAAAAAAGCATTAGGATAACTGATCAGCAGTTGTGTTTTAAAAAGACACAGAAAACAGCTCTGAACCTCAATCCAAAGCAGAGATTTCTGATTGGCTTCAAGGGCAATGTTTTATAGCTATGACATTAACATCCAGAAATTCTGAACCCAGAAAATATGTTCTTGACTGGCAAACATTAGAAGTGGGCTGTTAAATTTCAAAGAGGTTAAGAAACTACTGAGCTACCGACTCACAGGTACTTCAGGTTCTCCAGATGTTCAAAGGATCTTCGCACAATTTGTTTTATCTGATTATTGTTCAGCAGCCTGTTCAAATGAAGAAAGAAAAACACAATCAGTGAATTCGGCACGTGAGACTTGTGGCATTTGTGTTCCTGGATGCTCACTGAAAAATCCTGAACTTGTGTTTTCCAGACTTTAAATCTTAAAAGTGGATACTCACACCAGCAAGTCAATGAGAAGGTTTCTCGCCCAGAGTTGCCAAGTACTTCCAATATGTACAATGTTCAAAGACTTTTCTTTACCTTTTGCCACAGTGGTTTTCACCCCAGAGTTACAACTTTGGCCAGGAAAGGGATGAGGGGAAGGGAGACAGGCAGAAGGAAGTGGAGGGGAGGGACAAATTAAATCATTGCTGCCACTCTTGTACGACTGCAATGTTTTTTGAAGGTGCATGGTTGTGTTCAACGTGTGAGCAGGGGCTTGCAGAGCCAGTTTTTAAGAGTACAAACGCAGTTTAAGATGCCACTTTGCAGAGGAGTTATAGGAGTTATTAAATAGTAATGCTTTGTGCTAATCACTTTTTATACAAAGATGTGCAAATGAAAAATAAATACAGATCTGACTCCTGAGGCTATTCAGAGACAGCCTCTTTCGATCTAGAGAGCCTTGTGCCAGATTTTAATATAAAACCTATGGACAACATCACATTGGCAGGCAATCTCCAACTTGCATGTGCAGTTGCCATGACTGTGCATACAAATGCTGGTCGGTGCCAATGACCAGAAATGCGGCATAACCTTGTAATAACCACGCTATGTGCAGCAGTGGTAACCACGCAGCTGAACACTACAAAAACCTCTTCTGCAACCACTGCCAAGCCCAACACCAAAAAAATGAAATAAATTACTTATAAATAGCTCTTTAATATACAACGTTTAACTATTCATCATGGCTGTCTAACTGCACTCCTGTGGGTCTTTCGCCATGGCATCTCACTGATGTTCAGATGTGGCAAACTTCACTGCGGCCAGAATGCTGGTGGAGCTTACAACCCAATATAACTCAGAGCAAGGATTTTACTGGCTACACTTATTTTTAAAATTCCTAAATCAGCATGAGGATGGAGAGGAGAGCTGTGACCATGTACTGCAAACACTTGTTTTTCTAGTGTTGTAGGAAAAACTGCTATTCCCACTGCAAGCAACCAGATCTTACAATGTTGGGTCAAATTCAACCCATGCATTGGATGTGAATTTTCTATTTTACAAGCTCCTTTTTGTGATAGCTATGCTCCTCAGAAATTATCAGCCACCAGACAGCAGGTGAGAAGACGGTTCAGCACTTTCCCAGCAGTAAAGCCCAATCTTCTGCCCCCCTTTGCTGGAGAAAATAAGGTAGGCAGTGCATCAGCCAGCCTCAGGCACTACAAGCAAAGGTCCCCTCCTGGGAAGAACAGTTTGTGCAGGTAAAGGATGGAGGAAAAAGATGAAGAGGTGGGGAGAAATGGAAGAAAACCTGTGGGAAAAGATGATGAAGATAAAAATCAAAAGCCTCAGGGATGCAAAGATAAAGTGTCAGAAACACACACGTGTTATGGCAGCTTCACAAGTTACTGCCAGGCACCTGAGTCACACCAGCTTTCCACCACCTTGCTCTCAGGAGGAATATTACATTAAGGGTCCAAAAGGCACATAAGAAACTTAAGAGCAAAGACACCTTTAGAAGTCAGAACATTAAGGGTTTGAGAAAAATATCAATATTCTTGATTTGACTGTCCTCTCTTGATGAGCCACCCTGCTACCACAGATATGGGTGCCACTACCAAACTGCACGTTGCCAGGGTTGTGGATGAGCAGTCCGAAGAGGTTAAGCCAGAAAGTTGCTGGAAAGTTTCTGCACAGCTGGAAGCAATGGCTCAATATACATGGCTGAGGTTAAACAACCCAATTTCACTCATAAGGATGCAAAAATGATGTCAAGTCCTTGGAACACACTATTTCGCTTTGACGGCCAGAGGTGCTGAGTGGAAATACAGCCCCCGAACACCAACCCAAACGTTTGTTTGATGACTGAACACCCAAGGACTGGAAATAACTGCTTGGGAGCAGTGCAGGAGAGGGTTTTTGTCTATTTACCCACAGGACAAAGACAACACAGGCACCAACCGTGCACACTTCCTTCCCTGCCCTCTATCAGTGCGCTTTCATCCTCAGCCAGAGGATGGAGGCAGCTTGTTCTCTGTTATCTGATCCTTGGCCCCACTTCTGAGGACACTAGATGGGCTGATAGATGGGTGCCAGCTCCGACATCATTCCCATGGACACAAGCACTTGTCCCCTGCCACATAACTGGCATCAGCCGCTTGTTTCACAGGGGACATGACATAATGACCAGGTCCTGCAGACAGGGTCATGCCAACAGCCTGAGCAGCCCCCTGCACCACGATGGTCTGGACTCCTTTGCTGACCCTTTATCTTTAATGCAGCGAGTTCAGATGGGGGTTGAAATCCAGGACAGATTTCAAATTGCAACATGTTGCCTGACTGCATTTTGGTGCTATTTAAAAGCATTAACCTAGCCTGCTTTGTTGTCTTGCTATTTAGGACAGTTCGAGGGGATGTAATCAGTGATCCAAGCCAGATAAGACAAATGCTGGAAGTTAAGATGGCACACAGTATGCAGGCCTCTTATCTCATCGTCTGATACTTAAAGATTTGTTCATTGCCCAATGAAAGGTTAAAAAGCGTATGGAAGAAGCCATCTCTGTTTCCTATCTCAGGATTCCCCATTGTAATAGAAGGATATGCCCTGGAAAAAACTCAAAAGTGAGATAATTTATTAAGTCCATCATAGTCCACATATTCCAAAATGTTGCTTTCAGAGAAATCCATAGACAAGACAGCACATCTGGCTCCCATAAAGACTTTAGATGGCTTGTACACAGCTGTCTGCTCCTCGACTTCTGTGCAATTTACCCAGGCAGAGAAGTGTGCAAAATCCTGGCATGACCCAGCTATTGATCCCAGCTGCAATCAATAGCAAGACACCCAAATTCCTGCTAATGTTAAAGAGGATTGAAAGATAAAATCTACTGCTACCCAGATCTGTTGGGAATAAATGCTCTGGCAGACAGAAGCTGGAAAGATCATTATCAATACATGTCTTAAGTATACCCTGTAGCAAAACAAGCTAAATTAGAAGTATCAGAAGTATGCTTCCTGGAGCTTACAGAAAGATAGCAAAATGATGTGGCGTTCCCCTTTGTGCCAGCTGGTGAGTTGGGCTCCACATGAGTAGGTGGACTCAATCATACAGGTTTTAATCCTGAAAAATTCTTCTGGGAGGTTTGAGATATACAAGCACCATGAGATCTGGCCCAGATTTACATTCAGTTGCCTTTAAGTTTTATGTCCTGACCGCCCCTCCCTTCTCCTTCCCCACCCTCTCTCTGGGCTGTCAAGCACAGGCTTAAGTTACATTAAATGAGTCATTTTCTGTTTTGAAGAATGTATTAAATGATGTGACAGTACAGAATTCAGACTCAAAACTTGTACTCTTTCCTCTTTTCGCTTGACAAAACACATACTACAGTCGTTGTGACATAACAGCTGTATTTTCCTCCCACCATTAACAGAAATGATCATGTAGTGTATTTAAAGGGAGAGAAAAAGTGAGTTTAATGTTCCTCCATGCATCCTCCCTTGTTGACAGAATGATCTGGAATAGCCATTTCCCATATTTGAGGGAGAAACTTTTATTCTGAGATCCAAGCAGGCTCCGACACCCCCTTCTTGCTTGCAGGAACTCATTCCCTCAAGAGCTACTAGAGGGTTCAGGACAGAACCTCTGTGTTACTCCCGTTGTTCACCCTGAAACCCTTCACAAGCAGCATCTAAAGGAGAGCTGCAGAGCTCACCAGAAGTGCCTTTTGCTCTCACCTAAACAGAAAAAGAAACATGTGTGATGTGTGCAAGGACGTTGGCAGGGCAAAGGCACAGGCAGAAGCACATACCATGATGTGGTCTCCACAGAGTCCCTATTCTCTAGGGTGCCCATGGCACAGGCACAACAAAATACCTACTGGGAAAGTCAAGAAATACTGCCTTGGTCTCAGGGTTGGACATTTCTATAGATGATGCTGGAAAGACCCAAGTAGCAGGCAACCATTTGGCTGTGATGATCTTGGTTTGAAAATCAGGCAATCAACCAGTTGGGTCAACGCAGCAGGGTGCTGACCTCCTGTGGGAGCATGTAAGGGCACAGTCATGCACGGGTGTCATCATCCATCCCCAGCCAAACATGACCTAAAGGAACAAACACTGGAATGGATGCTATGCCTCACCATGGGCTCGCAATGTGTTTTCTTTCTTCCACAGTCCACCACCTGCTGTGAGCTAATGTTGGTTTCAGCGATGTGGATGGGTTTGGCAAACTCAAAAAAAAAAAAAAATCTGGTGAGGGGCTGTGGGTATTTTGTGGATGGCATACAAGAGTTTTTTCCCCTCCCTCTCCCTGCTACCCTTTTTTTTTTTTTTTTTTTTTACCCAGGGGACATAGTAACGGTTTAAAAATACACAAAGGAGACCCTGACACCAACATCTGCAAAGGAACTGAGAAGAGGCAATAGGAAGGGATGAGGAAACCTTACAACTCTGAGACCTTTGGCCCAGGACTTCTCCAGAGCACAGTATGTTGCTGACAGCCAATGAGCAAACTGCCAGTGGTGCAGGATTTAGGATAATTGCTTATTACCTGTGGTGCTGTATCAGGAGTCCCCAGCCAGAAGCATATAATGACTGTATCTCTTCCATAGACAAACAGGGCTCCTGTTTTTAATTTTAAAGTAGTGCTCTGTAATTTATCAAATCTCTGCACCAGGGAGAGAAAAGAAGAGAGCAGAGCCAGGGGAAGGTTTGAACTGTTGAAAAGCCCCATGGGAGATTCTTGGCAGGCTCCTCTTCTGTCAGTCTCAAAGCCCACCTCCCCACATCCAATGCAGGCTACAAAGGTTTCCTTATCAGGGTGGTTTATAAACTGTCAAAATTGGATATAGTACAGCCATCCTGCCCAAAACAAGATATAGAACAGAAGCTTCACCAGAATCTGCTGCCCTTCCTCTGCCAGGCCAAAGCATTGTAGGAAAAGGCTCTTAAAAGCATTCATTTGCTTAAGGAACATTTATTTAAGTCCCATGGCAGAAAGCTGCAAGCTCAGAGCTCTGCATACAGAACCTGAGCTACCCTGTCCTCCAAACCACTCACTTCAAATATTCTGGCCAAACTTTCCTAGTAAGTATCTCAGGGATTTTAAAGGATTTATTCTCTTTATCACTTGAAGACCTATGAGAATCCTCAGGCAAAAGTTTACCACATAAGAAACATCAGCAAATTCTTCAGCTCTTGTCAGTTTTGATGTGGGAATTGGACAAATCAAAATTCCTGGAAAGAAATTTGCTTTAGGACTATGAGGTCTGATGTTCTTTCATTCAGTTATCAAGCTCCTCATCTGTGGGAGTTAACTACTCCGAGTGAGAGAATAACTGATTTCTCCAGTTTGCTGGCCAACCAAGAAATACAAAGTACTACCTAAATGGAAAGGTTTCATTTGCAAAAGCAGTTGATTTTCAGAATTCAAATATAAAAATGCCATATTTTGTTAGAGCGGTGTTTCACCTAGTCTAGTATTTCAGCTTTAACGATGGTCACAGGACACTATTTAAGGAGAGCCACTATCTGTGCAAAACATGTTCCTCTTACTGTCCTGGCATCCACAATGATGAGATTAGGGATGTTAAGGGGTACATTCCTGCCTATTCCCTTTAGTATCTGTTCATGGACTCACTGTCCTTGATTTCTTTCTCCAGGAGGATGTGGAGACAGAAAAGAAAAAGAATTGGACAAATTCATGGAGCATAAACAGGTATTATAGGGAGGCAGGTCTTTCCATCTCAGCCAGGCTGCGTATCTATATATAGCTTTAAGCAGAAGTCTTGCAGATGTCAGGGACCTGCCTAGACCAAGGCACTGGCAGGGCAGGAACTGGGATCTCTTACAAAGCTCCACAGGTTGGGTGGAGCCTCTGTCCAAGTGAAGGCCTGCCAGCATCCTTAGTTTCCCCAGGGTTCGGCTGAAACTAGCCTGGCGGTCCTGCCGTGCTGCCTGCCAAACATCTGTCTGCATCACACAGAGATGACATAATTTGGAATGGTTTGTTTTCTCTACTCAGGAGAGCTTCAGGGGTGAAAGAGCAGCTCCAGAGATCAAGATGCCTCAGCAGAGCTTTGTGATAAAGTTAAACCCTATGGACTTGGACTCTATTTTCTCACTAGATGTTTTAGTCACTTTTCTCACCATATCTCAAATTACAGAAATCCATCGGTATTAATCTTCAGGTTCTTTTTTCTCTACTATTTTTGGTAATTAAGTACTGTGGTGCTGTTTGAGAGCCTAACACGGGCTGTTCTCATGCTCTGGAGGAACAGCATCATTGGCAATAAAATTTTCTACCAGCCTACTAGCTGACCACCTGCCCTGTGAGCAGGGGCCTGGGCCACAGCCAGGATAATATGAAGCATTGTGCAGTTGTGGTTTGGCCAATCTGTCCCTCACATACAGTGAAAAAATATTTAGCACATTTTGATTTTTAGAAGATAACTATTGAACAGGTCTCTCTGATAAAGTGCTGCTGTATTCCCACTCTTCCTAAACTTGTTACAATTGACTGAATTCCTTATTGACCAGGTCTTCCTTCTTTCAGCACTGCCATCTTTACAGAATGAGGGACTTCAGATCTTTCAAGGTCAAACAGTAAAAACAAAACAGTCTGGACTTTCTCTTCCATTTCAGACCATGAATCTACAAACCCAGGAAATCTGAGTGTGTCTGTCGTGCAGTGCAGATTCCCAAGCTAGCTGGTTTGCTTCGCAGGGAGATTCGAGCTTGGACCTGGAAATCTTATAGCTGTTAGCACCATGTTACAGCTTGAATAATCAGATCAGAGTCTCAACAGCCAATTTCATCCAGCACAGTGCTGTGCTGACACAGCTTCTGTTTCTGATTTGGGAGCTGGTTTGTTTCAGCTTCTTGGCTACACAGTGTATATGTACTTGTATCTATGTTCGAACCATCAGCCTTACAGTGGCAAGAAGCAGCAAAGGTTCCCACTATTTCCTTTGAGCACAGTGAGAAACGTTTTAGTAAGAGTAGTGTATCAAACCGACGTGAGCATATCTGCTCTGGCTGGGATGCAAGACTAAAGGAACTGCCTTCTGCTCCCACTCCCACCTGCAGTAGGGTAGGCGTAGGCATTTATTCTAGGGCAAGGCATAGGGACAAGACAGCATTTGGAAGGATGCCCTCTCACTTCAGTCAAAATCATGTAGAGCAGTTAATGTGGTTCATGTATTTGACGAGGCCATGGAAAAGAAGCTTTTAATGCATCCCTCTGCTATCTTGATCCCAGGCCAGAACTGTTTTTATGGGCTACTCTAAAGCCACACCTGCTGAAACACGCTCAGGCGGTGACAGTACGCATCAGGATTTTTAAGTTTGTTTTTTTTTTTTTTTTAAAAAAAAGACAGGTTAATTGCCAAAATGAAAGTTATTAAATTGCATATTGAAATTAAAAAGGGTAAGACACATGATCCAGGGAAGAACAGAAATAATTTCAAAGCTTTAGCTGGATATGCACAACTTGGCTGAAAGAACAAAAAGAACAAGGCCATCTTTAAGCCATTATGGGGGATAGTACTAACATAAGTAATAAATGGATATCCTCACTGCAAGATCACTGAGTGGAACTTACAGCGTGTTGAGGTTCTTCAGTTTCCTGAAGGCTCCAGGCTGTATCTCCTTGATGTGGTTGAAACGTAGATCTCTGAAAGCAGAGAATACAATCAGTGCACTTGTGATATAAACAAGCCATTAGCAATCAGCATCGTCCACGGGAGGAAGGGAAGAGGGCTGCTGGGAAAGTCTGTCATACAAGGCCTACGTTAAGTGGAGAAATGGAGACAAAGATCAGGGAAGGGAGCGGAAGAGGAGTGGGGACAGTGGCTGGGGTCTACTGTTGTCTGCAAAGTAAGCCAACAGCCAGGACAAGCCTACATTTACAAAATTCATTTTAATTTCACAGAAAACTAAAGACTGAAAGGACTCAAGTAATCATTTCCATGACCACCAGAAAAGGTCTGCTGCTCAACACCCCAAGTTCATGTGCAATTACACTTGCAACTCATACTGATTTGTAGAGGAATGAACATCATCACATGGATCCATTTTTTAGCTCCCTAGCAAAGTTATCTTTGCCCTAAAATGGTTAAATCTGATCAAATAACCTCATATAATAAGCATTTCACATTCTGCTCCGCAATGCTCCAAGACTTAGAACAGCTTATCGCTGCCTGCATTTCAAATTTGTGCCAACTTCAATTAGAATTAGTGGAGTCCAGGGGATTCTGGCAAATTTCAAGGGCTGTCCATGTAACTACATCAGCTTGGAGCCCTAAAACATGGGGTTTTGATTGCTAATGAGATAATAAAATAAGAGCTAAGTGGTTTAACCTGGTTAACCAAGTAGAAACACTTCTATAGGGAATGTGCATTGATTTGGCACCTTCCATGGTCCACTGTATTAAAACAAATAGCAAAAGACTGTCAAATGTTTTTTCTGCTAGCTTCTATCCAAAGCAGAACAATGAAGTTGCTTTTTTTTTCCTCCTTCACTGCCTCAGCTATCATATTTAGAGAATACACAGCTATTTCTCAGTTTAAGGCAGCCTTTTAAGGGCATTTGCCGTCAGAGTTAAAACCACACAAATATGCTGAACTGCCTGTCATTGTGGTGCTAAGTTACAGAGCATTTGGAGGCAGACTTTAAAACAAAAATTCTACAAATAACTACAAGTTCAACACTATTTTTTGAACAGGCATCAACGAGATTCATGTTTGTATAAAATTAAGGTTAGAAAGAGGTGCGTTCATTGCAGGTAGCTGTAAACTCAAACTGACAGTGAGTACCCAAGGGGGCTGAAACATCTTTGAGCAAGTACTCAAGAAGAGGATACACAGTAAGTTAACCTGATTTTATTTTAAGATTTAATACTTCTTTAGCTTAACAGTTTGCAAAATGAGTTATTGTATGTTAAAAAAATCCCTGTAAATTTTCTTACTTCTTAGGCAGAAAATGCATGGCATTTTCAATTAACACAAGTTACACTGAACTATTAAACCTCTGCCTTGTTACTCCTTTGTTATCACAGAATGCAATAGAACACATGCCGGAGGAAGTTGTTTTTTAATGTTGTTTTCTCCTTTCTTTTCAGCTCTGAACAAAGGAGAGAAGACTAAGGTAGGGAGAAGTCTCTCCCCTTTCTTAGTGCTAAGTATTGCACAGAGAAGAGTTAGAGGGCAGGAAGGAACACAGCTTCAGTATTTCAAAAAAAGCATTGCAATTCTAATTTACAAGCACCATTTGTCCACTGCAAACTGCAGTCCCGAAGGGTCACCCTTAGGAATTGCAGTTTTTAACAGTAACTTTACCTTTGACATTTTCTGATGTGTTTGGCTTTACTTGCATTGCTTCAAATGCACGTTTCTTGCTCTTCTTGTTGGAAGGTGTTACATATCCCTCTTCCCTGATGATGTGAATTTGAGGATATCTGTACAGATTTTTCAAGGCAATGGTTGACACCATAAAGCCAAATACAATTAAACATTGGCAAAGGTGATAGCACAAGGCACCGACTATTCTCCACGGCCTCATTAAAAGGAAATGAGGAAAGACTAGACCATGAAAAAAAAGTGAAGACATGCAAACTTGATTTATACACTGTAATGCACAGACACCAACTCTGCCTGCCCTGGGGGGCTGTAAAGAGCTGTGTAATTAGTCCAGGCAGCTGGCTACAGGTAATAGGGAAAATAACAAATAAATGGAAGAAATACACAGGGGTCAGAGCTGAAGCTGTTGACGCTCATGGAAGGCAGCGGGAAGCAGGCAGTGAAGTGTAGAATACCGCTTTGGGTCACAGACTGCAGGTGGGGGAAAAAAAAAAATCATACTGTTTTAATGAACAAAGACAACTGCAATCCTTCACACTCCAGCCTTCACACATAAGCACACAGCTTCCACAGCTGAAACAAAAAGCAGAACACAACCACAGACTGAAAACACCTCTGAAAACCCAGAAAAATAAAACACAAGCTCTTCCACTCCCAGGGCTGTTTTCTCTATTGGTTGCTTGCTGAAAATGACTCCTTGGAAATGCTGCTGTGGAAGTTTGCACCTGGTCTCCAGCTCCCTAAGGAAGTCTGACCTCCCAGGCAGTGGGTTTCTTCACCTGCAAGAGCAATAAAGCAAATCTGGGCTGCAGAGCCTGGCAGGAGTGACCTTGTGTCACTAACAGAGAGGTCTCATGGCTGTCGCTTGGCGGGACCATCTCTCAATAGCGTTCCTGCTGCTGAGAAGCACGTGGATGGGGAGATGCCTCCTGAGAGTTCCCACTGCTGAGCGAGCAATGGGGGTCTGGTTTCATGCAGGAACTTTTCCCCTACACCATCACCAAGGAGCATATAATAGAACTTAGCTTGTTATTTTAATATCTTGACTTTTTTCTGTTTTCTGTTCCAGATAAGAGCTTCAAATGTGTCCCAGGACCCCAGCTGTCTTGCACTCTTTTGGAAAGCTCACTCTCCGGTTTGCTCTCCATTACACAAGGGCAACAACTTTCCCCACAGACCAAAAAAGGGAACTGAAAGAGTGCATGTCTACTCTGAGTGCTTCATTTCAAGAAATGATGTGAATTAACTGGAGAGAATCCAGATGAAAGCAATGTAAATGATCTGAAGTCTAGAAAACATGACAATGAAAAGAACTGAAATGGCTTATTTAGCCATAGGTACAAAAACTATATCAGAACATTGCTACAAACAGAAACGGGCAAATAGTCACTGACTAAAACTGCAGGTTCTGGTTTTTTAACCAAAAAAAAGTCTTAAACAGCAATGCTAATAAAACACTCAGGTGGAGTGCAGGTCCATCATTAGTTGCAATGTCGTTTAGGTAGCATGGATCCTGCCCTGGAGCCAGGATGGACTAGAGTATTTTGCTCCCTGTATCCATGAAAGTAGCAAAAAGACAGTAGTGTGGGCGTCCCTACACAGCAAAGAAAGCCCCTGGAGACATGGAGGAATGCACATCTTCCTCCTCACCAACATATTAAGAAAAACCCCAAACTTTGGCTCATCCATAGTGTTTTTTCTCCAGACCTTGCCTTAGCCTGAAGTTTAGCTGGTAATGAATGCCACGTAGGGCTGCACTGGGAAATTCCTCGCTTGCATGTATTTG